>NW_004524638.1:6440560-6455009 GCF_000260255.1 Octodon degus | reverse complement strand
CCAGCCCTGATTAGATATTTTGGTGTAGAGAAGTTTTTAATTTGGGAGTTAGTTTACTCAGTCTGTTTTTACTTATATAGTCTTGGCTTTTATGGCATGTAACTAAGAGGATGTTATCAGCCTTTATTATGTGCAGACACAGACATGTGCATGCATACATGCCCACAATCAGAAGAGTGAGAGCACTTTAAATTCTTTAAGAAAAGAAACAATGAACGCTGTAATCAAAAAGAATAGCAGATGAAACAAACACAATCTTTTCTAGTTTTATAATTATATAAATCCCTTTCTTTGGTCAAAATATGTCACCCTTCAGATTTATGATTTTCTTCTAGGAAATAAATATAAAAGAACAAAGGCAGATGTGCCATAATGTTGACCCAAACTGGAGAATTGCAACTAATACAACAAGAATTCTACCAGTGTCCACAGTCTTGTCTGTATGACTTTATGCAAGTCATTTTACCTAATCTGGCTCCAAGCATTGAGTTTCAGATTCTAATTTTAATAATCTATGCAAGATTATTTTTTCCCATTCAGGTAAAAAACTAATTCTCATCCATCACTTGTAATACTTCTGTTGGTAGCTTCACTGTCAAACTCTAATTGCTCTATAACATTTGCTCTTGAATAGACAGTTTTGCAAATGCCCTGAGAAATGTTGGAAGGGACAGAGGCTAAAAGAAGAGAAATCAGAGTTTAAAAACTTGGAGACAGTGTGAGAAACAAAAATGAGGCATTGCATGCCAGGAAGTATGCTAGAAGCTTGGAACTTCAAGAGAGGAAAATCCAAGATTTTGATATCCTAGAAAGACAGATAAAGCTCATAAAGATCAACTAAAAAGAATAGAAGAAGCAAGATTATCAGACTCTTTCTTAGAGCTGATTTAATAGTCACAGAGGAGGAAGCCTGAGAGCTGGACACCAGTCTTGGGTGTCAATCTGGAAGAAGCTAAAATTTATTTGGAACACGTGCTAAGTCATGAACAATGGTGCATGAGTTTGAAAGAAGAGCATGAAAGACTGCTAGTGTAAAGTGCCAGGATAGATCTTCTGAGGAAAGTTGACGCAAGGAGCAAGAGATTTTCAGAAAGTTATCTTGCATGACCTATAGCAGCTTTCTCTACAAGTTAAACTGAAAAAACTATAGCATGCTCCTCCCAGAAATTCTATGCTGTATTTCCTAGATGCAGGAAGAATAATGGAGTAATTCCTTGGTTCATGATTGCTTCTGTTTGAAAACAATTCAGTTCCCTAGCAAAAGGATTTGGCAAAATTTTACTTCTTTTCACAAACTCTGCATCAGGTGACAAAGGTGACAGTGACCATTATCCCAACACAAATGCAACCATCTTCCTCAAAAAACATAAAACACAACCAGCAAGCTAGCTCTGCGGACTAAGTGCTGAGGCGAGTGCCGGGGTGGGGTTTGATCCCGAGCACCACGTGCCGTGCTGGCCCCGCCCCCGGGTGTGTGGAGCTGGCCATGGAGTCCGGGCGTGGTGGCGCATGTCTGTAAACCCAGTGTTGGGGAGGCTGAAACAGGAGGATCACTGCGAGTCCTACCTGCTTAGTGAGATCCTGCACAAAATACAACAACCAACCAACCAAACAAACAAACAAACAAACAAAGAAAAAACATTGAACAACTTAAGTTTGTAAATGAAGCCAGCACTTTATATTCCCAGATGTGGGCTAATTGACCAGTGGTTGAACCAAGGTTCAGATTTCTGAGAATCCACATGCTCTCTGTTTTGCTAGCTATGAATAGACTATGGTGGGTTGTGAATGTTATACTGAAAGTATCTAGACTTTCAGGGTCTGGGGTGGACTGCTAGCTTTAAGCAACAGACTGGTGCATTCTTATGAGGTTCTGTTATTCCTTGCAAGCACTTGTGCCACTGAGCTATACCCCCAGCTCCTTTTCTACTAATAAATATGATTTGTGGTGTCCTGTGAGAACAGTTATAATGTGATTACCCTTTTCAAGTTTTTTTTAGAAGCAGGGAAAAAAGAAACTTACAGAAAATACACAAAATAAAATAAGCAAATAAATACTTAAAGTGTGTTACCAGAAAGAGAAAACAAACAGAAAAGCCAGACGTTACATAAACTATAGCCAGAATTCCAAGTAATTTTTCTTTGTGAAAAGCTCTTGATAAATGATCAATAAATTTTAAGTGGAATATTATCTTGTAGTTAATTTCACTTGTTCTGTGGTTTTGCTTTTGTAAGTACTTTTTCATCCAATTTATAATTGTAGCATATACGAACACACACAGAACAAATTCTTACTTGCAGTAAGAGGATAGATTGCAACGATCTGGCTCCAGACAGTTAAATGATTTATAGTAAGGCCCACTAGATAATTCTGAAAACATAATTCAGATCTCTCAAGTTTTCTGCTTGTCTAATACTTAACAGTTGCCATTGGAAAGGACAAATAGATTTGATTTAAAAATAATGCACACATTATTCAAAAGTTACAGTCCTATTGACTCTGCTAGGTACCAAAATCTACATTTTTTCTGCAATGCTGATAATTCATCATTACATTAACAGTACATGTTTTAAAATATTTTTGTTTTATTGTTCTTGTCCTTGTTGAAAATCCCATCCAGCTACTGAGTTTTGACAACCTGTTTTAAGGTAATGATAGCACAGCATTTTCTCCATGCCAGAGTCTAGCACAGCTCCCTGACAAGTGCGTCTCTAGCTGAACAAGTCATTTGCACCTTGCCTGATTTGTTTCCATGTGAGTGAGTCAACAGCAGTTTGGTTCTTCTCATGGCTAAGTAAAAATGTGATCATCAGATGCAATCTTTCCTGTTTGAGTATCATAAATAATAGGCTTGTGGAGGGCAAAGCACATACATTTTACTAATCACAAAGTAGGTTTTAGGAAATGGCAGAAGAAATGTGGTAGAACAAGGATTTTCTTGGGATTCATTTTTACAGTGTTTAGACGCCATTGTTTTGTTTGGTGCATTCATTAACAAGTGGTGCTCATCCTGACTAACATAATCTATAAACAAGTGCTTCCTAATTCTTTCATATACTGGGTTTAAATTTTCTTCCTGCATGAGTTGGGATGTAATGTATCATCAAATATTCTCAGGCTTGATTTTAATTCACCGGCTCCTTTTTTTCTACATTGAAATGTTACCTCCTGAGGAAAGGAAGAGCTACTGTAGAATAATGAAGTTTATATTGAAGATACAATCTTATTCTTGCTGAGTGAGGGACCTGAAACTATAAAAGAGAAAAAAATAATAGCTAGAGATGGGGGAGTAATGACAAGTCGTGCTGTAAACATAATTCTTCTTTTCTCTAACTTAAAAGACTTTTGCTTAAAAGTATACTCCCTCTGGCCTAAAAACCTATTTCCCATATCCTGTGGTTTCTGTTCTGTAGGTGTCCTGAAAATAATTGGGTATTTAAAGAACCTCAAGATATTGTGGATCACAGAGGCGACCACCTCTTGGTACTTTCCCTCTGAGGCTCTTATTAATTTTTAATCAGCCTGCTGCTGTTTTGGGTCTTTAACATTCCTGTAAGTAAAGAAAAATGCCATGTGGGTGGCAGAGGAGGTGTGAACAAATAAATGTGGAGGCAAATAGCTTTCCCTGCAAACTTGGAGAAAAAGACTGGTATGCCTCCTACAAAAATGGAGTTAAGGTAATTTTAGGGGAGACACCAGCTGGACAAGAGGTAGAAATTAGAATCCAATTTTTCTCCAGCTGCTGTACTAGTTCAGAGTGCATTTCTTAGCCTTTATTTCCATAGATGGGGTTTTGATCTCAAAAGAGGCTAATGACTCGCTTCTCTAGGGATGTTTCTCCCTTTTTCACATGATCTATTAGATTCCTGAAAATCACTCCTGTTCTTAATCTTTGTTTCTCTCTTCTAGTGATTTTTGATTGATTTAATTTGTGGCCTTACATCAAACCCAGTCTGTTTGAAACAATGGTATTAATTTTTAGTATTTATTATAATAAATGATAAAGTGATTCAGATGAAGTAGTAAACATTTTTCCACCACTCAAGGCCTGAAACATATATCCAGTTCCACATTTTCAATATTTAGTTCATTTGATTACATCAAAAATAATTAGCAATGAGGATTTATGACCCTATAGAATAGTAAACATGAGTTATAGGAGTTATTTGACTTGTCCTTTATTGATATTGTTGACAAAATTAACTCTTGTCTCTCAGAGAGTATGACAGAAAATTATTCTTGGGGTTTAGCTTTGAAATTTAGTTTAATTTTTTGTACGTCGCTAAAGCTAGATGAAGTACATTACCCACAATGCCTCCAAAATCATCTTGTTTGTCCAATCAGAGATTCCCAATTATGCTTGTAGCTCATGAAGGTAGAGAAAAGAAAGTACTGGGAGGAGTGAGGTGCAGGAGGAGGGAAAAGGGAGAAAGAAGTGGCTACGTTGGTAAATACAACTATTTACTTATTTACTTATTTAGACATGGTCTTGGCTCACAGCTCAGACTGATAGTGATCCTCCTGTCTCAGCATCCCCAGCCCTGAGATTATAGGTATACACCACCATGACTGGTTTCGGTGGCCAGCTTGGCTCGGGGTTGACAGAGCATATGGTACCGGGGATTGAACCCTGGTCCATGCACTTGCCAGGCATTCACTGACCTACCTCCCAAGCCTCTACCAAGTATCATCTTATGTTCTGGATTTGTCAAGCCCTGGCTTTCTCTGGTCAAATTCAAACCACACCAGAACATTAATGGCAAACCTTGATATCAGTATTTCACACTTCTAAGTGCTGGCAAAATCTTTTCTTTGGACTTTTCCTCCTGCACAGCCTCATTACCTTCCAGAAAGCCCACAGCACCCAGGAAGCAGGTCTTCCAGAGGTCTGGGAAGGGGTACCCTGCTCTATAACATTTTATAAGCAGTGTGAAGCTTCCCAGCATCACATTGAATTTTTCTGAGGAAAGTAAGCTTGTCATTGTTCTTCATCTAGGGAGTAGACATCATGCTAGGCAGACATGTAGGATAACAAGGCATATTTTTACCATCACTGTTTCTCTCTAATGAAGAGCTACCATCAAATCTCATGTAGGAGGGAGTTGTGGTTACTTATGAAAACTATCTGCCGTCTTCTAGTGTGGGTGTGATCAAGCAGCAAGATGCACTAAGATTCTTGGTACCAAGGATGTCAGCCTGCTCAGGGGCCCAAAGGAGATTTTTGTGGGTGAGTCTCCCAAGTTAAAGAATGCACAAATGCAAGAGAAGAGCAGCAACAGCAGGCAGCATGGAGCAGAGCAAAATGCAAGAGCCACCCTTATTGTGAAATTCTTATATATGTTGCTATCTCCTATTTACATTTTTATATGCTGGCCTCATTGGTGCATGTATAGTCATCCACTGCTAAGTCCTAGTTAAATAATTATGCCTCATTTTTTGCTTGTGCAAAAAAATGAGACCTTGTCCTCAGGGCTGTCTGGAAGCATCCTTACATGCTCCAAGCATTGGCTCAGCCTGGAAGTTCACCACATTCCACTCCCTCAATGGTTGGCGAGAGTTGCCTCTTTTGAGTGGCCAATCAAGCTGGCCTGTGCACACAAAGATCACAACAACAATAGAAGGAGTAACTGAACACTACCACCCACAGTACCAACACATCTCAGCCTAGGGCTAGCCAGTGCCAGGTGGGTCCCCAGGGTTCCCACCATCAGGTGAGAGGGTCTGGATGTCAGGTCTGGATGACAAACACCTCCTCATTCATGTCTTGCAAAGCTACCTGTATCTGTGTCTGGTGGTCAAAACTATCAGTGCTATATTCTATGTGTAACATGGCCCCAGTGCCTCCCTGTGCTGCAGTCAGCAGGTCAAGAGCCTTGCAATTTTGCAAAATCATCTTCCTCATCTGAGACATCCCATCCATCAAAGTGATGTATAACATACAAGGCTTGGGTCAGATGATGAGCAAAGACTTCAACTTGGAGGGCTGGTACAATGGCCCCAGCCCCTGGTGGCATCAAGGCCATTGTACAGAACCACCAGGTTGCCTGTTTCAAATGCTGAAATCTGTGATATAGAGGATCCCAACTGTGGGGTGTGTCTGTAAAAGTGGATCTTATAGTTCCTTAACATAGGGAAATCCCAGGTACAGCACCCTGTCCAGTGTACAGGTAGGTACAGTGCCACAAACTCACAATGAGTGCACAATGGGCCAATCAGTGGCCACTATACCCATAAGCTAATGACTGTTCCATCACTTGTTTGTGTCATTTATCAGTAATATCTGGTTACACAGGTTAGGGAGTTCCCACCCTGCCTTTTGGTGTTCTACTGGCATATTCACTCATTGGATACAAAGCAGTGTTATGTATTATACAGTGTTATAGGAGTTCCTATCATCCACCAGTAACCATTATACACAACGAGTACCTGTGGGCTAGATGTGGTTTTTAAGATTACTGCCTCAATGGCCTGCCATCATTGGTTCTAGGTACAGCCAGTCAGTGTTGCCACCACCATTCTGTCCAATTGAACAGGGAAGCCAGCACAGTCCTTTATGGGAGGGCTTCAGCTGCCTTGGTCAGGATTTAGTAAAAACACAAAAATGTTTTTATTGATGCATATGAGCAAAAGTGCATGCCCATGAGATGACAATGTTGGTGAAGCTTATCGTGGTTGGAAGGACAGGGAAGAAAGAGAAACCACTGTAGGAAGATCCCATCCATATGAGAGACCACATGCTCATCCTGTGATAGGATTGTAGCTGAAATCAGATGGGGTAAGGGAGTTGGGGCTAAATCCACCGCTTCTAGGGGGATGGGTCAAGTAGCCACAACATCACTCCCTTTCTGAACAGTGACTGCAGTGGAGAATGCACCAAGATTTTCAAAGGCCAAGTTGAAGTCCAGGGCTGTATTTCTATAGCATCTCTAATTCCTTCCCTACTAGGTCTCCAAAAGGAATACTCAGTGACCCATTGAGGGTTTATAGCCCAATCCCAAGTCCATTGATAGCAGACTCCCAGCCATCATAGGCTTCAATGTAAGAAGCATTAGAGCACTTTTCATCACCTTAAGACCCTACTCCATGAGTAAAGTATCCCAACAGACCATATATGTTTTCAGGAGTTGTTACCCATATGTCAGGACTGGTGATTGAGTAATTGAACCAACTGGTGTAAGGCCTGCACACACTAAGCCAAGTTTGGAGACAAATGGGACAGTATGCTTTTAGGAGCCCATTGTTCCTCTCAATCATACCAGTAGCCTGTGGCTGGTAGGGCACATGAAAGCATCATGTGACGTCATCATTGTCTCTGGCCCGTTGTTGTACCTGAACACTTGTAAAATGAGTTTTCCTATCAGGTGCTCTTTCTACTAGCATCCCATATGCAGCAGGCAACTACTGTAAAGTCTTAATGGTGTGATCTTGGTCAGCAAAGGACATAAAGTAGCAAAACCTACACCTAGGGCTATATCCACAGCAGAGGTCCCCTTCTTGTTTTGTTAAGGGACTAGTGGTCATGTCCTGTAGACCATACTTTGAGATGCTTTCCTGGGCTATGTACATAATAGATCTAGAAACCATTGCCAGTTCAGCTGCCATTGGTCTGGGAGAGAATTAGCCCTGCTGTTGGAGGTACGCTCCCCCAACACCTAAGAATGAGGCCCTGTGCCACTCCATACCTGGTATGGGCTGTGCATGTCTGTACCCAACCCCCTAGTAGGCAATTTGTCTGGACTTTCCACTGACTGCTTCTCTGTGATGTTTTGCTGGTGTGCAAAGCAGCATACACTGCCCCCAGCTGCTTCTCAATCAGGGAACACCAGTAGTTGGCTCCCTTTCACAACTGCTACTGAAACCCAATGGGGTGCTTCTGCTTCCTGTTTTTGCCTTAGGCCTCCATGAAATCCATCATCATCATCCACACTGAGAGTTTGGATAAATGGGAGGATAATGCTCACAAATCATAGGGCTTACACCTATGCAACGACTCTCTGACTCCTGAAAAGCAGCTTCTACTGCATCTGTCCAGTCCTATGTAGCACCCTCCCAGGTAATCTAGTATAAAGGGTTCATTAGTGTAGCTAAGTATGGTATGCATGTTTGCCCAAACTCTACTACACCCATATACAGCTGTAACTGTGTACTGTCATGGGTCTGGGGCATGCTTGGATCTTATCAATAATCTCATCAGGAATTACTTTTATTTTACTAACCAGATAACACCAAAGAATTTAACAGACAAACCAGGTCTCACATTTTTCTCAAGGCCCAGCAAAGCTTCCATCAGGCTGTACACAGCAGCTTCCAAACCTGCAAGGCAATAAGAGGCTAACATAAATCATCAATATAGTGAAACAAGGTGGCCTTGTGGAGGTGGTCAAGTCCTGAACCACCAGGCCATAACACACAGTTGGGCTATGCAGATAGCCTTGTAGCAATACCTGGAAGGTCCACTGTCTGCTCTCCAGTGAAGGCAAACTGATCCTTACTGTCAGGCACAATACCTATGAAGAAGGCATTAGCCAAATCCATAACATAATTATATCCCAGCATTAAGGTGAGATGACCCATCAAGACTGCAATGTTAGGCACCATTGCAAACAGCAGAGGAGTCATTTATTTTTTAAGTTTCCAGGAAACCAGTCATTATCTGGATTCCACAGAGGCCATACTGGGAGTTGAAAGAGCTCTGTGCAGGGAATATAACCTCTGCTCACTCCAGTTTCAAGAGTTTGTCTCATTGCTTCCAAGCAGCTGGCACTACTTGACACACACAACCCACGTGGCCTGTGGAGAGTCAGTAGTGCATGGGGTGGATGGCCTCAGACCAGTTTTTATCCTGTGAATTCACAACTGCAATTCTCCTGCACAGTGTCTCACTGATCACTCATCATTATGTCTATCCATTCAGCAGAGGAGATGGGCATCTTGGTTGTTTCCAAGATTTGGCTATCACAAATTGTGCTGCTATAAACATAGGTAGACATCTATCACTATGAAATGATATTTTCAGTTCCTCTGGGAAAATTCCCAGTAGGGGGACATCTGGTTTGAATGGAATTTCCAGTCTTAATTTTATAAGGACTCTCCATGCTGATTTCCATAATGGTTGCACCAGTCTATGTTCCCACCAGAAGTGCAGAAAGGTTCTCTTTTCCCCAGAACCTCTCCAACATTTGTTGGCTGATTTCTTTATGATAGCCTTTCTTTCTGGGGTGAGATGGTTTCTCAGAGTTATTTTAATTTGCATTTCATAGATGGCTAGTGATGTGGAGCATTTTTTTCATATATTTATTTGCTTCTTTAATTTCACTGAGAAGTGTGTATTCATCTCAGATGCACATTTCTGGATTGGGTTTTTAAATTTTGGAGTTCGAATGTTTTTTAGTCCTATATAAATTCTACAGAACAGACCTTTGTGTAAGTGCTTTCTAATCAAGATATTTTCCAAGGTTTGGGGCTGTCTTTTCACTTTGTTGGCAATTTCTTTTGACATGCAAAAACTTCTCAATAAGAGTTGGTCCCAGTCGTGAATTCTTTCAAGTATTACCCATGCAATTTGATTTTTGTTCATGAACTCTTTGCCTACCCTTATGTTTTGAAGAGTTCCTCTTACTTTCTCTTCCAGGAGATTCAGTGTTTCTGTTTTAATGTTTAGATCTTTAATCCATTTTGACTTTAGCTTAGTGCATGGTGATAGACCTGGGTCAAGTTTTAGTTTTCTGCATGTAGAGAGCCAGTTTTTCCAGCACCATTTGTTAAAGAGGATATCTTTCTTCCATTAAGCATATTTGGCAACTTTATTGAAGATATGGTGGCTGAGTGTGTTCGTAGAGGCTTCTACATGTTCTAATTTATTCCATTGATCCTCAGGTCTATTTTGTTCCCAGCATCATGCTGATTTTATCGCAGAAGCTTTGTAGTATAATTTCAAGTCAGGAATTGTAATGCCCCCTGTCTTGTCTTTGTTGCCCAGGATTGCCTTTGCTATTGTAGGTCTTTTCTGGATCCAAATAAATTTTAAGAACAATTTATCTAGGTCTAGAAGTATGCTACTGGTAGTTTGATAGGGACTGCATTAAATCGGTACATCAATTTTGGGAGTATGGCCATCTTCACAATGTTGGTTCTTCCTATCCAGGAGCATGGAATATTTTTTCATTTTCTGAAATCCTCTATGATCTCTTTTGAAGTTGGTCAATTATTTCTACTCTCATTAGGTATTCAACAACCAAGGAAACATACACATCATAGGGGTTTGGGGCAGCACCTGATACCCAGTCACCTCCATACCATTTTATGTATGCTATAGGTCCTATAAAGCAGTCCCAATTACTGTATATTAGTGTTGATTTGGCTCCTGTATCCACCAGTGCTAGTACACACTACATATTTGGGGTTTAACAGTAAATAGTCAGTTCTACATGTGATCTCTGGTTTCTTGGGATCCTCAACCACTGGATATCTCAGCCTCCTTTATTAGAGTGACAGAGGCTAATGTAACCTGCTCCAACTTTACCTAGGCTTCTTTGCCCATCTGGCCTGGCCCATCAGCTGGTATTACTGCTCAGGGTGTAACTGTCTCCAGACCCAGTAACAAATCCAAATGACTTTGAGGAACCCCTCTTCTACTTTGCAAACAGTTCTTACAGGCCTTGCCTTACCTTGGTGCTTCACTTCCACATCCTCCAGCCTGGCCAAGTCATCCATAACACCTTGGATTTGGCAACCTGCAAAGGGAACCACTGACCTGAACATGCAAGGCAGCCTGTTTCCCTTGCCAGGTCATATCCTTCAGGCCTGCCATAGCACTTCCTTATCTGGGCTACAATACTGCAATGCAAAGATCATTTATTGCATGTCCATTTCTCTTGAATTCTCCCAAACCTGGAAAGCCACTGTCATCAACCCAATTTATCATAGTGCTGACTATTTTAGTTATTTTGGACATCTCCTGTGGGCTGAGCTGCATGTATGTTATCAGCTCCATCATCTCGTTGCCATAGTAGCTGTGCAGGCATAGCTTCACCCACCTTTTGCTCTAATTGTTTGTCAGCTCCTGTAGCTTCATGGATGTGTAGGTCGTATATGTTTTGTGACTGGTACATTTAGGTAGCTCTGCTGGGTGCCTCTCTAGGATGGAGGCTCCTCTACATCCACCTTCCAGTGAATGGACCTACCATGCAAAACCAAGGAATTTGCCAGGGTTTTTCACAGACATGAGGGCTTCTGCTTCTGCAGACTTTTCTGGCAGATATAGTGCTTCCCATGCTTCACAGCATAAGCACTGCAGCAGCCAGCCACTACTCAAGGCCTCCTCTATCTGTTGTGGCTGGTGTACTTGCCAGAGAAGGCCATTAGTCTCATGATTCAGGTGGCAGAAAAGAGTGAAGAATAGTCAAACTAGCTGCCCTGCCATTCCTTGATGAGAGGGAGTTATTTGTCTATCACGTCCAAGTCTTGAAAGGCATCCCTAGAAAAACAGAATTTTTCCAGTTCCCTAGGGTCTAACAAGCTGCCAGAAAGGTTGTTTTAGGTAACCATGGGGAAGTCAGGGGCACTTATCATTCTCTAGGGCTTTCCTTCATCATCAAACACTGTTTCTACAGCCACCACAGGGTGATTCATGTCAATGTGCTCTTGACTATGCAAGTTGTTGGCCACTGGAGGTGCAGGGGATTTTGAGGGATGAAGTCCCCAGGTTAAAGAATGCATGTGTGCATCACCTGAGCAATGATAACAGACAGCATGGAGCTCAGCAGAGTGCAAGACCCACCTGTGCCTTTATTGTATAATTTTTATGTGTGTTGCTGTCATCTATTTGCATTCTTATATAGTGATCTCATTGGTGCATGTATAGTTGTCCACTGCTAAATCATAATTATACAATTGTGCCCCACTTTGCTTCATTGCATTGACAATGAGGTCCTATCCTCAGGGGTATTTGAACATGTCCTTACATGTATGAAGCTTTGACTCATCCTGAGATGTTCCCCATAAAGGAAACACTACTTTACTGGCCTTTGGCTTTCTACATTTTAAAATTTTGGATGGAAGAAGCTGTCTGATGCAGAAGGAGCCTACTGATGACACACGCTTTGCTGAAAGATGGGACACAAGTGAATCATTCAAAACCAGATAATCAGACACATTGTTTTTTATACATCATTATGATGCAAAGTACAGACAACTCCCAAAACAGATTAAATTTTAAAGCATTTGGTATAATAGATATTCTAGATACTTTTCTCCCTTTTTCCCTGCTTCCCTTAGTTTCTCTTCCTCCATCTTCTTACCTATTTACATTCCTCTCACTCTTCATGCTTTCTTTCTCATCCTCTTTCTTTCTCTTTCATTGATCATGCTCAAAATTAGTTATATTTAACTATATGGAAAAAACTTACGAGTAATTTCTTAAAACAAAATTAAAGGTCTCATCAGGAAAGCATGGTTAAGAATGTACCTTGGGAGAGATATTAAATATATAATATATGATACATATTATATACATATATATCTGGGAATATATGTGTATATATATTCTCTTTGCTTTATTACATCTTAAGCACCTAAAGAAACCAAAGCATCATTTGTTTGCTTGCTTTGCTTTGTTTCATTCTCAGTTCTATAGCTACAGGAACTAGCAGAGTAAAACAATACATGTTGGTAAATTCTGAACATCTGTGTATAAATGGGAGATAGGAAGGTAGAGAGATGGATGGATAGATGGACAGATAAGTCTATATGTTAGCAAGGACAGGTATAGATGAACTGTTATCCAACAAATCTCTGTGATGATTGGGCCACATATTTCTGATAAAAATAATCCTTAAAATTATACAGGACATGAAAATTCTGGAAATTAATAAACACTGACTGCTTATATGCTGGATTTAGACCATGAAGGACTCCTACATAAGAATTTTTAAATTTTATATTGTTGGTTGGAAATCAAATGGCAATTGAGAATTTTTCAGATTTATTTAAACATAATTAGTACATAATAAACTGCACACATTAAAATTATGCAGTCTGATTCATTTTAAAATGAGTTCAGTTTTGCAAAAATATCATCACAATTAAGATAATGATCAATCCTCCTCCAATTTTTCTCACGTTTCTCGTTCACATACCATAACCCATGAATGATCCTTGATCTTACTGTCATAGATTACTTTGCATGTTGAGAATGACATAAGGTAATGTGTGTTTTCTCTTAGTAATTTTTTCTACTCAGGCTATTATTTTGATATTCAGCCATGCCATTGTGTATGCAATAGTTCATTGTTTCCTGTTTATGAGTAGTATTTTATTACATGGCAATTATAAATGAAATCACATGAAATATGTGTCTACAAATATTTTAAGGACATAGTTCTCATTATTCATGAGCAAATATAAATAAATAAAATGTCTTTGGAACCCAGTAACTGAATCTTTAATTTCTTTTGTTGTTTAATTTCATAGAAATTAAACAAAGTTTTCCCAAATGTGTTAATTACTTTATATGTCCAACAATAGCCTGAAAAGTAGAACATACTCTACCTTGTGACTGATATTTGGTATGGTCAGATTTATTTTAGATACTCCAAAATTTCCAGTGAGATTTCATGGTTTTAACTCTCATTTTCTTTATAATTAATCATGTTGATAATCTTCTCATGTGTTTCTTTAGAATGAGTGTCTATTCAAGTATTTCTCCAAGTTTTTATCGGATTATACTTTATTAGTGAGTTTATGAGATGTCTATATGGGAATCTTTAGCCTCAATTTATGACTTTTCATCATTTCTAGTCTGCCTCAACTTTAGTGAGATAAATTGATACAGGAATGTTTTATAAAATAAAGGTGTACAACATTTTAATTATATATATGTAATATGAAATTATTTTCACATTAAATTTATTAACATATCCATCACCTTATGAGTTATCATTTGTGTTGTACACTGCATATTTGTGGTATGGACACTCAGAATCTACTTTTTAGCAAATGTTAAATGGAATATACAGTAGTCATTTATTATTAATGAGAGTTACTATGTTGTGTATTAGACTCCAAAATATGTCCTTTGTCCCCCAGACTCCAGTCACTGGTAATCATTCTTTTTCTCTGATCCTGTAAGATTCATTTTTTCTCAATTTCACTTATAAATGAGATCGCTAGTATCTTTCTCTGACTTTCTTCAGTGTGATGTATTCAAAGTTCATTCATGTTACTGAAAATGGTTAGGCTATTTTTAAGCTTGAATAATATTCCATTGTATGGACATAAGTATTACACATGCACACATATTTACTGTGAAGCATTGTATCTTTCTCCTGTATTTTCATTATTTATTGATTAATCCCTACACATTTAAATTGTTTGAATATTATTTTTGTGAATAATGCTGTAAAATGTGTGAATGACACTGTCTCTTCAAGATACTGATATATATATAAT
>NW_004524638.1:6436823-6440001 GCF_000260255.1 Octodon degus | reverse complement strand
TCTAATATTTACCTCATGTATTTGTGTGTTTCAATGCTGACTACTTGGAGATTTACAACTGCTGTGTTCTCCTGATGAATTTATTTCTCTATTATTAGTGACCTTCTTGTCTCTTACAATAGATTTGGACTGAAATTCTATTTTGCTTGAAATAAATGCAGTCACCCCCTCTCACTTTCTTTTACCATTTGCATCAAATACCTTCCCATTCCATTGCTTTAATCTTTTGTGTCCTCTTAAGTCCAAAGTGAGTAACATGTCATTAACATAATATTGGATTATTTTTATTATTGAGCTGTTTTTTGTCTTTAAGTTTGTCTGTTTAATTAATTTATACTTAAGTAGTTATTAGTAGGTGAGTATTTTGATGCTATTTTGTACACTGTTCTTTGATTGTCCTTCTTGTTCTTTATTTCCTTTCTAGCTATCTGCATTTTGATCTTTTTGTAATATCATGCAGTGATTCTTTTCCAGTTTTCTTTTATTCATAGATTAGAGTTTATTTCTTGATGCTGCCACAACTCTTACAGAAAATATTTTTAATTATAATATTCTACATTAAGCTAACATCAACTTCAATGATATAAAATACTCTAGTTTTACTTCTTATTTTCTCTATGATTTATTCCATTGATTTGTCTCTTTACATGTTTTTATATTGATTAAATTTTTTTAGCTATTATTTCAATATTTTGAGGTTAAAACCTTGCATTAGAATGATTTCCATGCCATATTTACAGTATTGGAATGCATTGAATTTGATAATATACTTTCCTTTACCGTTAAATTTTATAATGCTATGCATTTTTGTAATGATTTAGATCTCTGCATGTCAATTTGAAGAATTCCCTTTAGCATTTCTTTACCACAGGTCTATTGTGATCAAGTCACTCAGTCTCCATTTGTCTGAGAATATATTTGTTTGTCCTTCATTTCAGAAGAACAGCTTTGGAAGGCATAATATTCTTGGTTCCCATTTTTTTCTTCTTTTCAAATTTTGAATATGTAATTTTACTTTTTCTTGCCCTTCAATGTTTCTGCTGAAATAACTACTCATAGACTTATGAAAGTTCTCTTATATGTGAAGATTTTTATTTTGCTTCTCTTGAGGCTCTCAAGAATCTCTGGGGTCAGCCAGATAGCCATTGGACTAAAGTGCCTGTTTAGGCAGAAGCAGGAACCAGGGTTGATCCCTGGTGTACCATCTTGGCCCTGTCCCCAGGTACACTGAGATGGCAATTGAGACTGGGCGTGGTCATGCTTGCCTATTATCCCAGGGCTCGGGAGGCTGAAAACAGAAGGATCACTGCAATTCAAATCTACATAGTGAGATCTTGTAGACCCTACACTAAATAGTAGGATAAAAAAGAAAAGAAAAAGAAAAAAGTTAAAACGAAGGAGCAAATAGCAATCTCAGATGTCCAGCCCTTGCAAAACAAGTCCAGGGGACAAAAACATACAACGGGAAGTCACAAACCTGAAATTTCTGAAATGATAGCAACTGAAGTAAAGAAACAACTACATCATGATATAGAAGAAATCAAATCAGAAATAATCTCTCAGGTGAAAAAGAAAATGACAACAATCATGAAAGGATTACAAAGCACATCCAAAGAAGTCAGAGATAAATAATAGAGGAGAATAGAGAAAAAATGATGGAAGCATTGTACAAACAATACAAGACAGAATGCATGAAACAGATTCAAATAAATATTCAAGAAATCAAGTCCGCATCTTGAACAGCAATTAACCACTAAGAAGAATGTATTCAATGTGTTAATTATGTGTCCTACAGATTTGATTTGAAACTGTCTAATTGCTATTTGTTTATCAATAAAATTATGGCAAAAAATAAAGATAGAAAGCTCTGTGCAAGTAAGATCACTATGCAGAAATGAAAAAAAAAAAGAATTCTATTGACATCTAGCAAAACACCTTGAACAAAACTGGAGAAAGCCTTTCAGACCTTGAAGACAGCATTGTAGTTAGTGAACACAAAGGGAAAGATCTTTTAAAAAGAACAAAGAATGAGGAAGTAACACGGTGATATAAAGAAGACCAGTGTAAGACTAACAGGAGTCAAGGACAGCTGGAGTCAGCACCAAAGACATAAAAAGACTACTTGCAGAAATAGTAACAGATGATTTCCCAAGCATGGTAAAAGAATATGAAGTACAGATAACTGAAGTACATAGACCTGCACTTAGCCATAATCAAAATAAATCTACACCTAGACAAATACTCATCAACATCCTATGAATTCAGCAAAAAAATACAATATTGAAAGCTGTTTCTAAAAAATAAAAGATCACCTAAAATGGAAATTCCATCAGAATTACTATGGATTACTCCACACAAACTATCAAATAAAGAAGAGTTTGGAACAATATGTTTCAGGTCTTGAAAGAAAAGAACTGTCAACACAGATTGATGTACCATGCAAAACTATCCACTGAATTTATTGGAGTGATAATTAGAGCTTCAGTGACAAAGAACAGCTGAAGAAATTTATGATAACCAAACAAACTCTATAAATAGTACTGATATATATTCTAGAAAGAGACAGAAATGACCAAAATATCAAGAACAACAATAACAAAGAACCACTAACCAGCGCAAACAATTAAATGGAGGGGAAAAGTAGGGAAGCTACAGCAGCAAAACAACATGGCTGACAAAAGTAAGCCAATAGTATTAGTCATAACGATCAAGGTAAATGGCTTCAATTCATCAATAAAGAGAAACAGACTGGCAAAGCTGAACAATAAACAAAATCCGACAATATGTTGTATACAAGAGACACATTTAACTCAAAAGGAAATTCATGTGCTGAAAGCAAAGGATGGAAAATAGTACTACATGCAACAAGAATCCAGATAAAAGCAGGAACAGCTATTCTGGGGGCTGACAATGTGAACTGCAAGTCAAGAATGACCAAAAGACATGAAGGAGGTCATTACATATGTGTTAGGATAAAACTAGATGAAGAGATAGGGCCTGCCTGATAGCTCAGTGAACTAATGCGCCTGCTTAGGCAGAGCGCAGCAGCCAGGGTTCACTCTCCAGCGTGCTGTACCAGTCCCACCTGCGGGGCACGCTGAGATGGCAATACAGACTGGGTGTGGTGGCACGTGCCTGTAATCCCAGCACATGGGAGGCTGAAAACAGGAGAATCACT
>NW_004524638.1:6414386-6420086 GCF_000260255.1 Octodon degus | reverse complement strand
TTCTGTTTTCCTAATTTGTGAGTGCAAAGCTATGAATTTCCCTCTGAGACCTGCTTTCATCGTCTCTCATAATTTCTGAAAAGTTGTGCTTGAATTTTCATTGAATTCTAGATATTTTTTTAATTTCTTGTTTAATTTCATCTGTGACCTATTGGTTGCTGAGGAGTGTGTCATTTAATTTCCATGTATTTCATTTTTTTTCCCATTTTGTTTTGTCATTTATTTCCAGGTGAATTGCACTGTGGTCAGATAATGTGCATGAGATAATTTCTGTTTTCTTACGTATACTTAAGCATGACCAATGTACTAGTATGTGGTCTATTCTAGAAAATGACCCATGTGCAGCTGAGAAAAATGTGTTTGATTGGAACACTATGTATATGTCCACCAAGTACATTTCTTTCAGGCTCTGTTTCTGTTCTCTTATTTCTTTGCTAATTTTGTGTCTGCTTGATCTATCTTTGTGGGATAAGGGGGTATTAATGTCTCCTGTTAAGATTGTGATACTGAATATTAGATTTTAATGCCCATTAAGATTTGCTTTGTATAGTTGGGTGCTCCTGTGTTTAGTGCATACCATATTTATGAGTGTTACCTCTCCCTCTTGAATATTTTCCTTAACCAGGATATAGTGGCCTTCTTTATTTCACTTGGTTGTTCTTGGTTTGAAGTTGAGACTGTCTGAGAATAGGATTGCTACCCCTGCTTTTATCTGAGGTGCTGCAACGTGTAACATTGTGTTTCCTCCTTTGACTTGCAGCCTTTGAATGTCTTTATGAGCAAATGTGTTTCTTGCATATAGTATATTGTTGAATTTTGTTTCCTAATCCAGTATGCCAGTCTATTTCTCTTAATTGGTGAATTAAGTCCATTTACATTGATGGTTATAATTGAGATGTATTGACTTATGATTGACATGTTATTTACCTGTTGTTGTTTACTCCTTTTTCTCCTGTGTTTAATTGCTCGCCCTATTTAATTGGTTGCTTCTGATCTCATTCATGGAGTTCTGATCAATTTGATCCCTTGCTAGAACATCTTTCAATAGTCTGTGTAGGGTTGGCTTTGTCATCATGAAATTCTTTAGTTGTTCTTTTTAATGGAAGCATTTCCCTTCTCCATCAAACTTGAGAGTTTTGCAGGGTATAGTAGTCTGGGCTAGAATTTGTTTTTATAAAGGATTTGAAGTACTCTGCTCCATGCTCTTCTTGCCTTCATGTTTTATGAAGAGAGGTCAACAGTAATTCTGGTGGGTTTTCCTTTGAATGTGATATGCTTCTTTTCTCTAGCGGCTTTCAGTATATTATTCTTGTGCTGAATTTCTGGGATCTTGACTACTACATGTGTCGTTGTGTTTTTCATTGGGTTGAGGTTACTTGGCATTCTGTATGCTTTGGTTACCCGAATCAGATTGTTTCCTCATTTTGGGGAAGTTTTCTGCTATTAATTCTGCCCATATTTTTTAATGTCCTTTGTATTGACTCCTTCTTTCTCATTGATGCCTATTAGTCTTACATTGTTCATCTTTGCATCATCTTGCAAGTGATGAATTATTTTTTTCCTGCATCTTAGTTGTTTTTAAGAGATCCTTTCTTACCTTTTCAGTAGCTGCACCAGCATCTTCAAGATCTGAAACTCTATCTTCACTTTCACTTAAACTGTTTTGCAGGCTTTTGATTGAGATTTTAAATTCCTCTATATCTCTTTGAGTCTGCTTCATGCAATCTCTTTCTTTCCTTTATTGCTCATTCGAGGAATCCGTCATTTTTCTAATCTCTATTTTTTCATCAATGTCTTCTTTAGAAGCAGTTATTAATTTTTTTTCTGCATTTTTTTTTTCAGTTTGGGTTTCCTCCCTATGTTTCTGTAGTTGATTCTTCAGATGCTAAGGGTTCTTAGAATTCTTTTCTTATTTCCGAAAGTTTCTCTCTGAGTCCTCTATAACTTTTCTGCTGTTGCTTATTTATTATCAGCACTATTAATTCATACATTTGAGCTGAGCTAGTAGAAAAGTATTCCCTTCTGAGTTCCTCTATGACTTTCTCCTGTTGCTTATTTACTATCGACGCTATTAATTCATACATTTGAGCTGAGCTAGTGTCCTCTGCACTTGTTCTAGTTGGGCAATGGGTTTCCTCCATATTTTTCTGCATTGATTCTTTACTGCAGATGCTATTAAATCAGGGATTTCTTCTTTCATTTCCAATCTGAGTTCCTCTATACCTTTCTGCAGCTGTTTCTTTATTTCAGAAGCCATTGATTCATTGCTTTCAGCTGTGTGATTCCCAATTTGATCTGTGTTAGTGTCCTATGCACTTGTTGTGGGTGAGCTTAGGTTCTGAAATTGCATTTGCTTCTTCTTGTTGTCATTTTGTGTAGTACTCTCTTCTGACACTTGTTGAGATCTTTGGTGCAGTTATAACCTTAGCACCTACTGAAGTTCAGGTGTAGATCTACAAAGTTTGGATTTTTCCAGCTGTGCCTGCCTTGTGTCTGACTGCTCTGCTCAGCTCCTTCCTGCTGCTTCCCTTGGGGGTGAACCTGTTGGCCCCTCTGGCAGGATGTTCTGCTCCTGGACTAGCTGGGTGCTTCTGTGCCCTATACTCTCTGCAGGGATTACAGCTACAGAGTTTCACCCCAGACCTGTATACCAGGCCTGAGCTGAGTCTGGAGGGGACAAGCTAGAGTAGAGGGGAGAGGCAGCTCTCCCACACACTCACTGGGCCTGGGCTAGGACTTGATCTGGAGGTTCCTGGAACACGACAGTAATTCCTACTTTGTGGGCAGGGTTGGAGTCTTGCAGTGGAGTGGTGGGATTTGTCCCAAGGGGGTGAAAGAGGGTCTCACCCACGTTGCTCCTTTGCTGGGACCAGTAGGTCCCAGAGGGTAGCCACAAGCTGTCCCTCACACTCACAGGGCCTAGGCTAGGACTGCATACACAGTTTCAATCATATGTCACCTTTATGTTTCAGATTCTAAGCCTTTAGTTATAGGTTCTGTGTGAGTTACCAGAGTCAAGAATGTGAGGAAGGAGCTTCGAGGCATTGTCTTTTTACCCTTTAGTTTTAAAAATTACCTTTGAACAAAGAAATTGACTTGTAACTTAGCCATATATCATATATCAAGTAATGCAACATCCATGCAGCCCTCATACCCCTAATGTGGTGGGAGATATTGGGCCCCTCAATTCTCCAGCTTTCTTTCTTTCAGTAACAAACAAAGAATATTAAGTGGGTCTGAGTTATCACCTTTTTATATGTAGTCAAGATTTGACTGAAAATTATATTTTAATAATTTTGGTTATGGTTTTCCCTTGGGTGTTAAAGACCAAATCAAACAAAGAGGTGACCTGAGACTCAGGAATGAGTGATGGGACAGTCAGGGCTCCAGTGCCCCCATGATGTTTTCAAGTAACAAAAAGCATTTAGAAGGAAATTCCAGCAAGGGAAAGAGGGACTGTTCCCCTGTTGCTCCCCATTTTAGTTCTGGGGAAAATAGAAGATTCTGAATATATTTTTGTATCTTTTAATTTTTTTTTTTCAGATATATACAGGTCAATCTTCTTCCCATTGTGTGGCTGTGGCCACCAGGCCAGGGACCAGTTTCTCTTCAGGTGATGCTAGGTCTTGTGACAGAGCAGTGGGTCCAGGATATGGGGGATTTTAGGCTGGAGACAGTGATTCCTGAGGGTCCCCTGTGGAGGAAGAGACTGGAGGTGAATCTTCTTACTTCTTATGATGTACTGGGGTTTTTAAGGGAAAGAGGACAATCAGTTCTTTTCACCAACACAGGGCGTAATCTATCTCCTCAGTCTTTTGTCTGAACATATTCAATCAACAATTAATATATCTAGGACTCATCTGACCTAAATTTTGACTAGAAAATAGATTAGATAAGGATGGGCATTTATGGCCAAATGAAACAATATTTTATCACTTGAGCTTTTTTCTTTTGTCTTCTGCTCATGGGTTATCATTGGAAGTCCTTATATCAGGTCAAGGGGATTGTCAGGGGATGATTCTTTCCCTAATACCCTTTTTGTCATAACCCCTCCTGACTGGAAAGCGCATATATTTTTCATTCTTTTTATTCCAAAGGAGAAGGCTCTATATTCAGTGTACAACAAGATATTTTGTCCTCAGTTACTTTCTGTTCACCCAAAATCATTTTGATCTCACCTGAGATAATTCTGGGACTGGGGCAGTATAACCTAACCACTAAAACAATACTCACTTGCCCTTGTGACTTTTCTTTCCTTAATTCATGCATGAAGCTACTTGTCATTGCAGTTTTTTTCACTCCAACATGGGCCCTTTTTGCAATATCAAGAAGTCATTTTGGGGGCTCTCAGCCCATGGCTATGGGTTATTGTTATGGGTATCACCCAAGCAGGCCATGGAACTTGTCTCCTTTTGGTGTCTCCACAAGCTGTAATGGTCTTGGTCCCCAGGTTGGGTACCAAATTGTTGGACATGAGCCCCAAGACTCGAATTGTCAGTGCAGTAAATAAAGCATCTAGACAATAAGAAATCTTCATAAGGAATTTTACTTTTGGAAAAGGATGCAATGAGGTATCAGATATATATGAAAAAGGAAATTTACCTTTTTTATCCCTAATGCAGGAAAGGAGCTGATCTTTAAATTTATTGGCTGAATTCAAACTTAACAATCTATCTCAGTGAACCTACTTAAGCAATCCAATTTTGGGGGTTGTGTTGCTGAGTAAGTTAAAGTGGGGTGGGATTTGGTTCTTACTGTGAGGGAAAGGTACTTAAAGGAGAGGAATATTGTGATCTGGATCGCTTCTCGGCCTTTTGGCTAAGATCAAGTGTATTGTGATCTGGAATGGAGTTCTTAATTCTTTATCTTAAAAACCCTGTGTCCTGGAAAAAGGCATGCAGTCACCCTTTCTTGGAGCTCAGGATATTAATGGGGTCAGGGTTGGTCATTGCCTAGTTAACCAGGTCATTTAAATCTCATTGGATTTACTTTGGCCTTGTTATTTGATGGAAAAGCCTGTTTCTACAAGTACATGCCATTTACATTCATCTTAGGGAGAAGGTACACATGCTCAACATATCTTGATTCATTTTATTTGCCTTCCTCTTTATACCCATCCGCCCCATTTATGGACTCACTTCCCCATGTTTAATATAGTTTTTGTTTATTTGTGACATATAATGATTACATTAAAGAAGGTGGTACATGTACATGATAGACCCTTAATCTTTCTTCTTTAAGTTGGTCTTGGTCTCTTTGGTAAGCAAAAATCTAGGTATCTGTGGCTGGGGATATAGGTCAGCAGCATTAGGAATTTTTGAAACTTTTATTTATTTATTATTATTTTATTTATTTATTTGTATTTTACTAAGGGTCTACAGGTCTTCACTATGTAGATTAGACTCATAGTGATCTGCATGTGCTCAGCCTCCAAGAGCTGGGATTACAGGTGCACGCCACCACACCTAGTCTCAATCACCATCTCAGTGCGTCTTGGGGGCAAGGTCGGTACAACACAAAGGGGATTGAACTCTGGCAGCTGTGTCTGCCTAGGCAGGTGCTTTACTCTGTTAAGTTATTTGGCCAGCCCCATAATTTCTTTAAATAAGATTTGGCCCCCTTTCATCTTCTCTGAGGCTCTTATAATTTCTATTTCTGTATGTTTAATGATACTCTGGATATTCCATAAGTTGTCTTCTT
>NW_004524638.1:6401710-6414210 GCF_000260255.1 Octodon degus | reverse complement strand
CTCCTCCTTCTCCTCCTTCTCCTTCTCTTTCTTCTTTTTCTTTTAATTGATGTATTTCATACAGTTTCTTACTACACAGCTCGGACTCCTAGTGATCTTCCTGTTTTCAGCCTCCCCAGAGTTGGGATTGCAAGCATGTACCACCATGCCCAGACTTCCATATGTCTTCTTTTTAAAATATAATTTTCCCTTTTTCAAATTTAAGATGACTTGCATTTCAATTGCTAATTCTTTCTTCTGCATGATTGAGTCTGCTATTAAAGCTTTTTTGAACTTTTTAAAGTTCTGCCTTTAGATTTTTGTATTTTTCAGGATTTCTGTTTCATTTTTTTTTGTGCTTTCCACTTCTTTTCAAACTTCTTATTTCATTCAGGCATTTGTATCCTAATTTTGCATGTGGGGTTGTCTGTGTTCTGCTGTTTCTCATTGAAATTCTTAAAATGATTATTTTAAATTATTTATAAAGCAGTTCACAGATCGCCATCTGCTTGCTGTTGGTTACTGAGACTTCACTGGAGTCTGTCATCAGGCGGTCTCTTTATAGTTACTGCATATGCATGGATCCTGCCTACTTCATGATGAAACTTGTGCATCTTCAGGACTCTGACCAGTAGGTCAGGTGGTGGGATGAGGCTGTACTTTTCTCTGCATGTGGTGGGTCTGATACTCTGAGCATAGATGGTTCTTGTTAGACCCAGTGTGTGGAAGAGATTCTGCTGTGTACCAGACAAGTGCCTGGGGAGGACAGAATTGACTCATACTGTGTTCAAGAAGGGCTACAATGAATTCACAGGACAAGTCTGGGGCTGACAGGCAAGACCAGCACCCTAAGCCTGCCTCTAGAGCATGGACGGGTATGTCTCTGTCCAAGCTGTTGGTAGCATGGCTGCTCTCACACCATGCCTGTGAAGGTCTAGAGTCAAACAGAGATGCTTCAGTATCTCATGCAGAGGCAGAGTATGTTTCTTGGGTTGTAGTTCTTGGGCAGAGCCATACTTGAACTGCAGCTGAGAGCTAGGTATTCTAGGTGCTTTAGCTATATATTTCAGGGGAAGTTCTTACATTGTGTTGAGATTTGAATGTATTATCTCCTAAAAGTAAATTATACTTTTAGAAGCATATATAATAAATTATTTATTAATTCAGACTTACAACAAAGATTTTCTCTAAAATTTACCAGAAAAGTTGTAGTTGTGTGTATTTATTCCACTGCCCGTATTCAATACTGATACAGATCATAGACTGAAGTTCTTGTCTTTTATATAAATCCCCAATTTTCCCAGGACACCCATGTTAAGAGTTTTTCATCCATTGCATTGCCTTTGTGCTTGCTAAAAACACTCAAATGACCAAATATAGATGTTCTTCTCTCTTGTGTTGTTTTGTCTGCTTTAACCCTAAATCAGGCTGCCTTTCTCATTTCAGCTTTATTATAAGTGGTGAAATTTGGTAGAGTCTAAGTTCTTGGATTTTGCTATTCTTCATTAGAATAGTTTGGGTATTTTTTTCATTTGCATTGATATGAATATTTAAATTGCTTTTAGTAATACAAAATCAAGATTATGTCTTATAGAATATTTAAAGGTATAATACTGGCTTGTTCTAATCCTAGAAAGAATTATTTATTTATATAAAAAATCCTTAACACTTTAACTTTTTTAGAAGAACATTGTTTTTCTTTGGGCCAACTTACATTGCAGTATTAATCAACTCCTAACTTTGTGTGGCTTATAGCTGAGGTTTATTTTTTCAGGGCACTTGTGCAGTTGTATTCCATAGTGTTTTCCTCTTCGAACCTGGGAGTAACATCTCCTTTCTGAGACAGCGACAGTAGAAGAAGGACAGTAGAGGAAGAAAGGCAAATGACACAACACTCAGTGTGAACCAAAGTTTTATTGATAAGCCCCACGTGCCACACACACTTATGTCTAATTGGCCAAAGTCAAAAATAGTGAAAATTTGAGGCCAGTAGAATAGAGAAGCAAATTCTTCTAAGGAGAAGGTACTAAATGGAAGGAACTTGACAGGACCTCACTACGTAACCAGGCTGGCTTTAAAACTTGCATTGATTTTCCTTCCTCAGCCTTCTGAATGCTGGGCATATAGGCTTATGTCATCATGCACAGGATTATTTTTTAAAGGGAAAAATTATAGCAAACACTAAATGACTCTTTGAATCACTGTTTTCAGAATAGTGTATCCATTTGCAAATGAATAGGATTCAGCTAATATGTGACGAGTTTTTCAGGGAAGATGAATGCTTAGTTGTTTTGCCGTGTCACGATCCCCCCACACTTTTCACTTTTCTAGATTCCATCCAAGAAAACCTTAAGCTTCTTTGCCTCACCATATTATGTGTTTCTGGAGAAAATTTTTAGTACTGTTTCTTATATCATCATTTTGTTCTTTAATTTTTTCTAGTATTTAATATTTACTTAGTTATATACAATTTACACGCATGAAATTCAATAAGTATCCAGTCTTCCCTACGTAGGCTCATACATGGGTGGGAAAAGAAATTGTGTACAGTCCGACAGGATAACTATCACGAAGGCCATTGTGAATTGAACATTCAATGTATGCCAGTCATGGAATTTTTTTTTCATTTTTTCATTTATAGCTTTTGCATATACTAGAAAGCAGATATCTTTGTTATGATATGATGAGAAATATTAGACCCACAGAGGTCTTAAGCAACTTGCCCAAGAAATCACAAGCACTGGAGTCATGATTCATATGAAGCCTTTCTGATTTCATAGCCTAACTCTACATAACACCAGGTTATAAAACAAGATGACCCTCACACAAGCTCAGTACTTTTAACAGGTGATTCCTTGAATACTACAACAAAGTTTTAGACTGAATTATCCAAGTTAAACATGATAGCCTCTGAATCTGAGTACAGTTATATTCCATACATAGCATGGGAAGCTGTAGACTTCCAACTAATTTTGGAAGAATTCCAGTGAGGACTAGTAAACAATCTGAATTTTATTGTACTTTAAAAAATACATGCGCCTTTAAGTTCAGATAAAATCTGTAAGATTTCTAAATGAAAAATTATGACTAAGATTTTGTAGCTAATACAAAGTCAATAGAAAGATATTCATTTCATCACTACTCAAAATTAAAACAAGTTTTACTTCATTTAGAAAGAAAAGAGTTAAACAGGAAAATTGAGAAGTTGGGGAAAGAGTGCCCAGTTTCAGTTATGTGAAATAAATAATTTCTGATATTTAATGTGCAGCACAGTTACAGAAGCAGTAGCATCGTATCGTATCTTTAAAACTTTCTAGGAGAACAAATCTTAAATTATTGAACCACCCCACAGTCATTGATATGGGGATTTGTTGCTATATTACCTAGTTTGACAGTGGTAATGTTTACACACACACACATATATATATATATATATATATATATATATATATATATAAAGATAAATCAGGGTGAGAGAAAAGATCCTAGTATCCTTAAAAATACTATCAAATTAAAATTATCCTATGGAAAGGATTATGAAAAATATGATCTAAAATATGGTGAATGTATAAATTGGTTAAATATCATATTAAAAGACCCATCATTATTAATTCCTTTCAAAATACTCCCATTCATATCACATCCACTTATTCTACCATACTGCCACTTTCTGAAGTTGTTCCCCAGTCTCTTTTCTCAATGTCTTTGCTTGTGTTGTTATGGCTACCTCCATATACTGAATCAAT
The DNA here is from genome assembly GCF_000260255.1 of Octodon degus. NCBI lineage: Eukaryota > Metazoa > Chordata > Mammalia > Rodentia > Octodontidae > Octodon > Octodon degus. The sequence continues at coordinate 6,410,485 of NW_004524638.1, read as the reverse complement.
TAAAAATTCTTCTTTTTTTGTTTGTTTTCATAAATTTTATTCATACCAAGATCATGAATCAATTTATAAATAGCAATAAAATACGCAATTTTTAATTTGTTTTATATTTTACATAGTCAATTCTCATAGATATGTATGTTGATTTTCTTGAACTCATCGCCAAGCTACTGTTTTAGTTGATGATGCACCATAGTTTGCATGCAAAGTTTGATTGATATCTTCATTTATATTAGTGACTAAGGCAATGTGAAACAAGACAATTGCCAGCTCTGCTGCTAACTCATTACTATTATGGACTATTGGACTATATTGAATTATTTTGCTGAATTGAAGTATCTTCAATCTTTGGACTGGCATCAGGTATGAAAAGGTACTTTAAAGACTTCTCCAAATACAGCTTCTCTAACTGCAACGGAACAACCGTCTCTGACAAAAACAAAACAAAAAAGAGAGACACATGGGGAGATGCGGAAGTTAGGAAATTGATCAAATGTGTGTAGATGAGACTAGGCCTTAGTGCCTAAAGCAAACGAGCTACCTCAGTCCTGAGATAAACATCCTGTCTGGCTAAGGTTAGTGTCTAGGCAGCCTTGTGTCATGTGTTACTAACTTTGCAAAAATATAAACAAAGGACTGTTATGTCATGGAAAAAAAAAAGAAAGAAAAAGAAAACAAAATTTTTATTTTTCATTATCATTTTGATTTGGGAAAAAACCAGAAGTTGCTTGGTGCCAGATTTGATTAAAAGGTGGATGAGAACACACTGTGTTTTTTATGGTGCAAAAATTGCTCTAAGCATTTTAAATCAATTCAGGATATAAAAGCAACCACAGAAAGACTCTAAACAGGACTCCAGAGACCCTTCAGCAAGTGGCAAGAATAAGGCCATAAATGGGCTCAAAGCAAGGGAGTGCTTTGAAAGCACTTCCGAGCAATGAGTCTAAACTGCGATGCATTGTGAAAACTTTTAGTGAAATGTTTGCCTTTTTAAAACACACCTGATATATCATAATTAAGTGGGAACTGTTCCAGAAATCCAAGAGTTGTTCATCATTAAAAAAATAAAAGTGGCATTTTAAGTTAGTAGAATGAAGGAAAAATGATCATGTTAAGAAGAAGAAAAAGCATTTGATGAATTCTGACATTCTTTCATGGTTAAAAAAGCTGAAAAAAAAATAAAAATACAATACTACCAACTCAACACTATAAAGGGCATTTTTGAACAATCAAAATCCATTGGTTAAAAAAAAGCTATTTTCTACAATCAGGAAAAAGAAAGCCTATTTTCATATGGTCTTGTCAAAATCATATGGAGGTTCTAGTCAGAGAAATTAGACAACATAAAAATACGAGTTTCAAATTGGAAAAAAATAAGAGAAATTACATGTATTCTTGTTTGATGTGTTATTATATATGCAAAATTCTGGAGAATATATGGAAAGCCTACTAGGACTAACTTATAAGGTAAACAGAGTACAAAAACTTCAAAGGAACACCTAAAATGTGTTGTGAGGGCCGGCCAAATAGCTCAGAGGATTAAAGCACCTGCTTAAGCACACGCAGCACCCGGGGTTTGATCCCTGGCGTGCCATGATGGCCCCACCCCTGGGGCGCGCTGAGATGCTGATTGAGACTGGGCATGGTGGCGCACACCCGTAATCCCAGCAATTGGGAGGCTGAAGACAGGCAGATCACTATGAGTGTGATCTATTTAGTGAGACCCTGTAAACACTGTCCTAAAAAAAAAAAAAAATACAAAAAATAAAATAAAATGTTTCGTGCTTCTTTAGTGTAGTAGTAAACAATACCAAAGGCATTTGCAATCGAATCAAAATGAATAGAATTTAGAAAGGAACTTGACCAGCGAAATGCAAGATCTGTGCAATGAAAACTACAAAATGTAAAAAAAAAGTAAAAATAAAAATAAATTAAGAAATCCAAACAAATATGACGACATCCTATGTTCATATTTAGAAGGCTTAAAATTGTTAAAACAGAAATACTACCCCATAAATGGAAGCTACAAGTTCAATTAAATCCACATGAAAACTTTAAAGATTATCTTTTTCTTTTTTTTTTTTTCTTTTGTGGTACCGGGGATTGAACTCAGGCCCTTGCACTTGCCAGGCAAGTGCTTATTCCACCAAGCCATCTCCCCGGCTCCAAAATTATCTCTTGATCCTTGTTTCATTAATTATTTTGTAGCAAGGGAAAAGTATGTTCTAAAATATGCATGAAATTTCAATAGCTAAAACAATACTAAGAAAGGAAACAAATAAACAAACAATGTAGGTTCATTTTACATTTGAAAATCCATATATTTCACCAGGATAATGAATTAAAGATAAAAGAAAGCACTACCCTCAATATATGCAAAACCTCCACAAAAGAATAACATCAACAGAAAACATATTAGGCAAAATCCAGCATCCTTTTGTAATAAAATCTTTCTCAAAAGAAGACTTTTGAGAAAGCTTTCTCAATTGCAGAGAAAATATCAATGAAAATCTAAAGTGAACACTGAACACATAATTAAAAAATTGAATACTTTCCCTAAAGATTAATAATGAAGCAAGAATATGTATTAGTTTTATTTAGCTAGAGAACTTTTTTATTTTATTTTTTTCTATAATTATATTGAGAAACAAATAACAATGAGACAGTTTCAAATCAAATTGGTAGTACAGTTTCAATACTTAACACATTGCATACTGTCTTCCTAGTGGCTACTTGTTGTACAAGATGCAGACATGATATCCTACTTACAAACACTATTAGAACAAATCACTTTATTTGGAGGATTTCATTTAACTAAATGTACTAACTAGTGTAATATGTGTAAACAATACAATCCAAAGATTTAATATGTTAAAAAGAAGAAATTAAAGTCTTTCTTCGTAGATGATATAATCAGCTGTAAAAATCCTAAGGACTCTATTTCTTTTTAAATAGTAAGAAAAAAAAGTGAGCTTATCAAACTTCAGGATAAAATGCCTTTCATATTTTATTACAAAAATAATGTCATTCAGAAAAATCAATTATATTTCTACACAATAGCATCAGATAATTAGAAATTGAAATGAAATATAAATATGGCATTTGCAATAGCTTCAAATATTGAAAATACCTAGGGACAAACTTGTCAAAAGATTAGAAATTTGTGCTCAGAATATGTCAAAATATTTCTGAGATAAATTTTGGAAGTCCTAAATAAATAGAAATATGCCATGTTTATTGACTGAATAGCTTGTCATTGCTAACAATGCCAATTATTCAAATATTGATTTATCCTTTCAAAAAATCCCTCTCAAACTCCAAATAAACTCTCTGTAGAATTTTGACCAGCTGGTTCTAAAATTTATGTGGATGTGCCATTGATTCAGGTTAGCCAAAAGTTTATATTTTAATTTCATAACTTGAAGACTTATTATCGTGCTGTAGAAATGAAGACAGTGCAGTACTGGCGCTCAAGGCAAACATGTGTATCAATGCGCAACATGTGTAACAAATTAGAGAGCAGAAATAGCTTCTTTGTTACTAAGGGCTCCTTCCAGCTGAGCAAGTGTGAATGTGAGGATTTCTACCAGCCCAAACAGCAATGTCATCCTCTTTACTTAGAATTTTAGCAATAAATAAAACTGTTGTATATATGCAATCTCCTATTCAATGATTTTCAAAATTTGCTCTGTAGCACCCCCAAAATTTGGGAGAATTATATATGTGGTTTTTTTTTTTTTTTGTTCTTTTTAAGAAAAGATTTTAATTTGCAGTTCATGGTGGCCTTGAGCTCACTTTGTAATCCAGACTGACCTCAAATTCACAACAATCCTCTTGCCTCAGCCTCCCAAGTGTTGGGGTTACAGACATGTGCCACCATACCTGGTCCTGGGAGAGTTAACTTTTGGAAAGATGTATAGAGGGAAGAGGAGGGGACACATGATAGATCTGTCCCACAGTAACCTCTTCAAGGAGCTCTTTTTTTTCATCTTCCTTATTTACTGTGTCTCACCACACAGTTTTGGTAGACATGTGAAAATTTATTTTAAAGACATCCTTAAAAATTATTTTAAGAGTTACTGGTGCTTTGGAAAGCCTGGAAAGAAGCCCCTCTTTCACTTGTCTCTAACCCTTGTTTATTATCTTCAAAACAACCTGTGAAGCCTGTCCTCATATAATGGAGTAATACACCTAATTGAGTTTTGTCTAGAATTTACAATGCATTTAACTCATGGCGATGTTACACACCTATAAGGTAGTCAGTGTAATTAGTAGGATTTCCATTTTTCAAGTGTAAATTTGAGGTAGTTCAGGCACCAACTAATAATAGTATAGCTGAGAAAAACTTAGCTTTTTCTATACCAAAATTATTATTTTTGGTCCTGTAATCCCAGAAATACTTAGTGCATTTTATTCCAAAATACTTAAAATGCACTTCCACTTTCTGGTGTGGCCAGAAAGATATTCAAACATTAATATTCTATCCTGACAGCAATCAAAAATGAAATTAACTCTTATTCCCTGAGGAGAAATGGAAACAGCAGACAAACTGCTGGCTCCAGAAATGGAAAGACAGACCCAGGAGATGAGGAGGAAGAAAAGGTGGACACAGAGGGTAGTCACTGACTGAACAGAAACCCCTGAGAGAATCAACCTCCCCAGGACCCAGTGCCAGAGTGGAGAATCCTGATCTTTGACAAACTGCTAGAGATTCACCAGTTTGGCTGAATATAAGAGAATAAAACTCCCTGGTGACACAAGGTTTTGGCACATACTTGTAATTCCAGCACTCTAAAGGTTGAGGCAGAAGTTCAAGGCCAACCTACAACTTCATGATTTTCTGAAAACAGAAGTGTAGCTCAAGGCAAGGATCTTGGATTCAATCCTCAGTAGTGCAACAAACACAACAAACAAACCTTCCAGGAGGACTCAATCATGAGTGTGTGCATGTGTAGGAGGTAAATCTTACCAAGAAGTCCCTTCAACGAATACTGGGAAAAGTCTCTCAGTGCTTCTATCAGCAGAAAGGAAAAGGATTACTTTAAATGTATTATTTGTTGAAAAAAAATATTCAATGTTGACACAGGATATTTGAAGATTTGTTAAAATGATGATCAAGTATTGTTTTAAACCTAAAAGAATTAAATATTATATTCTCTTTAAAAAAAAAAATAAAATGTACCATAGCATGCCATTTCTCCTAATGAATCTTACCTTCAGGAGAAACTATTAAACCAGACCCCATCTAGGAAAAGGGAAATGCCCAACTCCAATCAGCATGAGCCTTCCACTTGGAAGAAGAGAAGAAAATTATCAGTACCTTGCAGTAGCATACTGTCACACCCACTGAGTGGCGACTGCAAAGCAGGTATGAGCCACTGCCCAGGGCACCAACTCAGACTGCGACGCAAACACAGGAATGTGGAATACTTTCTTTCCCTATCACCTTGCCACCATATTATTAAAAACCTATTTATAACCATGTCTTTTGCCTGTACAACATGATCAGCTATCAGGAAAAAATATAAGACATGCCAAGAAGGTAAACTATTTAAAGTATTTGGGAAGTTTAGTAATAGGGACCACACAAAAGCATACTGCTGGTCAAAACTGGCTAAGGCTTCCCTTGGCCTCATCAACTTCTTGATCATGTCCTGTCATAACTTTGAGTCTATGGTAGGTGAAACAGTGTTTCCCATGAATCTCAAGTCTTTTCAGAAGCTGTGCATACAACTTTATTCAGAAATAAGAGCTTTGCAGATGTACTCAGTTTGAAAAATATTCATCTTGAATTAAGGTGGGTTCTAAATCCAACAGAGTGGGGCCGGGGAGATGGCTCAGGAGAAAAAGTGCTTCCCTGGCAAGCACAAGGGCCTGAGTTCAATCCCTGATTCTGCAAAATCAATCAATCAATCAATCAATCAGTAAATCCAACAGAGTTAGTATCTTTCTAAGAAAAAGCGAAACTTGGACACATAGAGACAGAAGATATAAAAAATGAAATTAAAAAAAATCAGTCAGTTAAATTGAAGGTGTAATTAAAATCTACAAAGTAAACCCTGGGTCCTGACAGATTCGCTGTTGAATTCTATATGAAATTCTGAGAAGATAGATGTAGTGCTGCTACTTCTCAAAAACTCCTTAATAAATTTTAAAGGGAAGCAATACTCCCAAATTAATTCCTTGAAAGAGAGATTACCTTAATATCAAAACAATTGAAGGATCCAAGCAAGGAAGAGATCTACAGGCCAGTCCTCTTAATGAACATAGGTGAATAAATTCTCAGTAAGATATTGTCAGAGTACCGAAATTCATCAAGATTATATACTATAACCAAGAAGAATTCATCTCATAAATGCACACACAGTTCAATATATGAAAATCAATAAACATATCATTTTAACAGAATCAAGGGCAAAAACCATTTGATCATCTCAATAGATGTAGAGAAAGCATTTGACAAAATCCAACACCCATTCTTGATAAAAATCCTACAGATAATTGGAATACGTGATCTTTTCTCAGTCTGATAGCATCTGTCTATGACAAACCAATAGCCCAAATCATACTAAATGGAAAAAGAAAACCTTGAAAACTTTCATTCAAATTCAGGAACAAGACAATGCAGTACACTCACATCAATCCTATTCAGTATAGTTCTGGAAACATGAATTGTAATTAGATAAAAGAAAGCAACAAAGGGAAGAAGGATAGGAAAGGATAAATTTAAAACATCATTGTTTGTAATCATAACAAAAAATAATAACTCAAAAGTTCAAGGGGGCTGGGGAGATGGCTCAGTGAAATAAGTGCTTCCCTGGCAAATGCAAGGGTGTGAGTTCAATCCCTGGTTCCAAAAAAAGAAAGAAAGAAAGAAAGAAAGAAAGAAAGAAAGAAAGAAAGAAAGAAAGAAAGAAAGAAAGAAAGCAAAGCAAAGCAAAGAAAAGCAAAGAAAAGCAAAGAAAAGCAAAGAAAAGCAAAGAAAAGCAAAGAAAAAGAAACAATGGAGCATAAAAGTTCAGGGCTTGATGGACTCAAAGACAAATTGTAAGCTTTCCCTCTAAATCAGGAACAAGATAAGCATGTCCTACCCTGTTCCACATAGGCCTGAAAATAGTATCCAGAACAATTAGGCAAGAGAAAGAAGTCAAAATGGTATGTGTAGGAAAGGACAATGTTAAAGCATCATTATTTGTATTTTCCATGATTCTTTCCTAAAGAGGTAAAAGAAAAACAAAAGAAAATCATGTTTGAAGATTACATTGTATTATATATAGAAGACTCCTAAAGACTTCTAGATTTTTTAACAAAATTCAATAGTGTAGCTAGAGAAAATAGGTTTTTGTGGTTCAAAATCACTCAGTTTTTGATACTTTGTTCTTGGATCTCTGGGAATCTAAATGGGTGTAGGGAGTGGCTGAAACTAGATGCTAGCCATATGTGTGAGGCAAAGCCAAAGCCAAAGGGCCTCAAGTAGTCAAGCTACCTTAGTGTTGAGAAAGGCATCCTTCCTGGACAATTTCAGTCATTAGTTGTGAGGCAATCTGTATCTCATGATATTAACTTTGCAAAACTATAAATAAGTATCCTTACAGTGCTTGTTCATAAATAAACTTGTTTACAAATAAATATCCCTGCAGTTCTTCTCCTCCCACCAGGAGAGAAGACCTCCTCCTGACCTCAGTCTTATTTCTTCTCTGTATTTTTCTTATCCCACCATCATTTTACCTAGGGACCACTGAAAGCCCCAATGGGTCATGATAAGGACTACTTAGACAAAACCTCTACTTCCATTCTTCCATACAGCTGTCTCTAGAGTTAAGTTAGGTCAGGATCTGAGAGCATTCTTCACAATGGTTTTCCTAGAGAACTGATGGCAAATTTTTATAGAATGTGTTCTAAAATGTAACTATAAATCCATTTTTTTTGGTCATGAGGTGCCAACACCACAATTATATCCAAATACTGAGGTTTTAGCTTAGAAAAAAGCCCTTATATATTTGCATCTTTTGTATTAAAAGAAAAAGAAAACAATAACATGGGTAGAAATGCCCTAGGTTGTCCACCACTGCCCTAGACCATCAAGACAGGTATGTGTTTACCAAATGTGGATTACTGAACCCAAGAATCAAGTGTGAACTTTCCATACAGCTTCACCACAAGAAATGCTGCAAAGAATGCAAGGCTTCAAGACAATTTGGGGCGCCTGCCCTTAGCTCAGTTGTTTAATCCCTTGCTCATGCAAAGGCAGTCAGAAGCAGTATACCACTGTTCGATCCCCAGCTATCCCTGCCCTCCTGTCAGCCTGAGCCATAAAAAGAAAGAAAGAAACAAAGAAAGAAGAAAGAAGAAAGAAAGAAAGAAAGAAAGAAAGAAAGAAAGAAAGAAAGAAAGAAAGAAAGAAAGAAAGAAAGAAATTCTTTGGGGCCAGGGAGATAGCTCTCCATGGCAAGCACAAGGGCCTGAGTTCAATCCCTGGTTCCACACACACAAAAAAAAAAAAAAAAAAAAAAAAAAAAAAGTTTGAATCACATCCCTAGTGTGTCATTATCTAAATAGGATACTTATTGTCTCCACATTTCTCCATCTTTTAAAATAGCATCATGCCCAGGTTTCCTGATTCTCAGAAGGAGGACAGTATCTAAAAAAAAGGTAATTGTAAAAATGTGCTGAGATGCGTTGCACTACTTAATGTATTGTTGTAGAGGGATTTAAAAATATGAAACGCATCCTTTTCTTTTTCCTTCCTTCCTTCCTTCTTTCCTTCCTTCCTTCCTT
>NW_004524638.1:6387730-6401255 GCF_000260255.1 Octodon degus | reverse complement strand
TCTCTCTCTCTCTCTCTCTCTCTCTCTCTCTCTCTCTCTCTCTTTGTCTGTCTTTCTTTCTTTCATTCATAACAGAGATTGAACTCAAGACCTTGAGGCTGCCAGGCAGGCACTTATATCACTGAGTTATATTCCCAGAGAAATTCTTAATAAGAGTGAAACTTCATTTCCATTACAAATGGAAGAAGAATCAGCTGTTTCAAAACAATGAAGGGCTCTGACTCAGCATTTGTTTATTTTCTTTCAGAGCCATTTTCTTCCCTCTTTTCCTAGATTTCTTGGAAATCTATGTGTGTGAGTAAACATATGTGAAAAACAGAGAGGTCAGAAGAGCCCTGAGGCAATTCCAGGGCTGGAGGGACAAAGGTGGAAATAAATGTATTTCCCTGGCCACCTTTCCCTTCCTTGGGCAGTATTTGGCAGGGGTTGTGTGTACTCTGAGATTTCAGCACTTTTCCCTCATCCTCAGTCCTTTCTCCAAGGGCCTTGCTTCTCTCTTAGAGTCACTGTGATCCTAGCTGTTTTGTCTTGGTTGCTCCTCCAGCATTGAAGCTCTCAGTCCATTTTCCATTCAGACCTAGGAATGACAGTAGTTTCCTGTAGTTTCCCACCTTTTCATGTCTCTCTCTTTGCTCTTCCACCTGTTTCTCTATCTTTGAAACTAATTCATGTTAATTAATATCCATGACTATTTAAATTACTTGTTACTCTAAAACTTTTCTTGGAGGACCAATCTTTAATAATCAAGTTAAGTTATTTTGCTTCTGCATGGAAAATGCATGAATATTTCTAAAGTTTTTGACCCTATAACTTTGGAATAGGCCTAATTGCTCTTAAATATACACTACATATTTGAAAAACAACCTCTCCTTATTCATCATGATGTAAATGCCTGTAACATTGGGAAATATGAAGAAGTCTTTACTTGTACCCTTTCTCAGTGTCTTGAGAGTGTCTGTAAGAATAAAAATAGAGGTAGCAGGGATAATTGGTAAAGAGCAAAAAAGAAGAGGTGCATGGTATTTTCAATCATTCTTGGAAGTAGTAAATGTTTCAATATGTGACCAAAATGTACCCCAGGCCTTTTATTGGATCAACTCATTCTTGTTCCAGCAAAATTCAGCTCAAATACTGCGACTTTGCAGATATTGCTAGCTATTCTTCAGATACATGTTCTTTATTCCTCATGAACACAGTTACTTATATTTCTCATCCTCCTTCCATGGTAGGTGTAGTCCTAAACCTTAGCTCTAGGCAAGTAATGTAAGCTGAAGTGATAGTGACATTTGTTGAGTTGACATATCCATGCATGCTCCTCTTTGGCTGATGAAGAAACTGACCTGTTGATGCTAGAAGCTTTTCGTTGAGGCAGAAGAACCTCTACCAGCCCAGGTCCCTGAAATGCCCCAACTGGAGAGTCAGTTTTCTGGGCAGTTCTCCTACTGAGCCCTCTTAAGTGTGCTGCAATCAACTTATTTTGAGCCATTATATAGTTGGGCTATATAGTATGTAGTGTAGGAGTGATGGATAGTCCCATCTGAAAGATCTGCTTTATCTCCTGCATAATTAGTAGTTTCTAATTTTACTTTTTTTCTGATTTCATTTGGTTTACACCTACCTCTACAGCAGCCCCCATCAAATTAAACTGAGTTCTTTTTTGCACAATGATTTTTCTTTCCTTTACCAGAACAAGCTTCATATGACACAAACATAGAAGGACCACCATTTACTTTTATGTTATTAATTAAGTTTATGGGGACACATGGATGCACACAATCACACACATGCACACATCTTGGCCAGGTATATAGACAGATCCATGACACCCAGGACAGGCCAGTGCCAGACACATGGCATAACCTGTAAGAACAGTATATGGAAGTATCTGAAGCAAGAGCAAGGAGCCAGAAGTTCAGGTCTCCAACAGAAGGCCAGTTCCAGAGCCCACATCCAGAGGCCGAGATCAACTCCACTCCCACAACAATTCCCATGGCAAACTTGGCTGAAGTACACAGCACATTTCTAGGATTTGACATGGACACTATCACAGAACTGTAAATACCAGAGGTATTTTATTACTTTTATTTTCTCTTGTTTGTCTGACTGACTATCCTATTCTTGTCTTGTTGGAAGTTATTTTATTTTGTCTTGTATTTTGTGTCTCTTTTTATTTTTTGATTTTTTTCTTCTCTCTTCTCTGTTGATTCTACTTTCTCTCTTTGCTTCCTTTCTTTTCAGTTCTTCTCATTCATCCTTTCTTTTTGCATGGTTTAGGCTTCTCACCTTTCTTTTTCATTTTCTTCTATTAATAATCTTTCCTTAACTACTTTTCAAATTTAAAAATTCAGAGTAAACATTGTCCATTCCCTTGCCGATTACTTATTTGCTTTCCATTTCATTCTTTTCCAACAGTGTCCTCTAGTTTTTCAAAACTCGGATGATCATCCTTTGACTCTTTGACCACAAGCCTTGACTCTACAATACTGACCTCATTAATCATTTTTTGTTGCTCAATATCCATCTTAATGACTCTCACCCTCTATGAAAGGGTAAAATCAATTCACTAGGGGTAAATCAAGAACAGGGTATGTGTTTGATTTTGTTATACAACTTTAGAGTTTGATCCTGTGGTGAGAGGTAGCAGGTTAATGGTTCCCATGGCTTGTCAGAAATTAAACTTTACTTGTATTTTATTATTAATAACTGCACAACTTTAGACAGGATGCCATACATGCTATAACCAGCTTTTCTCCCCTGTTTAATAATGCTGATTGTATGGGGAAGTGGTCATAATTATCACCATAGCCCAGTACCAATGGATTGGATTCTGGGCCAAACAGTAACTTCATATCCTTTACAAATTTGGAAGGAAGGATTTTAAGATACCTATAAAAAACCACCTCCATGTAATGGGAAACCCTGAGGAACAGATGTCTCCTACTGAAGCCTCAATGCTAGGGATAAAACTACTTATTACAATAAATGCTAACTTCAACATAGAAGCAAAAGGAAAGAAAAGAAAAGAATGTGAAGTGATAAGATGCAGAAGCAAAATGCTACCCCAGATCATTACTCCACCCAGGATAGGCCTGTAGTACAAAGAGATAGAATAAATTGAAAGTCTAACACTGGAAATTTCTGAAATGATAGCAAGAGAAGTTAAAAATCAAATAGAAAAGGCTATAGAGAAAATAATCTCTAAGGTACAAAAATAAATGATGCTTAAAATAAAAAAAAATTGTAGAGGACACAGACAAAAGAATAGATGAGCTTATAAAAATGATGGAAATTAAAAAAGCCCAACATAGGAAAGTCATGGAATCCTCAAAACAAATCCACACAGAAAGTCAAGAGATTAAGACCTTCACTGATAGCATGTGCAACAAATTGAATAAAGGAGTACATAGAATTTCAGATCTTGAAGACAGAATTGCAGCTAGTGATGACTATAAAGGAAAGATACCTTAAAAATAACTAGAGAACAGGAAAAGTCAATCCAACAGCTATAAAATGACACAAAAGAGGAAGAATAATATAAGATTCATGGGGTCTACAAGAAAGCTATAGAGAGCACAAATAGCATAAAAGATTTCATAGAAAAAAATGGCAGAAAACTTCTTAAGCATGGATTTAAAAAACCCAAAACTCTGATACACAAAGAAATGAATTGTATGGAACTCCAAACAGCTAAGACCAAAATAAACCTACACCAAAACATAATTTTCAAGATTTCAGAAATTCAGCAAAAAATAGAATATTATAATGTTTTAGAGAAAAGTAATAGATCACCTACAAAGGAAATTCCATTAGAATCACAGAAGACGGCTGGGGAGATGACTCAGGAGAATAAGTGCTTGCCTGGCAAGCACAAGGACCAGAGTTCAATTCCTACTACCACAAAAAAAAAAAAATCACAGAAGATTTCTCAACACAAATCCTCAAGTCAAGAAGAGCTTCAAGTATTTAAAGTCTTGAAGGAAAACTACTTCCAACCAAAATTGTTGGATTCTGACAAACTGTCTGTCAAAATTAATTGAGAAATTTATTCTGTGTACTTCCATGACACAGAATAAATGAAAAAATTCATGACCACAAAAATCAACCCTTCCAAGAGTACTAACATATACTAGACAGAGATAAAAATGATCACAATTCCAAGAACAGAAACAGAAAGAAACCACCAGGCAGGAAAAGCAATTAAATAGGAGTGAAAAATAGGGAAACAATTGCAGAAAAATAACAGGATAATGATATCAATACATATCAATTTTAACCATCAATGTAAGTGACCTAAATTTACCAATCAAAAGAAACAGACTGGCAGAATTGGTTAAGAAACAAGATACAACAATATGTGTACACAAGCCATATATTTAACTCAAAAAGAAATACATAGACTGAAATTAAAAGAAAGAAAACAATCTTCCATGCAACAGATATACAGAAAAAAGCAGGGATAGCTATTCTTTTTGCAGGCACTGGGAACTTCAAGCCAAGAATGGTCAAAAAGGGTAGAAGGGCACACATACTTCTTATGGGAAAACTTCCACAGGAAGAGATAACAATCATCAATATGCACGCATCAAATATGGGACCATCCAAGTATATATGACAATTATTAACAAAACATGAAAAATCAAATAAGCAATAATATAATTTTAACAGGAGACTTTCATAACCTTTGTCAGAATGAGATATATCAATAAGACAAATATCAGAAAGAAAAATGTAAGAACTGAACAAACCTGCTAAAAACTGGACTTAGTAATTTTAGAGTTTTTCACTCAATGTCATCAGAATACACATCCTTCTAAGCAGCATGTGAGGAATTTTCTAAAATAGACAATATACTATCCCACAAAACATGCTGAAGGGGCTGTAAAGGAATTGAAATAATGACATGCATACTGCCTGACCATAGTCCACCACAATTGGAAATTAATGGCAAAAGAAACCACCAAAACTCCATCCACACATGGAAATTAACATCTTTTTTAGCAACTGTGATGTAACAATGCATCACAACTGAAATTGTAATACAAATCAGACAATATCTACGACTAAAGAAAAATAATGTGAAACACACCTGAACTTATGAGACACAATGAGAACAGTTCTAAGAGGGAAATTTAAAGTGGTGAATTCTCACATCAGGAAAACAGAAGGAACCCAAAACAACCTATGCTGCACCTCAATCTTCTGGAAAGAAGAGAGCATGACAAGTTTTAAACCCATGCAAGAGAGGAAATTATAGAGATTGGAGCAGAGATTAATGCAATGGAGACTAACAAAACAATATAAAGAATTAACAAATTGAGTAGTTGGTTCTTTGAAATAGTTAATAAAATTGATAAATCCTTAGCCAACCTTATAAAAAAGAAAACCAAAGAGAGACTCAGCCAAGGAAAAGATAACTACATGCCAACCTTACTAATGAAAAGAGAAGCCAAAATTCTCAAGAAGACAACAGCAAACAGAATGCAGCAAATCATCAAAATTATACACCACGACTAAATGGGATTCATCCTAGGAACACAGGTCTGATTCACCATACAAAATAAATAAGTGAAATACAGCATATCATCACAGCCAAAATAAAAAATTGTGTGATCATCTCAATAGTTGAGAGAAAGTTTTTGACAACGTCTAACACTCATTCATGATATAAACCCTACAGAATACTGGAATAGATGGTCTTTACCTCAACCTGAGAAACGTCATCTATGAAAAACCAACAGGAACTTCATACTAGATCGACAAAAATGGAAAGTTTTCCTGTAAAATCATGAACAAGACAAAAATATTCACTCATATCACTATTCATATTCAATATAGTTCTGGAAAAATTAGTGAGCACATTTGGATAAGAGAGAAAAGTAAAATGAATAAGGATAGGAAAGGAAGAAATGAAATTATCACTATCTATAGACAATGAAACACTTCTAGTTTCAATAACCATATTCAGTAACATTGCTGTCTACAGTGTCAATACTCAGAGCTCATTAGCATTCCTGCAGATAAGCAATAAGCTCAGAGAGAAAATTGGGTGACTCTTCGCCTTCACAACAGCTTCAAAAAATGAAATCAGTCTAACAAGTAAGTAGAATATCTACACATTGAAAAGTACAGCACTCTTAAAAAAAATGACACTGAAAATGATATCAGAAAATGCAAAGATATCCCTTGCTCATGGATAGGAAGAATCAACAGAGTGAAAATGGCTGTATTCTCCAAATTGTAGTACTGATTTAATGTACATCAATCCCACTCTTATCACAGAGTGATACATTGCAAGCCAGAAACACGTATGATAAGTGAAAATCAGCGAAATAATGACAATATATTTACTTCAGTATTTATATAGATTTTAAGGCCTGATAAACCCTTCCCACACTCCTATAACCCTTTCTCACACTTTTACAAAGCACTTGTAATGTTCCTAACCATTTTCTAATTTCCTAACCAATTTCTAAACTCATAAACCTATGCAATTTTAACAACACATGTATACTGTGTGATACAGTATATATTAATCCGCTAGAGAAATAAATGCTCTAAAGTTATATTTTATTTTGATTTCATATTCTTTTAATATATTAGAATTAACACTCAAATATATTTTTATATATCATAAATTTTTAGACAAAAATCATTAAAAAGATAAACACTGCATATAAATATGCATACAGTACTGTACAATACTGCAAAATCCTGTGATAGAGCAAAAAAATCCAAGATAAATAATTTAATATTTTTTGAAAACCCACGAAACAGGGAGCACAAAAGTTGAACTGTGATATAGTGCAAGACTACTATAATCCTGATCAAAATACCTTTAGCCTACCTCACAGAACTACAGAAAACAATGAGAGTTCATTTAGAACCAGGAGAGAAATTCTGTTTACCAAAGGCAAGGCAGAAGGCATCACAACACCTAACTTAAAATTATACTTCAAAGCTACTGTGATAAAACAGCATAGTACTGGCAAAAAAATTTAAGGATAAATTGAACAAAGTACTTTTTGAATGCTATCATGAAAGGTGGTGTTTCCCTAATTATTCTCTCTGTGAGTTTGTTGTTCATGTATAGCCAGGCTATTGATTTTTGAGTGTTGTATCTATGCTACTGAATTTGGTTGTGGAATATAGAAGTCTGTTGGTGCAGATTTTGGGACCTTCTTTGTAGAGTATTATGCCACATAATTACCACAAATAGTGGTAATTTTACTTCTTTTTTCCTATCCTTATTCATTTATTTCTTTATCTGGTCAACTTGCTTGTCTTATAGTTTCAGAACTATATTGAATAGGAGTGATGACAGTAAACTTCCTTGTTTTATTTCTCAATTTAGAGTAAAGGCTTTTAAGTTGTTTTTCACCTATTGGTTTGATATAGATGGATTTTATAAGATAGAGTTAAAAACTGTCTATTTCAGGTTCTCTTTTTTTTTTTTTTTTTTTTTTTTTTTTTTTTTTTTTTTTTTTTTTTTTTTTTTTTTTTTTTTTTTGTGGAACCGGGGATTGAACTCAGGTCCTTGTGCTTGCCAGCGAAGCGCTTATTCCACTGAGCCATCTCTCCGGCCCTCTATTTTTTGTTTTATCATGAATGAGTATTGATTCATCCCTGGGATTCAGGAATGTTTCAACACATGCAAATGTATCTCTATATTAACAAACCAAGGGCAAGACACATATGATTATCTCACAAAGTATAGAAAAAGCCTTTGCCAAAATCCACATCTACTTTGGAACCTCCATGGCTGAGCTTTAAGAATGGAGTGTAGGATATTCCAACTTTTGTATAGTTGATGGGATTGACTGGAGTATGAATCAGCCTCCAGCTTCTTTCTTTCCTAAAATGTTCTGTGCTAAAACTCATCTCTGAATCTTGACCCTTTTAAACTAATGCCTGTTGTTGTCTTCCAAATCCATCACCTCATCCATCTACCCATCTATTTGTAGCTTTAATTTGGAACCTATGTATCCCCCAACCCCTTTTTACTGTCACTGCCACCATGACTTTTCTGCTGAATGTTAGATCCCTGGGATTACAGATTTCAACCTCAGGATGCAGTGGTTCTTACAGTATCCTGGGGGATGACAGGAAGTATGTTGATATGAGCACATGATAGAATAGTCCAGAATGTTTGCCTTAGCTCAGTCATTTAACTGGAAGAATTATCTAACTACTTTTCAATCTTTTTGTTCCTAAATTTAAACCTGGATAGCTATAATCTGGAATGAAACAAACTAATAACCTTAGGAACTTGTTAATTCTGAAAAGAAAACAAAGGTCAATTCAGTAAAATGAGTTCTTGAGGATATTTAGCTGTATCATAAAAGGAACGATACAAGAGAATAATATAATCTGTATTCTTTTTGAAGAGGGTAGAAGTTTTATTTTATTCCTCATTTCCTTCCTCTCTTCTTCGCTTCATCTTTTCCTTTCTTTAATTCTTTTTGTTGTTATTAGATTTTATTTTTGTGACAATAGCATTGATCCTTGAATTCTCTAGGTGCACTTTCGGTTTCTTTTTACCTCACTGGTACTTTGACAATAGGAATTACATTGGTATCTCTACTATTCTATCGAAAACTATTTGTAACAAAATTATTGGGCTGGAATGTGCTTCTCAGGTCATATTGGCTCATTGTTCCTGCTATATTGAGGGGTATGAACCTGATGAAATGCATTTTTAAAGTTGTGTTCCCTGTCTTCTCTATCTCTCCATCTTTGTCTGTCCCTGTGTCTGTCTATATCTGTGTCTTTCTGTCTGTCTGTCTGTCTGTCTGTCTCTCTCTCTCTCTCTCTCTCTCTCTCTCTCTCTCTCTCTGTCTTTCTGCACTTTATAAACATGATGGTTTTAGTTAATATCCCCTGGAAGATGTATATGAACTTTAATCCAGCCATGGAAAGCCAGTAATATATTTCTTCTCTATACTAAAAAAATGTGTGGGTATCAGATATGAATTTTATTCCATATAACATGAAGTGACATAAAAGCCATATCCACTCATTTATCAATTTCTCCAAATCAAGTTTTCTCTGCTTCCCACTCTCACACACTGTGAGTTTGAAACAATTCCTTGTCCATCTTCAGCAAGAAGCTGGTTTCGTCTATTCTCCATTACTGCGTAACGGCCCTAAAATTGTACAAAGTGCAGATCATTGGGGACCTTTTATTACTTCCAGGTGATGAGCCTCATGTTCCTGTAAGGCAGCTGACTATCTAGCTGCCTTGGCAAATGACGGTAGATATCTTCCATTTAAGCTCCCACTCAGAGTTCTGTCATATTTGGAGGCATTGTCACCTCTTTGGGAAGCAAAGCTTGTGACAAGGCTTAAAGGTAGGAACACTGCTGACTGAGCCAACTTTATCAGATTGGACGCATAGTGATTCACCTGTTAACAGCCTCCCAAGAGCTGGGATTACAGGCGTGGGCCACCATGCCCAGTCTCAATTGCCCTTTCAGCGTGCCCCAGGGTCAGGGCCAGCTAAGCAGGCCTGGGGATCAAAACCCTGGCCCCTCTGCCTGCTGACAGATGCTTTAATCTATTTAAGCTATTTGGCCAGCCTTACTGAGCCAACTTTAAAGCCATCAAAACTTTAATTTCATTCTCAGGTACAGTGGAGAAACTCTGAAAAGTTCCCCACTTCTGCAGCTCTCATCACCTCCTTCTGGGACAGCTCAACATGAATGTTCTCAACTCTTTATGCTTTTGTAGAATTTCATATGTGAGAACTCAACTCTTGATCTAGCCTATCCAGGTTCATGTTCCCACTCCAATGCTCATAACCTTATGAATGTGTTAGTTTTCTCAGGTTGGTGTAATAATTTACCACAAGCTTGATGACTTAAAACAAAAATTTGTTTTCTCTAACTTTTGGAGGCCATAAGTCCCAAATCAGGTGTCTTCAGGGATGGTCATCCTGAAGACTTTAGAGGAGCACAGTCCCTGCTTTTCTCCTAGTCTCTGCTAGTTATGGACTATGTTTGGTTTTCTTTGTCTTGTAGAAATGTCACT
Source organism: Octodon degus (assembly GCF_000260255.1). Classification (NCBI taxonomy): domain Eukaryota; kingdom Metazoa; phylum Chordata; class Mammalia; order Rodentia; family Octodontidae; genus Octodon; species Octodon degus. The sequence continues at coordinate 6,391,229 of NW_004524638.1, read as the reverse complement.
CTAGTTGTTGTCTCCTTCTTTATGCTATCCCACCCCCCCGGGTTTCTCTTCTCTTTTCCTTTGCAACGCAGAGTCCACCCTCATCTAAGATTATCTCATCTTAAGATTCTCAATAGCATCTTCAAAGAGCTTTTGAAAGTGAGGTCACTTTCACAGATTATGTGGATATTTATTTTAGAGGATCACTAGTCAATGTACCACAACAATCTTAAGCAATTCTGTTAACCTCTCAGCTTCACTGAATAGTAAGGAGGAGAGTGGCAATGAAGAAGAGTGATTGTGATAGTAAACTCCCTACGAATTTACTGAACATTAAATAAATTCATAGATATAAAGCATTTGTAGAGGTTCTTTTAAGTAGCAAACAGTCTCCCTGAACAATATTGGCTATAAAAGGAATTATCATCTCAGTAGATATTAATTTCTGCTCTTGGTTACATAATGTAAAACCTCATTTTAAGAGTGAATAAAAGAACATAAGGGCTAATAAGCCCTTGTTTATGAAGATGGAAGAAATATGCAATCTGTGAAGTGCAACTCACCCTGGTGCACTTCTGAAATGGTTCTACCTCGTTTCAGTAGTAGAAATGTTACCCATCTGTTAGTTAGCTTTTGCCCACCCACCTACCTCAAAAGATCAAAATTGCTATTTATATAATGAGACAGGTAAAAAGAAAGTATATAGAGGGAACTATAGTTGCACTTGATTTTAAACACAATTTAATACAGAGACCGGTAAATCAGGGAAAATTGAAAAAGCCAGAAATGAGGGCTTGAAATGACATACAGAAATTAACTGTGAGGAACAACATCACTCCCATGTGTGAACTCAGCAAAGAGTTGGGGCCTTTGGAATTTAGAAGTATAGAGCAGGGTCCCTGCGGGTTTAGAACCAAGACATCCGAGGTGAGGTACTGCTGAGGAGGTGGTGTGTTGCTTGGACTTTGTAAAATCCCTTGAGCTGACACTTAACTTTAGAGAAGGTGTCACTGTCCATTTCTCATTAGTGCTTTTGGTCAGTGAAGTGTGAGATTGATGCTGGGAGTGTAAGAAAACCTAGAAATTTGTCTCAGCTGATTTTATTCAACGCAACTTCCACTATTTTTGATGAAGAACCACTTGATATAGTGGGAGTAGTAAACAGGAAGATTCTTGGAACCTGTTCTCCTCTCTTTTTTCACATTCCCTTCTGGGACCTTCTATGGAAGAACCTGATGAGAAACCAGCTGCTAAGGATAAATACAGTTTGCATAGTCCTGTGTGTGAAGCTGACAGTGGAAAATCCACTTGGAGACAAGTGACAGCAGCTCAGTCATTAGCATTTAATAGCTATGTGACAAGCATTTTATATATAGTATTTCTATCAATCCTCATAAAGGTGTATTTATATTATATATACTAATACATGATATAATAAATCTTTGACAATATAAATGACTAACATTAGGAAAACTAAGCCCCAAAACATAAACAAAATAGAAAGGGAATTATTTGAACTAAGGTTCAGAGTGTTGTGTTTTGTAATATGAACTCCCCTTCAAATCTTTAAACTCTTAAAATTAGAGTTAAAATTAAAACACCCAGAATATTGGTTTGCTAAGGTTTGTCTTATACTATTGCTCTCTGAAATTCATTTTGGAATTTAACTCTCACTGTAAGTATTAGAGGGTGGTAATTTAGCCAAACTATGCTGGCCACTTTTATCAGAATGAGACAAAGCCATCAAGGGTGAAGCCACCATTTTTGAATATGGCGTCTTTGTGTGACAGAGCCATCAGAACACAGGCACAAGGACACTCCTCTCTGCAAGTGATGCTCCACATTGCCCAGGACTCTGCCAACAAGAAAGTCATCACCGGATGTAGTTCCTCACAATTGGGCCTTCGGTTTCATGTGACAAGCCAAACCTCATTCTGCTAGTACTTACTCAGGCATGCTATTAGCAGCAAAAAATGAATTAGAACATGGATTAAATCTTAAAAATTTGCATTATGCCAAGAATAAATGCAACACATAAGCTAAGAAATGGACAATTGTTAAAGAAATTTTATATGTGTCTACATAGCACAAAAGAGTATTCATGTATTTTAGTCTGTTGCAATCATAATATTAATAAACAACCTAATACAGCTGCCAACTTAAGTGTGACCATTTTCTGCAGTGCCAAAACCAAAGTGATACCTCGTCTCTAATCTGCAATGCTCAGGTAATAGTTGAGCTATTTTTTTCAGTTCATGATATTTAATTATCAGAGGAACTTTCAAGATGTGAATTTAATGAGACAAAAGCAATTGCCAAAATAACAGAATAAAATGTTCCACCGTTCTGTTTGGTCATTTCAGCTGGCTTCCGCAGTAGGGCAATCACTTTCCAAGTGGGCTCTCTGCCCCTCCCTGGCCAGCCATTCATTGTCCCCATGCAGCAGGGTGATCTTTCCAGCATACAAATGTACTTGTGTCATCCGTATACCTGGGTGAGGTTCACCCCACAGCCCTTGGAATGACATTAAAGATGCTTACTATGTCTCCCTGACTCCGCATGCTCCTGCTCCTATTTATGTCTTTAGACATCCATGCACAGGTGCATGTAGGTGTGGTCTGTCCCTGTCCCCAACGCCCAACAGCAAGCTTCTGCTGCTGCTTACCTCCTATTATATGAGCATTCTATCTACCCCTTTGATTAATTTCTTTGGCCTCTGACATGTTACATTTTTTTCTCTATACCCACTCCTTGCCTTGGAAGTTTTTCCTCCAGCTTTTTGGGATTTTTAACTCCTCCTTGTTGGTTCCACACCTGGAGCTTCTGCTTTCTAAGGGCATGGAGTGCTCTGCTGTGATTGTCACTCATCTGAGCCTTCTACTAACCAGAAACCTATATGGGATAAAGTGAGGTTTACTTTCTCACTATTTTGTTTTCATTGGCAAACCCAGCACTCAGTGCAGCATTGTGCTATGCAAATATTCTTATCAAATAAAAGATGAAAAAATTGAATGGATAAAGGGTATTTGCCAATAGGAGTATGAAAATCATTCCAAGTTATAAAGTTTTGTACACTGATTTTTCCATTTGGATCAGAAATCAGAATTAGGAAAATTTGGTAGAAGCATAGTAAAAGTAGATTTTCATTCAGCACAAGAACTTCATATAATTAGCATTATCTGAAAAAGCAGAATACTGGTTTTCCTAAAAGGTACTGTTTCCCTTTGTAGAAAGTATTTAAGTTGAAGACAAGTCTAATAGGATGACTAATAGAAAATATTCATAGTGGTTTGTTGGAATATTGTGTTGATAAAGATTTTGTGTAGGGATTGGGATAAATAATTCCTGAATAGCGTCTGGCAAGTATCTTCTCAGCACTGAATAAAATATGTAGTAGTCATCCATATTTGCCTCTTATCTCCCTTCTGTCCACCCTAAATGTGGAGAGAGAGAGAGAGAGAGAGAGAGAGAGAGAGAGAGAGAGAGAGGAGAGAGAGACATGGGCATATGAGCAGAGCCA
>NW_004524638.1:6383561-6387630 GCF_000260255.1 Octodon degus | reverse complement strand
GAGAGAGAGAGAGAGAGGAGAGAGATGCATGGGCATATGAGCAGAGCCATAATGTAGTAAGCTTAATGAGGGTGATTGTACTTCAGCCACCACTCAGTCCTCGCTTAGGGTGCACTGACTGCAAACTTATTTAGTTTTTTTTCTTACTTGCATCACTGGGGAGAGATTCCTGGCCACTGTCCCTTGGAAAATGTGTAGCTTTATGATAGCTGACATATTTTGATTCATTACTGGTTTTGCATTTTGATGGTGAGAAGATTGGGTGCATATTTGTGATAGAAAAGTATGCTAGGCAGCTGTGTATACAGCACCCACTGACAGCTTACATCTGAGGACTAGTGTCCAGCAGGGTTGGTAAGTTGACTCGGCATTGCACATAATGAAGCCAGTGTACAAGAGAATGTGAAAACAGTTCTCCACTTGTGACCTTTGAAAAGCTGCACTTCTTGAGAAAATAGGGCCGAAGTCAACATTATCCTCTTAAAGGCTTCAGTGATCTGCAAGTGCTGAGCAATCATTTGAGGTCTCTGTATTTTGTTCATGGAATAAAGACCTTGAAGCCATCGAAACGTGATTATATTATTAGCTGTGTTGTTGCTCTCGTGGTGCAGCCTCTTCTCTCTAATCTTCGGTGTGCTGCCCACATCATTGGTGCACTGAAGTCAGGAAGTCTGTATGCCGGCAGGGCAGTGAAGCACGGATTGCCTGGCTGTGTGATATATGGCTCTAGCAGCTTGACTCCTCGCAGGGAGAATAAATGGGCTTCATTCTTGCCTTGGGGGACATTAAATGCGTGGACTTATGTGCAGCACACAGCCGGGTAGACGCTAAATACTAAGCAAATGCTAGCTGTTGACCTGTTACGTGATGGTACTCGTATGTGCTATCAAGTGCCTAGTGCGTGGCTCTCAAAGCTTTACAAATACGGTAAATACAGTACCTTTGTTTTGTAAGCTTAGGAATGAAATGCGCCAATTAAAGGAAAAATTATACAGACCAGGTATGGATTTTGGAACCATATAATTGGATTTAAATGTTGGCTAATCTATTAATGAACTACATGAATTTGGAAAAATTATTTGCCATTGGAGGTCTCAGTTATTGGTTAGGTTATGCAAATAATCAAGTCAGACAATCAACGATATCAAATAAGAACCCATCTTAAAAAATCAAATTTAAACTGTTTTTTATTATTCAGATATATTTATTTTCATTTGTATTTTTTCCCCATAATCAGTTCTCTACATTGTAGCTAAAATATCTTTTTTATTTTCACTTTTTCTGTACTGGGGACTGAAACAGAGCCTTCACACTAAGAAACATCCTCAAAGCTCCCTTCTTTATTTTTTATTTTTATTTTTTTATTTTGAGACTTGTTGAGTTACTAAATGTCCTGGGAGGAACTGAAACCTGTACTCCCCCTTCCTTGGTCTTCTGGGTGCTGACATTAAGGTGTGTGCCACCTCCCTTATGTCTGTCTCTTTTTTTCTATTGTTTTAAGGAGGGGTATACAGGGCGCTCACGGTTTCACTACCAGATCAGACTAGTAGTGATCATCCTGTTTACAGCCTCCCAAGAGCTGGGATTATAGGAGTGGGCCACCATGCTCAATCTCAATTGCTGTCTCAGCATGCCCCTGGGGCAGGGCTGGCATGGTAGGTCAGGGGATTGAACCCCCAACCCCTGCACCTGCTTGCAGGTGCTTTAATCCACTGAACTATTTGACCAGCCCTGGGTCTGGCTCTGCTTCTAAAGAGATGGTCTAACTACACCACTAGTGTGCTTAGTGCTTCTTAGTGGTTTTCTTTCATACTCAGGGTTATCACAGCATCTTCCTTTTAGTGAACACATACTGGAAGGTAGAAGTTCTGCTGCATGTTTGACTTTCCTAATTTAATCAGTATAATGAACTGAGAAATAAGTATGACTATTATGATCATTTCACAAGTAAATGAAATGATATCAGGTGGCTAAGTGTACAGTGGTGCACATCTGTAGTCCCAATTCCTTGGGAAGCAGAGGCAGGAAAATTGCAGTTTCAAAGCCAACCTGAGTAATGTAGTGAGACACTGTCTTAAATGAAACAAACAGCAAAGAATAATTAATTAATTTGGTCAATATGACCAAATACTAAATGGTAATATTAGAATTAAATGTATACTGGGTTCCAAAGAACATTGAACTACAAAAATTACAAAGTTATCCCTCCGACACAGAGAATCTTTGACAAAGAACATGAACTCACTTAGGACTTTACCTTGACAAGTCCTGAGCCCCATACCCAGCTTCCCATCCATGATGACCCTGCCTGATACCTGCACTGCTCTGGCTTATTCTGTCTTGTCTCTGCATTGCAACTACAGCCTTTGTTCTAGAATATTTTGACTCCACAATGAACATAGTTTTCTTGTAGACCAGTTTCCTGTCACCATTCAGAGTTAGTTCAGTTGTTCCTCCCTCCCCAAAGCCTTCCTTAGTTCGCCATGTTCCTGGAAATTGCTGTGCTTGTTGCTGCGATACTGTTTTCTCTGGAGAGGTTGCCACTGGAATCTTCCTAGGAGATGGCTATGTGTCATTCTTCGAAGAAACTATGCCCCAGTCAGTGGCGTAAAGTATAGATGTTTATTTTTCTGACAGTTCTGGAGGCTAGAATTCCTAGGTCAAGATGACAGCAGGGTTATTTTCTGGACAGATCTTTTCTTCCTCTATAGGTGGCCACTTTCTTTCTGTTTCCTTGCTTGGGCTTTTCTGTGTTTTAGGGGACAGTGAGAGTGAGAGTGAGAGTAGGAGTGAGAATGAGAGTGAGAGGCAAGGAAAGAAGGGGAATGGAGAAAGGAAGGGGTGATGGAGGAGACACTTCTAATTTTCTTATTTTATAAAAATAAAAGCAGAGTGTACTATGAGCATCCCACTTTATTTAATCTTAAAATTCTCTCTAAAGACCCAACCTCTGAATATAGTCGTGCTGATGACAAAGACTTGGCATATGACTTTGGTGAACCACACAACTCAGCCCATAATCATCTACTTTCTTGCCTCCTTTGCCTTCCTTAATATCACACTGTGGACCTTCTGAGTATTTGAGACTTTTATTCACAACTTCCAGGCTGTAAAACTCACAGTATATGTTGTTGAATGAAACACCAATGAATTAACTAAATAACTAACAAAGGAATAAATGAATAGGTATCTTTCAGTGACTTTTATTTATAGGATATAATTCAAATATCTTAATTCTTAATCTAAGGACTGCCATAATTTGAGCTTGCCTACTTCTCCAAATGTGTTTTTACATTCTTTCTAAAGCACTCTTCTTAAGCCTTAATTCACATAAAATACCATGAGAAGATTTAAAAATGTGCATTTCCAAGTACTAACTCAGTAACTGAGAAGTTCAGAAAAAAGAAAATATACTAGATGCAAGATGGAGGAGAGAAAATGCTCACAATACCTAAGTACAATGATCTCGACAGAGTTCGTGTTTTTTGGCTTCAAGGGCTCACCTGGTGCCCAGTTCAAGGATTGAAAATAGGATAATATGTATACCTCAGTGAGAGATCACGGTAGCGTCATCCTGAATAAGAAACACCCAGATGATGGCTTAAGCATAGTTCTGGGTGTGGGGAAAGACCTACTGAGGTGGGAAGACCATAGTTGACTGTGGGTGGCACTAGGCACTCGGCTTGTAGCTTGGTAGCAATAGAAAGGGGAAGGAGAAAAAAGTCTTGCTTCTGGGAATTTTTGTTTGTTTGTTTGTTTGCTTTAAGGAAACAGTGCCAAATGACCACTTGTGTTAAGGAAACAACTGGTGGCTGTTTGTATGTCCATCTTCAGACTTCCAGAGCAGACTCTTCAGACTTCTAGCATAGACTCTAACCTTCCAGCACAGACCACTCAGCTTCCTCACATGGACGTACACAGGACTTTGCAGTAAGCTCCAGCCAGGCCTTCAACTTTTGAGTGGACCCATCAGGTCTCCTGAGCACAGATGGCCCTTTTGTACTCTTCCCCCCGACTCTAAAGGCAGCCATTTTAATCCTGCCATATAAATCTAGATAGATGATACACA
>NW_004524638.1:6330301-6383461 GCF_000260255.1 Octodon degus | reverse complement strand
TATAGATATAGGCAGATGTGAATGATACACATATAGATATATAGATATAGGCAGATGTGAATGATACACATATAGATATATAGGTATAGGCAGATGTGAATGTTGATACAACCTTATTTTGCAACTCAGATGACAAGTAAACTAATGTTCTAAAATCTTCCAAAGGGGTGGTGATATATGTCTTTAAAAAATAAACAAAGTACAAAGGACTAAGTTGGGCATGGTGGTACACACTTACCACCCAATCTCAGTGCAATTGGGGGATGAGGCAGTAGGATCACAAATTCCCATTTATTCTCTTTCAAAACATGGTAAAAGAGGGACTGGAGAGGAAACTCATGTAGAAGTCCTGGGTTCAGTCCTCAATAAAATAATAATTAAATAACTAAATCATTTTTAACATTAATTTTATTGAGAAAGAAGAAGCAAGGAGGCAGTTTCAAGACAGTTTAGTAGGACAGTTACAATAATTAATAATTTCATATTGTTGTCTTCATAGTAGTTATTCATAGTACAAGATGCAAACATGACATCTTGTCTAAATACTATTAGTACAAAACTGTCTTCTCATTGAATTAAGAGAAAGTAGCTGTATAATCTATACTAACTATTTTGTATATCCAGATATATATATTTCACTCCATAATGGTACTTCATTCATATTCCCCTTTCTTGTTTAGTTCTGTCAGAGATGGGTATTCCATTGCCATTCATGTACTATAGTACATGAATTCAGCAAAGTAATCCAATATAGTCCATAATAGTAGTGGGTTATCTATAGGACTGGCAGTGTCAGAAGTTGTTGACCTGAGCCTTTTACAGCTCAGCATATCAATATGGCTTTACTTTTTTTTTTTTTTTTCTGGAACCGGAGATTGAACTCAGGTCCTCGTGCTTGCCAGGGAAGTGCTTATTTCACTGAGCCATCTCCCCGACCTCCGGCTTTACTTTTCATACCTCATTTTTATACTTTTCTGCTAGATGGTTAAGAACAAGATAAAGCAAGACCTGTATAACAAAAAATGTAACTTTTGTATCTGACAAGGTCAGTCAAATCTCCTCAGGATTTACCCTGAGACCCTGTACAGCAGTTTGTAGGTCTTTTGTCAGTGTCAGCCAAGTGGATGAGTCATGGCCATTGCTTGACCAATTTGCTCTCTGCAAAAGCCTGAGAGAATGTTTTCTCTCCAGGTTACTATCCTTAGGCACACTACATCATGAAAGAAAGTTAGAAATAAGAATTTTAAAAGCAACACAATATGTAAAAACGATCAGGGAATGCTGCCTTCAAATTTTCCACCTGTCATGCCGTATCCAGAAAGATTATGCAACTACAAGAGTAAATAAGTTGTTTGACATTTGAAGTATCTTCGTTGACTTCCAAAATGGCCTTTTGGGGGAAATTTTTCAAGGAAATTCTCCATCAAAACTGAGCAAAAGGTAAAGAAAGATGAAAAATTAGGATAGAAGAAACACAGGCCACAACCTAATTGGGAACTGAGTAGAAACTTCAGGATAGAGTGGAAGGAATTCTCAAGTTGCTGTCTGTGTAGCGCGCTTGGAGGAGGAGCATACCACAGCTGGTACTGATAGGCTATCTAAAGGCGTGTCTCCTGGAGATGAACTGCCCACAGGTGTGGTTGACCTTTCTGAGAGATGATTAGACAAAAGAGGGAAAGACAAATTGTAGTTTATTTAGCATACAGACATTTTTTTAAAATAATAAAATTTTTATTACAAAGGGGCCAGCAATTCATGTAGCAAGGAAAATGTGATCTCATGCTTACAATCATAAGAAATGTTTCAAACTAAAGCAAAAGCATAATGCAGCTGTTTAAAGAGAATGAAGGTGTGCTGGCCCCTCCCTGGGGAAAATGAGAGGGCAATTGAGACTGGGCGTGGTGGTGCACTTGTAGTCCCAGCTCTTGGGAGGCTGTAAACAAGAGAATCGCTAGTAGTGAGACCTTAAACACCATATAGACCCTTCCCTAAAACGCAGAAAAAAAAGAGAGATAATGAAGTTGAGAGATAAAAGATGTACCATATATAGATTCAGAGTAGCTGTCCAGATTGGAGAAATTAGTAAAGTGACAAACAGAATCAAAAGAAACAATTGCAACAGCAGGAGTGCATAAAAGATGCACTGAAAAAAGGCTAGGAAATGATTATTTTGACCTAATTCCTATAAAACCCTTTAATTCTTTCACGTAAAACCTAAATTTCAGATTAGAGAGAGGAAAAGAGAAATACGCAATAAGAAAATGAGAAGGAAAAAAAAATCTTCATTTGACAAGAATTTGTTATCTTAAATTTTTGTTTGCTTATTTTCAGTGTGTTATGATCTGGGATAATATATGGGATCATTTCAATTCTCTCATACTTATTTAAGCCAGTCTTTTAGGCAAATGTGCTGTATTTTTGTAAAAAGTTTTCTATGTTGCTGAAAAAAAAATATGCATTCTGTTGCACTAAACTAACTCACACTATAGACCTCTAGTAAGTCTATTTGTTCAGAGTGGTTTAGCCCTAATAATTGTTCTAATACTTGTGCATGGAATATTGTTTTCAGTCCTTTGAATTTTAGTCTGTGGACCTCCTTTTAGATTAGATGCAGCTTTTGTTTGTAGCAAATGGCTTGGTTTTGCTTTCATCAATCTTAATTTTTTTAATTTACAGTAATTAATTTTATTAATTCTCAAATGAATGGGTTAATAAGCTAAATTAATAAATTTAATTTTTGAATTGATTTTAATTCTCAATTTTATTAATTTAGACTAATCAATTACATTAACTTAACCAATTAATGAGGAACTTTTTTCCATATGCTTTGAAGAATTATTACTGAAAGTGACTTAATTCTTCCTGTTATTGCATTTCTTTTTTTTCTTTCAATATAATACAATTAGATATTAATAAAGACAAGTATAAAAAGTTCTTAATACTATTACAAATAAAAATTCATAGGAGGAAAATTATGAAATAACATCGGTTAATATGCTGTGTATCATGATGTTAAAATAATGACCAAATTATTACTCAGAGTACAAATCATAAACAAAAAAAGCAAATGTTTCTTAAACTAAAAAAATAAAAAGTAAAGTAGACAAGGAAAAAAATTAAGGTTTAATGAAAACAAAAGTTAATATTTAGTTGCTTGATCCATCTGGCATGCCTGTATCTGGTAATCTGAGCAACAATTTGGATGATAACCATATATATGAGTCATTGTTAGTTTTCTATTCTTGTTTTGAAATTCTGTACCATTTTTATTATTTTATGTTGTTTTTTCCTTTGTTCATGTTATTTTTATTTTCTCCTCTTTAGAATTAAAAAAACCCCAAATTTTTAAAAAGAACAGATAAAGTGTATTTGGCAGAGTCTCACTACAGAGCTCTGGTTCACAGGGCCTGCGAGCAGGGCTGGCACGGCATGTGCTGCTGGAGACCAAGAACCCTGTCTCTGCACTTACCTAAGCAGGCTCTTAGTCCAATGCGCTATCTCTCCAGCCCTCAGAAACAAGCGAACATCTCTCTCTCTCTCTCTCTCTCTCTCTCTCTCTCTCTCTCTCTCTGTCTTTTGTATTTTTTTTAGGGAAAGGGCTACAGGTAGTTCAGGGTCTCACTACTATATCGAACTCGTAGTGATCCTACTGTTTATAGCCTCCCAAGAGCTGGGATCACAGGCACGCACCACCATTCCCAGTCTCAATCACCATCTCAGCATGTCCTGAGGGCAGGGCTGGCACGGCAGGCCCAGGGATCGAACCCTTGGCCCCTGTGCTTGCTTAAACAATTCTCCTAATATAACTTTGAGACACAGAATAGATAATTTTTGGAGTTATTTGACTTCTATTTCCTATTTATCTGTTTCCCATTTTATTCTCTCTCTCCCAATTATATATCATTTCTATGCATTATTTTTTTATGACTCCAAAACTTCTTATTTTACACATTGACTTTTCTCTTATGTGAGTATAGTGTAGTTTGCAAGGAACACTTATGAAAGGTCAAAACTGTCAAAACAAGTTTTATTGTTTAGGACTGATGTGTGGTTAGATCTATCAGTGCTGTTATAGCCCATTGAAATTCTCTCCTGAGAACATGGTGACAAAGGCAAGATTACTTCTTTGGAAATTAGAATTGGACTAAAGGTATCTTATGTTGACAACAAAGTATCCTATTATGTTTCACCTCAATTCATGCAAAAAAAAATCATGAAAACACAAAGCAAAAAACCCCTGCAAAATCACCCAACTCTCCCAAAAAATATCCATGAACACCAATGAACAGGAAATCAAGCACTAAATAACTGAGCTGTGCGAAAGGATTCAAGAGAAACCAAACTTGGCAAGTAAGTGGTCAAATAACCAGGTAGTGAAACTAAAACATTGTCCAGGATGGCTATGGAAAAATCAAAACAATCAATTAGAACAGTTGACCAAAATGATCCAAAACATGAATGACAAATTTACCAGAGATATTAGACTCTACGAAAAGGTACCAAACAGAAATTATGGAGATAATGTGAACCTCATAGACGTGACCAAGGTGAGGAAGGGGCATCAAACCTGGGATGGGAGTGCAAAATGATATCTGACAATAATTCCTTCAATTTGGGGTCTAATCACATAGTTAGTTTATTTTTGCATGCCTTTTGTCACACAAATGCAATTTGTAAAATGCCACCTGATGTGCATGCAATTAACAGTATCAACAGCATAAAAATTTAGCCTATGTTGATAATATAATAAATGGAACATTCAAACCTTTTTTCTCATGAAATGGTTAATAGAAGGTTAGTATATATGTCTTACTTTTATTAAATATATACAAATAAAGCTTTAGGATTCAGTGGTGTGCAGAGAATTGAGGTTAAAACATTTGTTTCATTTCATTCAGGTAGAAGTAATTTGTTTCCTTTGCCTTTTTCTCTTATCAGTAGTTTAATTAGAAGTGATTTTTCCATCTAGTTGGTTGAATTACACAGATGTTTTGTTATATATTTCTGGCATAATTCTCTCACGATAAGAAAATATGACTTACATGATTGAGTACATTCAGTTGCACAACTTTGTTGCATATATTTGTGGTTATAGCTTGAAATATGTCTATTTCAGTAAATGTTTCACATATACTTGAGTAAGAGTGATGTGCTTTTATTGGGGAAATTGTTATATAAATGTCAATTAGGTAAAGATTGTTGATAATATCGTTCTTCCTTATTTTCTGTCTTCTTAATCTTCTTCTTCTTCATCGTCGTTGTCCTCCTCCTCCTCCTCCTCCTGCTCCTCCTCCTCCTGCTCCTCCTCCTCCCCTCCTCTCCCCTTTCTTCCTTGGCTTTGGGTCATTTTATTTCACACATCATACTTTTAGACTGGTTAACTCTTTTTCTAATTTTATTTTGCCCCTTCATTGAATAAACAGCCACAACTCCACACTTTGTAATTTTAATAGCTTTTATTTTTTACAGTTTAGTTATATATATTTAAATTATTGCAATCAATGATCAAATGAGAGTGCCACAGTAGGTAAATTATAAGAAATTTATACCAGTATCATCCATTTCTTTCTTCCTTGGCTTTGGGTCACTTTATTTCACACATCATACTTTTAGATGTGTCGTACAGCCCAAAATATATTGTTATGATGTCTGTTTAATCAATTATTTTCTAAACATCACAGAATTTACATATTCGCCAATATAATTAACGTATTTATTGTTATCTTCCATTAAATAGCACTTAATATCTTTTTCTTTTTCCCTTCTTCCTTCCTTTCTTTCTTTCGTTCGTTCGTTCGTTCATTCGTTCGTTCGTTCGTTTGTTCGTTCGTTCATTCTTTCTTTTTTCTTGTATTTAGTACCAGGTCTTCAGGGTCTACAGGGTCTCACTATGCAGGTCGGACTCATACTGACCTTCCTGTTTTCAGCTTTCCAAGACGTGGGATTACAAGCATGTGCCACAAAGCACCTAATTTCTGTCTGGTGTAATTTTGCATTTTTCCAGAAATAATCCTTTTAATATTTTATTTATTTTAGATTAGTTTAGAGAGAAAAAAATTCATCAGAAGGTAATTGGAGATTAACAATGACTGACAGATTGCATATTGATTTCTTTAAAATTGTTACTCGGGGGAGGGTGCCTCTTAGCTCAGTTCTTCAAGTGGCTGCTTCAACAAAGCAGTCCGGCTCAGCTTGCTGTGGTTCGATCCCCACAACTCAAGCCAGCCAAACTTGCCCTCAAGGCATTCAGAGAAAAAAAAAATTGTTACTCAGCGTGTAAGATATAAGCATAAAAAAATTGTCCAAAAAATATTAGTACACATCCTTCTTTTCAATGAACTAAGAGAATTTAGTGCTATAATGACTTTATCTATCTATCTATCTATCTATCTATCTATCTATCTATCTATCTATCTATCTATCTATCGACTGTCTTCTTTTCTTTGTTCTCCCAACATGGATCCTCTTTCCTTTTGAACAGTTTCTTCCTATTTTACAATACCTATTGTACACTTTAGATCATGCATAGATTTTCAGCTTCTCACACTAAGAGGATAATACAATATATTTATTTCACTTATGAGTATGGTCTCTAATTGCATCCATTTACACATGAAGGTCTCTAGTTTATCCTTCTTTATGTTGAACAGCACTCCATTGTGTAAAATGATCACATCTTTTTTATCTATTCATTGGTGTTTGGCATTTGGGTTATTCCCAAGGTTTAGCTATTACAAACTCTGTTGCTATAAATATGCATGCACATATGTTGCTCTGGCATGATGTTTTAATTTTTCTGGAAAGATACACAGAAGGAGAATAGCTGGGTTGAATGAGACCTTTGATTCTAGTTTTTTGAGGAATCTCCACAATGATTTACCTGGTGGTTGCACTGGTCTTCACTCCCAGCCGTGGAGAACGGTGCCTTTTCCCCCACAGCCATATGAGGATTTGTTATTGGTTAATTTCTTGAGGATAGCAATTCTAGTGAGACAAAAATCTCTCTGCTATTTTAATCTGCATTTGTTTTCCTTTTTCTGTATTTAGGACAGTGTCTACAGAGTCTCACTCAGTAAATCAGACTCGTAGTGATTGTCCTGCTTTCAGCCTCCTAGGTGCTGAGATTCAGGCCTGTGCCACCATGCCCAGACTCAGTCACCTTCTCAGCACGCTCCAAGGACAGGGCCAGCATGGTTCGCAGGGGCTTGAACCCCAGCTGCTGTGCTCTGTCTAAGCAGGCACTTTAGTTCCTTCACCTATCAGGCTGGCCCTTAATTTGCATTTCTTGAATGACCAATGACACTGAACATTTTTCATATATTAATTTTTCATTTGTGTTTATTCATCTGGCAAGTGTACATTTATCTCAGATGCCCATTTTGGGATTGGATCTTGGAATTTATTGAATTCTTTATATGTTCTTGATAGATGCTCTTTGTCTAAGTGACAGTTAGCTATAATATCTTCACACTGTGTAGGTTATCTTTTCACTCTGTGATTTCTTTTGTTGTGCAATATCTTAATTAGTTGAAAGCCAATTTGTTGGTCCTTTACGGTAGTCCCTTTGTAGTCTGGGCTTTGTTCATGAATTCTCTGCCTACATCTATGTCTTCAAGATTTCTATCAATATTATTTTCCAGTAGAATTAATTTTTCTGTATTAATATTTAAATCTTTATCCATCATAACTTTATTTTAGTGCACAATGATCAACATGGGTCTAGTTTTACTCTTCAACATACAAACAGCCTATTCTTCCAGCACCTTTTATTAATTCTTCCAGTGAATGTTTGATCCCTTTGTCAAAGATAAGGTGGCTAAGTGTGTTTGTAGTTATGTCTGCATTTTTTAATCTTTTCAACTTTTCCATGGGTCTATTTTTTGCCACTATCATGCTGATTTTGTCAAAGTAGTTTTGAGATATAA
This sequence comes from Octodon degus, assembly GCF_000260255.1. Lineage (NCBI taxonomy): Eukaryota > Metazoa > Chordata > Mammalia > Rodentia > Octodontidae > Octodon > Octodon degus. The sequence goes on along the minus strand of NW_004524638.1, from coordinate 6,375,536 downwards.
TTTTAAGTCAGTTATTGTGTTGCCCCTGATTTTTCTTTATTGTCCACAATTGCTTTTGCTAGTCTAGTGTCTACTAGTTCCAAATAAATTTCAGGATTGTTTTCTCTAATTCTATGAGATACACTTATGTTATTTTACTTGGTATTACATTAAATCTATAGAATAGTTTTGGAAAGATAATCATTTTCTTTATGTTGGTTTTTCCTATCAATGAGCATGGACTACATTTCCATTGTCTGATATACTCCTTGGTCTTCTTTTTCAGAGAATTGTAATTTTTAATGGCTAGATATCTTTACTTACGGTTGTAGATTGATTCATAAGTATTTCATTTTTTGAATGCTATTGTGACATGTGTGGTTTCCCTATGTTTTTGCTATGAGCTTGTCAATAATATTAATTATTGAATATTGACTTTGTGGCTAGTTACATTACTGAATTTCCTTATTAAATCTAGAGATCTTTAAGTGGAGTTCTTGGAGTTTTCTATATAGAGTATCATGTCATCTACAAATAATGATCATTTAACTTCTTTACTTCATTTCCTTATTTCTTTTATTTTTTTCTTTTATCTAATTGGTTTTCTTTTTTTGTTCTGGCTAATATTTCCAGAAAAAATATTGAATAGTAGTGTGATAGTGAACAGTCTTGTCTTGTTCCTGATTTTAAAGTGAAAACTTTCATTTTTTGACCATTTAGTATGATACCGGCTCTTGGTTTGTCATAGTTGGCTACTATACAATTGAAATAAAGACCATCCATTTCAAATTCCTGTAGGGTTTTTTCATGGATTATTACTGTTTTTTCTCAAATGCATTTTTTTTTGCATTTACTGAGATGATCATGTTGTCCTTATTGTTCCTTTGGCTCTGTTGTTATGGGTTATTATACTTACTGATTTGTGTATGTTGAACCATCCTCACAATCTAGAGATGAATCTGACTTGGTCATGGTATATAGCAGTTTTGGTGACTTGTTTGCCAGTATCTTATTAAGGATTTTGCATCTATGTTCATTAGGAAGATTAAACTGTAGCTTATTTTTCTGGTTGGGTCCTTTTCTGGTTTAGGTGTCAGAATAATGCTTGCTTCCAGGAACGAATTTGGAAATATTGCTTCCTTTTTAATTTCATTAAAAAAATCCAGCACTAGTGGAATTAGGTCTTCTCTAAGTTTTTTGTAGAATTCACTAGTGAACTGACTAGGGCCTCAGGTTTTCTTCATTAGTAGATTTTTAATTATAGTTTCAATTTCATTGACTAATATTTGATTATTTAGAATATTTACATCTTCTGAATTCAGCTTAGTTAATTTCTATGTGCCTAGGAATCTGTTCTTTTCTTCTGTGTTTTCCATTTTATTAGAGTACACATTTTCTGTTTCATTATCAACTGGTACTCTGTTGATAATCTTCTGGATTAACACAGGATCTGTTGTGTTTTACCCTTTTTATACCAAATTCATTTAATTTGGGGCTTTTCTTTCCTCTTTTTGATAAGTTTGGCTAGAGATTTATCAATTTTATTTAAACTTTAAAAAAAATTCTTATATTTTTTATTCTTCTTTATATGGTTTTTCTAGGCTACATTTCACTTATTTCTGTTTGGAGTTTTGTAATTTTCTTTCTTGTATGAACTTTGGGTTTGATTTGTTCTTTTTGTAAGAGGTTATCTGTTTATCTATTTATTTATTTGGTACCAGGAATCAAACTCAGTACCTTGGGCTTGCCAGGCAGATGCTGTTCCACTGAGCACTATCCCCAGGTTCTTTTTGTAGGTGCTTGAGGTTGAATATTAAGTTGTTTATTTGAGCTCATTCTGTTTTTCTTTTTTAAAAATAATTTTATTGAGAAACAGATAGTAATGACAGCTTCAAAACAGGTTAGTGGGGCAATTTCAATAATTGATACTTTGCATATTGTTGTCTTTGTAGTAGTTATTCATAGTAGAAGATGCAGACATTATGTCCTGTCCAAACACTGTTAGTACAAACCTTTCTTCTCATTGAATTAAGAGAAAGTAGCTGTATATCTATTCTATTTTGTATATACAATACAAAATGATCCTTCATTTTTATCCTCTTTTTTGCTGAGTTTTGTAAGAGTTGGGTATTCTATTGCCATTTAAATATTGTAGATGCATGAAATCATCCACATGGCTTACACTGACAAACGATCTATAGACTGAAGTACAGGATTTCGGAGTAAATCCTAAGAGGATATGACTGACCTTGTTAGATACAAAAGCTACATTTCTTGTTATATAGGTCTTGCTTTATCTTGGTCTTAACCATTCAGCAGAAAATGAGGTATAAAAAGTAAAGCCGTATTAATATGCTGAGCTGTAAATGGCTCAAGTCAACAACTTCTGACATTGCCAGGCCTACGGATAACCCACCACTATTATGTACTACTGGACTACACTGGGTTATTTTGCTGAATTCATTCCGTTTTTCTGATGTGAGAGTGCATTGCTATCAGTTTGCTTTGTAGGACTGCTTTCATTGTGTTTAAGTTCTGGTATGTTGTACTGGCATTTTCATTTAACTGTAGATAGTCTAATTTCTTCTGTGTCTCATGGGTTGTTCAGGGGAGTGTTATTTAATTTCTATGTGTTTATGTAGCTTTCATGCTGTCTTTTAAGATTGATTTCCAGTTTCACTGCACTATGGATATTATTACTTTTTCATATCCATTAATATTTGTTTTATGTAGTTGTGTACACCAGTATTTGGTGCATCGATATCTATGATTCTTGTCTCTTCTTCTTGGAACTTTCCTTTAACAAGTATGCAGTGACCCTCTTTGATTCTTTTAATCAGTCTTCATTTGAAGTTCTCATTGTCTACTAATAGAATAGCTACCCCTATTTTTTTTTTCCTGGGATCCTGTTGCATGGAATATTGTTTTTCATCCTTTGATTGTCAGTCTATGTATTTCCTTTTTTTGAGGATTTTTTTTCGTTTGTTTAATTAAGGCTGCCTTAGGGGCAGGTCTGGTGAGGCTTGTGGAGCTGGGGATTGAACCTTGTTCCCCTCGCCTGAATGCATTTGCCCAGGCAGTGCTTTAAGCAACTGAGCTATCCAGCAAACCTGCATTTCTGTTTTAGTTAAATTTATTTATTGAATATGTCATATAGGTGGATCTTCCTTCTTGTTCCATTGTTCCAGTGTGTTTATTTTGATTGTTGAGTTGAGTCTGTTTGTGTAGATGGTTACAACAGACAAGTATTGGCTTACCTTTTCATGTTATTTTTCTTGACGTTGGTTTCCTGTCTTTCTCCCATGTTTTATTCTTGATTATTGCCTTGCCTGGTGGCTTCTTTCTATTGCCATTGATTTCTATTGAAATCAATCTTAAATAATCAATCATATTGTTCTTATGGTCTTCATTTTCTCTTCTTTTGTAGTATATGCTTCATAGCATCCTAAACACCTGCTTTTGTGATCATGAATTTCCTCAGATTTTTTTTTTAAATCATGAAAGTGTCTTATTTCTCTGTCAATTTTAAAAGATAACTTTTAGGTACACATCACTCTGAGTTGGGAATTGTTTAATTTTAGGGCTCAAGATATCTCACTCTGAGATCTTGATTTGATGGTTTGTGATGTGCTGATTCTGATAAGATTTCCTTTAAAGATGATTTGTAACAGCTATAACTATTTTATTCTTGGGCTGAATTTTTTCCAACCTTGATTATTAGATATCTTGGTGTAGTTTTATTTTGGTTGTGGCTGTTTGAAGTTCTATGTGCATCACTTACTTATTCTTTAGCTCTACTTGGAAGGCTTTCTGCCATTATTTCTATGAGAAGGTTTTTATGGCACTTTCATTGTCTCTAGCTTTCTTACTGACCCAAATCAGTCTTTTGCTTTTTTTTTTTCTTCGCTTCATCATGTAACTGTTGGATTGATTTTTTTATGGGCTCTTATAATTTTAAATATTTATTTCCTTTCATAATCACTAGCCATAATTCTGTCTTCAAGATCTGATATTGTATCTTCAACTTCATTCAGTCTGTTACACATAATTTCAATGGAGATTTTAATTTCTTGGATTTCTGTTTTTGCATTTTTACCAGTATAAAAATATATGGTGGAAATTAATTCTTTCAGCTTTTATACCTGAAAAATTACCGATTTTTTTTATCATTTTCACACATGAATTCTTTTGAAATAGAAGATGCTGCTCTGTTTTCATTTCATTTGAATTTATTCTCACTAGAAAAACACTGAGATCACCTTTGTTCCTCTGTAAGCTTATTTATTCTGGAGTAATTTTAAAAGGTTTTGTTTTCTACTATTTTCCAGTAATTTGACTGTGATAAGCCTTTATGTAGTTTTTTTTATAACTTTTCCCTCTGCCTTATGCTTGGTATATACTCATTACCCATTTGTTGCTCAAACAATTATTATAGGTCATATTAACTTTTTATGATTAAATATTCCTGGGTTTTGCTTAGGTGCACCATGATTGCACATCCATGTATATGACTGTTTACCAATCCAACATATAATTGATGTGATGCTCTGGACCCTTGAACTGAATCCCCAGTGCATAAACTTGGGGTCCGGACAAAACCTGCACTCCTAGTAAAGAACATTGGGAAACTAATTAGGACAAGCATGAATTTTGTTCTTGTATAAAGTATTCATGTACAAAGAATCTATTTGCCATTCCAATTTACAGATAAAAGCATGATGAAAATAAAAACAAGACCAGCAAAGTTTAATTGACTTTCCTAACATCACAGAACTAATTAGTGTTAGAGGGAGCACTCAAACTCAAGTCTTCTGCATAGTAATCAAATTTTCTTTTCTTCTGGATTTCAAACACTTAGGCAGTTCCTTTTATGAGTTACTTATCAATATTGTTCCCAGGTTAGATGACCAGTCATTCCAATTACTTTGACACTGACTTACGTAGTGAGGATTTTAAAATAGATTTTATAAGATATTATCACAAGCTTTGTCCTCACTTCACTTCTTCCTATAACTCCCACTCACTTCCAATAACTTAGATCAGCAGCAAGAAACTCTTGGTTTTTGTCTGTTCTTTAACACTTTCACTTGATGGGATGTGACACTTCACAAAATTTTGGGCATCATATTTTAGCACTGACAGTTTTCAAGAGCTACATTGCCCAACTTGGGTATATCTGAATAGCCAAGAGGTTTATACTATAAACCAGGGAAGCACATGTTTTTCAAATATGAAGAAATGAATCTCTGGAAGACCTATGATTTTCTTTTTCTTTTTTTCCCCTCCATGCCCTTATAGTTTAATAACCTCACAAAATAACCATATATCTATACAGTTGGAAGGCCTGGAATATGGGGTGGATTTTCAGGCCAGGCGCATTGCTTCTTTTAGTTCTACCCAGGAAGGAGTCTCATGTTGAGAGATCTACAGTGAGGCAAGGATGGGTGTGGTGGTCAGGGAATCACCACTTGGCTTAAATGTGGATAGAATTTAAAGCAGAATAGACAGTGCACTGCTCCATCCCCTCCCTGTCAGCTCCCACGTCCTCACTGCAGTACTCCAGAGTGGAGAACCCCAATGTTCACAGATAACCATGGTATCAGGAATAGAGAAAGTGTTGGTCTCCTGCCTTGTGTCTCTCCTGTGGCATCTTCCAGGTCGTATTCGTTATGTACAAGAACCTCAGTGCACTACAGGACCTCTTGCAGACTGAAGCATTGTAAACCCTTAACTCCATGAAATGCTGCAAAAGCACTAACAGCAGCAATGAGGGTTTGAGTTGAAGTCACTAGTAGAACCGTATTAAAGAAATTAGGACAATGGAGAGAAAACTAGTCAGTTAGGATGTAAGGTTTATTTAAACTTGTTTCATCTCGAGTAAATAATAGCAGAATCCACTATTAGAAAAACACACATGCAAATGACTTCATGATTTCTTGTTTGTCAGCTGGGCTCTTTCCTACCCTTTAAATTTTTTAAAAGAATTTAATCAAGATCAAGGTTGGCTTCTGCAGCATTAAATACTGGAAAGCACATTCATTAATATTCTTCCATCATTGGCAATAACAATAATGTTGTCATTGCAGAAGTACTAGTAATGTGCCAGGAACTGTCAAAGGCCTTTAAATTTTATTTATTTATTTATTTGTGTGTGTGTGTGTGTGTGTGTGTGTGTGTGTGTGTGTGGCCAGCTCAGCCCACCAGGGGGCGGGCTGGCTGGCATGTGGTGCTGGGGGATTGAACCGCGGTTCCTGTGCTTCGCTGAACTTGTTCTAAGTAGGTGCTTTAGACCACTGAGCCATCTCACCAGCCCCTCAAAGGCCTTTAAATCACCTCTGATTTGACAATAGCAAGGAAGATGCAATCATTCCAATATTTCAGCTGAAGTACAATCTCAGAGGCTGTAAGTAATTTGCCCCAAGTCACACAACTGGAAGGTGCTATCAGGTCCCTGTTTGATACCATAATCCTTGCTTTTGCTGTTACCACAAACAGAGCTGAAGTTAAGACATTCTTCTCTGCTCACTGTGCTTGCCCAACTGCAAGGTGGTCATCACCATTGTAATCTTGGAGCTACTTCAGAGACAGGGGAGCCTTGCAGATTCACCACAGACTGAGAAGAGCAAATACTGTGCGTGCTCCTTTTCAGCCTTTATGTGGATCTTTTCATCTTCAAAGTCCTTTGTGAATATTAAACAATTAATCCCGCTGGAAGCTCTCAGCACTGGGGAGAGACACGTTTCTGTTAATGTTGACGAATTCCTGTTGCTTTTGAGGAAGTATTGCCTTTCAGACAGTTTCTGAAGCCTGGAAGCCTTTCCGTGGAAATGAAGCTGTCTGTACGTGCACAGCTTTCCCAAATGGATGAGAGAGCTGCGGAGATGCCTAAGCACAGTGCTTGTTAAGCAGCTTTGAGGAGCTAAAAGCTTTGTGGGCTTTGCTCTGTACACACACACACACACACACACACACACACGCACACGCACACCACAATGTTTTAATGATCAACCAGAAGAGTGTATCAAAGCTCTGTATTTCTAGGTCCTTGTGTATTAAGCATGTCATAAGGAGGAGCCTTTTAGCTAAGTCACCAAGAGCCAAGGTTGTTTCTGTAGTGCATTTGGTTACTTCATTTTGTTGCTACCTGAAAGTTGGTGGTTCACACTCTAAGGGAAGATTGTCTTAGTCATTTTTCTCTTGTTGAGATACAATACCCAACACACAAAATTAAGTAAGAAATGGTTAAGGGCACAAAGGGGGAACATTGTGTGCCCCTTGTATCTTGTCCAGACTTCTGGGTCAGAGTGATGCCAATCCAATCAGTGTAGTGATCTAGTAATAACCCACGCTTAATCTCAGCATCACACTAGAAATCAGTCGCAAACTCTAGATTCAGCTACCTCTGAAAAAGCCTTGAGGGCCACCTAGACACAAATCATGACAACAATTTAACCTTCTTTCCAGAAATATGTGAGCAAGGAAGTTTAGGAATTCATTTCTTTGAAAAGCACTAAAGCATGGTGTTGTCCAGTGATTTGCTAAATATCATCCCAGGTTAAAACTACAAGTAACAGGAGATTAAAATTCTTATCCATTTGTTTCATAAGTGACTGTGAATCTGCATGTTGAAGGCACAGCTTCCCCATAAAATATTCTTAGCCTTTGTCAAATTTCCGTGGAAAAAGGAGGGTTACAAGGAAAGCCAATATTTTGGCCCTACCCTTCTAAGGTCAATTAAGACTCAGGACATATGAGAACTTGTACTGTAACGTCATGTACCTCGGTAGGGTCCCAGATTTTCTGATCAAGAAGGTTATGGGGCCAAAGAGGAAATTGATCGATGACGTGGAGTGTGCCTAAGGAGAGTCACATGAGGAGAAGACACTCTCTCAGGCTTTCACAGAGAGCACATTGGCCAAGCAATGGCCGTGACTCATCCACATGGCTGCGCTGACAAAGGTTCTACAATCTGAGGTACAGGATCTCAAGATAAATCCTGAGGGCATTTCACTGACCTTTTCAGACCAAAAAGCTACAACTCTTGTTGCATAGGTCCTGCTTTATCTTGGTCTTAACCATCCAGTAGAAAAGTATAAAAACGAAATAAAAGAAGTAAAGCCATGCTGTTATGTTGAGCTGTAGGGGACTCAGGTCAACAATTTCTGACATTGCCAGTGAAGTGGAAGACCCAATACTATTATGGGCTGCTGGACTCTTTTAGAATATTTTGCTGAGTTTACACACCTATAATATTCAAATAACAGAACTTAACAAAAAAAGGGGGGGATACAGATGAATGTCCATTTTGTATCTGCGTATTCAAAGTGGTTAGGTAGATATATAGTTACATTCTCTTAATGAACAGAGTGATTTGTTCTAATGTTTATAAACAGGATATCATGTCCGCATCTTGTACAGCAATTAACCACTAGGAAGAATCTATGCAATGTGTGAATTATTGAAACTGTCCTACCAATTTGATTTGAAACTGTCTCATTGCTCTTTATCAATAAAAATATGAGAAAAAAAAGATAATTGTTCAGGGCCAACCAAATAGTTCAGTGGGTTAAAGTGCCTGCTTAGGTAGACACAGAGGCCGAGAGTTCGATCCCCAGGCCTGCGGGTGGGCCCTGACCCTGTAGACCCTGTCTTAAATATAAAAAAAATAAAAAGACAAATGTTCAGAAAAAATTGAAAGATTTTTCTCATAAAAGGTGCTCTTGGTACCAAACTGAATTAACAAGTTTCTCTACCATGCCAACCCCTGCCCTGGGGTGTGCTGAGACAGTGCTTGAAACTGGGTGTGGTAGGGCGTGCCTATAACCTCAGCTCTTGGGAGACTGAACACAGGAGAATCACTATGAGCATGATCTATGTAATGAGATGCTGTGGACACCATAGACACTATATTAAAACACCAAAAAATGTTTCAACCTGTTTATGGTAATTATTGTACATCTCATGGTGTGTTAAATATATTCATAATTTCAGATATATAGGTCTTCCAAAATGTGAAACAAAGATTGGTTATTGTGATAAGACTTTCTCTCAGATTGAGATCTTTGCAACAAACTCATAATATATATAACAAATTAGGTAAAAGTCTTTAGGTATTATACAAAGATGATCCAGTAATAACATTCTGTTATGTCAAAATGAGAATGTTAAGTATGTCACAAAATGTCATTATGATGTTCATGCTGCCATATTATATATGATTTTGATTTCCAAAAAAAAAAAAATTCCATGGAATTTTGTGTAAGATAAAATTATTAGCTCCTTGGTTGCACTGTTTACATTTGAATTTTGGAATCTCCATAATTCAACTCCAAAATGCGTCCTGCCCTTTCTCAAGTTAACTACCAGTGACTAGAGTACAGTCTTGATCTGTAAGTATCTCTATATGATATTGAGTGGTTTTATTTTGGTTTACTTCTATTGTTGCACTCTTGTTCTATGCACAAGAACCTCAGTGCACTACAGGACATCTTGCAGACTGAAGCATTGTAAACCCTTAACTCCATGAAATGCTGCAAAAGCACTAACAGCAGCAATGAGGGTTTGAGTTAAAGTCACTGGTAGAACCGTATTAAAGAAATTAGGACAATGGAGAGAAAACTAGTCAGTTAGGATGTAAGGTTGTGCATCAATCTCATCACCACCCTCCCCGCCCTGCCTGGCCACAGGGGTATTCCCACCTGTCAAGGAGAGTAAGGGTAGTTACATTAGGATCACATTTCCATGAATCCCATGCTTTCATGAAAGGAGGCTAATGCTGCTGTCAGAGATTTGAGAGGGCCTTGTGGATGGCTTTCTGTATCAGTTGCCACTTTCTGAAGGGCATGACTGTTTGAAGGTGATGAAGCACAGATGACAATGTGTCAGTGATTTCCAGGTAGTCATTTATTTTCTTCCCTCTACATTTGCTGACCAGCACAGGCCACCACTGGATGCTACTGAGTAAACTCACAGGGGTAGCAGTCCCCTGCTACCAAATTTCCATAGAACTCTGGGTTTACTGTGCAAGCTGGACTTGCATATTTCTCAGAGTTGATTAGTATCTTTTTTGATGTTCTTTGGGTATTTATAACCAAGAAAAATCTACATCTGTGTCCAGTCTAATAAATTTTTGTATTATATTATTCACAGAGGTTCTTTTCATTCACCCGAGTAGCCTGACTTCCCAAGTATGTAAAGAAGAATCTGTGAAGTCTAGTATCCAGATCGCCTTTTATCTCACTATTTCCTTAGTATTCCAAAAGGGTCTGGCACATAGGAAGTCCTCAGTCAATATGCCTGTGATGGATGAGGAAAGTGACAGATTTCTTTTCTATAAAGTGGATTAATAATGCTTCATTGATTTACTTGAACGTGGATAAGTGAAATAACATATTCATCAGAATGGTTTGTTCTTCACCTAAATTTTCAGAGCACTCCCCACTGCCTTCCTGAACATCCTCTTGTAAAACTTCTATCCTTCCTATAGAGAAGATACCTGACTTTCACCCTGCCTGTTGTTCAAAGCTCTTCTCTCAGGATGCATTTCTCAGCATTATTGCGCATTTTATAGATAATTTAGAGAGGCAGATTCTGCTGTGTTGGGTCATGTAAATTTATCTACTTATCTCTCATCAATATTCTTCTGCTTTGGATTAATTGTTCCTTAATCTTTCATGCCACCTTCCCTTCTTTTAATGTTTCACAGTTCCAATGGTCAGATTTGCATTTTATAAAGACTGTCACATGAAGAACAATTTCGAACATGTTAACTCTAAAGCCTGTGAAATAAGATGGCAGGTTGTCCAAAAGTTCAGGAAAGGAAGGTATTAGTGAAAAGACATGGAGAGAATGACTTGAAGCAACAGCTATCACACATGTGAGATGGGAGGAGCAAGGGCAGTTGGAGTCTGTATCAAACAGCATTTACCATATGCTTTCAGAGATAATTCAGCATGTTGAGTCTTAAACTGTATTTTAAATTGAATTTCTAGATTTGGTAAATTTACAATATGCTTCTGCAACTCATCCCCATCTCCTGGTGCTCAGCTCAATGAAATGGATAAATAATTAAATCCTAAAATACTTTTAGGATAGGCTTTGTTGTTGCAACACATCTGCTACATGTTGGAGGCGGCCTTACCAGCAGATGTTCTTTTCCTTTGGCTTGTTTATCTATGGAAATGTGTTTCTTAAGCATGCTCCTTCACTAAAATTAATAAAATGGGATCCTTTTCACACTTATCTCTTTCATTCTACTTGTGGTTCTTTATCAAACCATTAAGGACATACGCTGTGTCGCTAATTATTTTTTCCCACTACAGTGCATTAATCTAAGAACAGATCATATATAGCTCCAAACACAGTGGGTGCAGGGTACTGCTCTATGCAAACCATCTTTCCCGAGGCACACAGTGTTTGTGGGTGCATGAAAAGATAGAATAAACCACAGAATCTGTGATCTCTCATTAACTCCAATACAGTACAGTCTCTTCTTGGAAAAAGTACTTAATGGAGTTCAGTGGAAGCATGACCCGTACATAAACAAGGAGACAGATTAAAATAAGCAGACACAACAAAACTTATTGGGGATCAATAAAGTATACATCTGTTCAATTTTGGCAAGATTGGAAGCTGTGGAGGGCCAGTAGATAGGCAGCATTCTATATGCACTTCGTAAAGATCCTGGATGTAAGGAGAGGTTTAGTAACCATCAGGGTCATTCATAGTCTCTAAATCTATTAAAAAACCCTTGACAAGTGTCACAGAAGAACTCTTAAAAGAGACATTTTCTTTCTTTTAAGAAAGAAAAGATCAAGCAAGATCAAGCAAGATTATATTGGCTGGATAAAATGATATAACTAAATCATCTTTGAAATACAGTGGAAAGAGGGAGAGAAATTTTAATTAAAATCAAGTGTGGTAGTGTTGCCTCAGAAGAGGCCATAATGGCTGTTTATAAATTATTTTATACTATAGCAGAATTTTTTTTAAATGTATTTGGTTGTAGGGTTTCATCATGCAGCTCAGACTCAAAGAGATCCTCTTGCTTTCAGCCTTTCCAGTGCTGGGATCACAGGCACGCGCCGCTATACCCGGACTCTGGCCAGCTCCGCCTGCGCTGTGGATGGGGCTGTGATGGCAATGTGGTGCCAGGGATCGAAGTGTGCGCCTTGATCTTGCCTAAGCTTGCCTAAGCAGGTGCTTTAGTCCACTGAGCCATCTCGCTGGCCCCCAGGTTTAAATATTAAAAGTTAGATAAATATTTGGCTCCATTTTTGTATCATTTAATGGCATGAAGGCCCCAGAAACTGAGACTTTCATCACAGCTACTGTGGTGGATTAGTCAACATGTAACCCCAAAATGAACTGAGTCAGCATGGTTCTGGGTGTAGAAGACCCACCTGGTGATTGTTGTCAACAGCATGAAAAGAAGAGTGGAGGGCAAGATGGTATGCTTTTCATTCTCCTGAGAAAACTTATCACACTGGCTTTCCTGATAGGAACTCTGCTGCTCTCATTACTGGAGGGGCTTGGGCCCTCTTTGCCCCTGAGGATGGCTGTAGTTTTCTTCAGCAGAGTTCTGGTCCTTACTTTGATCATTGCTTACTGGCTCCTCTGCAGATGCCTCAGCCTGCTGGCACGGATCTTTTACCTGCTGATAATGGAGTTTCTAGCTTCCACCGCTGACCTTTAGGCCTGTGTGGGGAACCACTGAGAGTGCTCCAAAGCCTAGGGTCATCCATCTAAGGACACCTGAGTGCTTCACTTTGCTTGTCTAGTGCAGGCACACTGGGATACAGTCGCGTAACTATGACTTAGCACAGGTCAATACATCACTGGTTATGGCAGTTTGTAACAATGTAAGCATGAGCTAGCAACCTGTATGAGAATAAGCAAAAATGACCCAGGCACTCGTGCATGCTCACTCTGGCTTTTGGGCACTGGCACCCTTGTGCCCTTGTGCCCTTTTTGCTTTGCTCTGCTCCATGCTGCCTGCCGTTGTTGCTGATGTATTGCCTGTGTACAATCTGTAACCCTGGGTCTTAACCCTTGAAAATCTCCCTTGAGCCCCGTGAGTGGGCAGATACCTCCGCAGGGCAGATCCTTCATATAGACCTGCATAAAATATTGTTAGCACTAAGCCTCTAGCTGGACTTATGGAGGACACTGCCAGAGGACCTAGAGAGGTGGATTTGTGGAAGACATTGCCATAGGATCCAGGACCTCAACTGGATCCTTTTGGTCTCTCATATGCAGACAGATCCCCCATAGTCTTTTGCATTTGATTCTTAGGGTGACCATTATAAGAAAACCTTATAAGTTGTGTGTTCTAGATCAATTGTTTTCCCTTGTAAATCCTGACTACAACAGCTACTTTTCCTTAACAGCAAATAGCTTATATTTTATAGATGAATGTCTCACTATAGAAGTATTATATTACTAAAAGAAGCTAGTCTACTTTATATTTCTGTGGGAGGAAAGCATTTTGCCCTCCTGCCTAGATAGTAATAGAATGTGTTTTCTTTTCACACTTGAAATTCACGTTTCTGCCAGGCATGACTTTTTGGTGGATGTTAGTCAGTGACCGCTTTCCTTCTGCGTATTTAGGCCTTAAGCTCACAGAGAACTATCTCTCTTCAGTCTATGCCATCACTGCCAGCTGCACTTGTAGATTTCTTCACCAAGTGTAGTGATTATGCAAATATGATCAGGCTATGCCTTCTTTCCTGACCTTCAGTGAGCACTATCTTTCTTAAGTCCTCTGCTTGCAGATTTTGATGTCTCTCATTTTCCTTCATACTTCTGATTTAATTTTCTATATTCCTTTCTGCCTTCATCTGCCTTAAGTTATGGCATTCTTCTACTATCATTTTAATAGTTCATACTCCTTTTTAGTTCACCAAACTTTACTTCCAATCTATTCTATTCTTTTACTTTGAGCTATTTTTTTTTACATTTAGTGTGTGTGTGTGTGTGTGTGGGTGTGTGTGTGTGGGTGTGTGTGTCCAGCTCAGCCCACCAGGGGGCGCAGCTGGCTGGCATGTGGTGCTGGGGAATCGAACCGCGGTCCCTGTGCTTTGCCAAGCTTGTTCCAAGTAGGCGCTTTAGACCACTGAGCCATCTCACCAGCCCCATTAATTTTTTTTTTTTTTTTTGGTGGAACCGGGGATCGAACTCAGGTCCTTGTGCTTGCCAGGGACGCGCTTATTCCACTGAGCCATCTCCCTGGCTTACTTTTGAGCTATTTTTAATTTGAGATTTTTTTTTCACTCAGCATTGCATTCATTTTAATTGTCTTTTAGAATTCCATTATGCAAATATACCACAATTTATTTATCCAGGTCCTTACTAGTGGGGCCTCGATAAATCATGTGGTTCCCACTTCTTTCTTCTTACAAAGAATTCTATAGGAAGGCTTGTCCACATCTTCTTGGGTTCACCTTGGAGAGTTTGGAAGGAATGACCCTAGACGTGGGCTGCAGAGTATGCACATCTTCACCTTGGCCGACTGCTCTCCAAAGTGATTGTACCAACTTATATTTTGTCCAGCCCAGTATAAAAGATTCCTTTGTTCTAAATCCTCTTAAACACTTGGTGTTAGGAGGTTTTTAAGACTTTGACAATCTTAACTGTCCAGTATGAAGAAAACAAAGCGCTCAGTTACCATAAAGGAAGTGGTTGTCAGATCTATATTCAGTGGCTCTGGTGTAATAGATAATAACTACATCAAATCTTTCTTTGGAAAATTCTTCATTTCCTTTCATTTTCATAAGTTCTCCTTGGTCTATACAACAAGCACAATTTTGAGTTTTAAGTTCTTCAAGTAAATTGCAATTTTCCATTATAACTTTAGTTATGTGACCTTTGTATTCAGTAAAGAAAATACTTAATAAAAGACAACTACCATCATTTGACCCTAATTTAGGTAGAATTGTTGCATCACCTGTGTATTTTATCCAATTTAGGGCTTCTTCCAATGCCAACATTTTATTCTCTATCTTATAACCAATCTTCAATAAATCTTCAATAAAGAACGAATCATTCAAAACTTCCTTTGCCAAATCCACGATATCTTCCATCAAATAAAGACACTGTAATTTTCTCCAATTTGTCTCAGAAGCATGAGAATTGCTGAGCACCACACTCAGATGAAATTGTGGTATGACAGCAGTGTGCTGAAGCCTAAGAAGAAGCGGCCAGAAGATACATATTTTAATGGCATCACAGTAACTGTGCAGCTCAGAAACTGGTTTGCTACACCACAAATTCTAAATTTCTCTCTGCTTGGGCATATTCACTATACTATGTATCCACTCCATCACAGCAAACCTGAGTCATGTGAATATAATTGGCCATCATAAATTCAGAAGCAAATGCATCCTCATCCTCATCAGTACAACAATCCTCTAACAAGGGATAATCTCCAAATCTTCCTCAGTAAACTTGTCCACAGTCCACAATCCACACACAAATTTATTGTCTCCCAGTTCTGCAGGTGCACATCAAGATGTCACAGGGATGGACACACACTAGAGGTGCCAGGAGGTGGTCCTTGCCTCACCGGGCTTCTTGTGATTCCATCTGCTCGTGATAGCCCCTTACTCTGGTGTCAGCCGCAGTGGTGTCACGGCCTTCGGCTCCTCAGCAGCTTTCAAATATCCTCATTTCTGATGTTTTCCTGCTATTTGATATACATTTTTCGTCTTCTTGTCTCATTTATTAAGTATTCTAAACAATGTTTAAACACTCTTTTGGACAATGCTTAAATGCTCTTTTGGATTTTCAAAAGGATTCCCTATATTTTCTTTATGTTCTTCACAAAATCCTGGAGTAATGTGTCTCCTGGATGGCTGCGAATAATAGATGACTTTTTTTTCTTAAATGGTGGTTTCCATTTGTCTAATCCTGGTTCTCCTTTGTAATTGTAAATTGGCGGGAAATGTGATAGGCAAGGCTCGCAGCCCATTTTCTGACATTTATTGAATAAATATGTAGCTTGGGTCTATTTTACCGGGCTGAGATCTTCTGTACCCCTACTGTGTACATGATATACTTTTGCTAATCATCAGCATTTTATTGCAATAGATTCAAATAGATTTCAAATGATTAAGAATCCTGCCCAAATTCCAGTCTTAATTTGAGGAGTGGTAAACTTTTGTTTTATTCACTTTCTTCATGGGCAGCAAATCATGGAGGGCTGAGGCTACATGTGGAGCTGATGGGATGCCAGATGCCATTTGAAGCTGGAAGCCACCCCGCTATTAACATCTGTTCCTCACTTGGAATGTGGTCTATGGCTTGAATGCAAATGAACTTTTGGAATACAACACATTTACAATGGAGGAAACGAACATACCTTAAATTAGTTAATTTCCCTCAAATCCATCTTCAATTTGGGTCATTTCTATAAAAATGTACAGCTAAGATGTGGAACAAATCATTGCTCTCATTCCAAGTTTGAAGGTGAGAAAGGAAAGAATATAGGAAAATAAAACTCCATTCTGCCTCATACATGTAATGCATTCTTAGATGAGGTGTTTGAAACAGTGCTGTAGGAATATTCCACTTCCAAGATGCCTCAGACCCCAAGGAGTCCTCTGCCTACTCCAGTAGCTCTTCCAAGGGTGTCTTCACCCTGAGATGCTCACCAAGGAACTGATCTTAGAGCTGCTAGTGCCAGAGAGGTCTTGATGATCCTGCCCCAAGATATTCAGAGTAAGATTCAGGAACTTCCTCTGGAGAACAGCAAAAAAGCAGTTGCACTTGGGAAGGCCATGTAGGGAGACTTGGGAACCTGAAGCAACAATTGCCTAGAAGTGTAGAGGAAATGGCAGTGTACGTCTTGCAGGAGGAGTGAGAGCATCAAGATCCAAAGTAAGAATCCCTCTCCTGGGACACAGTGCCTGAGAGTTATGAGACTGTCAAGTCACTGGAACCTCACATTCCTAGTCAGGAGGCTCTGTGTACCTGGAAAGAATGAGAAAAAAAGCTACGGGATCCCAGTGTCAAGCTGTAAGGAGGACATGACTCAGAAGCTCCATCCCCTGAAAGAGAAATTCAAAAAACAAGAAGAAAATGTCCAGTCTGTTTCCCTTGACAATGCTAACCCTCAGGTGAAACTCTCTGGCCAGCCTGGAGAGAAGGTGCCCTGGAATCCTGCACAGGAACAACCTCAAGACAGGGCGGAGAGGCACTAGACACATCTTCTGGAGGATGGAATGAAGTAGTTCTTAATGAGAACCACAAATTGCAGAGAACTAGGGACATCAGAGGAACTGCTGCCCTAAAATTCCACTTATTTGCCTTGTGTGGGAAAAATTTGTTTAAGAACTCAAGCCTAATTAGGCATCAGAAAATACAGAAAGACCGCGAATGGGTATGGAGTGCAGTAAAATCTTTAGAGTACACCCACATTTTCTCTCACTACACGGAACATGCCTGAGAAAGGAGGCCCATAAATTCTTAGAATGTGGGAAATGCTTCAGCCAAAATATCAGTCTGACTCACCATTAATGTACTCACACAGGCAAGGCAACTACCAGTGTGAGATGTGGGGAAGAAGCTTGTCTTTCAAATCCAACCTCCATAAGCACCAAAGGACAAACACAGGAGGAAGAGCTCAGCATGTAAGGAGATCTTTGTTCATGTCTTTAACCTTCTTTGGCACCCAATTATCCATACTGCATAGAGGACCTGTAAGAGTGCTGAGTGTGAGAAAAGTTCTAGAAAACTGGTCACTTGGAACTGTCATCTTATCATTTATGAAAAACTGGGAGTGGAGGAGACAGACAGACAGAGAGAGAGAGAGAGAGAGAGACAGAGAGAGAGAGAGAGAGAGAGAGAGAGAGAGACAGAGACAGAGAGAGACAGAGTCAGAGAGATAGAGACCACCATACCATCTTTCTGAGAGGGAGGGGGCATAAAAGACGATATTTTCATTCTTACCAACTATGGAACTCACAGAGCAAAGGAGAAACTCCTTGAAGCACAACTTGTAGGTAAAGCTTCCATCAGAGCACACATCTCTTCTGACTCCAGAGAATGAACGCAGGATAAAAGCATCGTAAGTGTTACCTTTGTGGAGAAAACTTCTCTCACAGACGCAAATCAGTCAAGCACCAGAGGAGTCACACAGGGGAAGAGCCCTACACCTGTCATAAGGGCAGAGATAATTTCTCTTACAGCTTAGATTTGATTCATCACTTGAGGACCTGTATATAGCGGCTCTTCCTTAATCTTCTGAAGGTAGAGAAAGCTCTTGAAGTTCGTACTGTATGAGTCATCAGACAGCTCACACCAGTTAGAGGTATTGGGATTTCTCTCTGCCACAGATTGGTGGCTTTTAGACAGTTGTCAAGACTTGGGATTCCTTGCTTAACCTGGCAAATGACTTCTGTATTTTCCATGAGGAAATTGAGGATCACTTGAGGGAAATTCAGAGACAACAAAGCATTGGCATAAAACAAAAGAGGAGTTCACTTTAAAAAAGAGGTAAGTTTTTGAGGTGAACTGCTGTGGAACACTTGCATTTACTTCATTCTGTCACAAGATATACCACTTTATGTTTAACCAAAATGTAGTTTGGGTATCTTACTGTGTTGTGTTTGTCCCAACAGCATAACTTTAGGAATTCATGTAATATTTTACCCTTTTTCACTTGGTACATTTACCAGGGATGTTTAGGCTCCTAGAACTTCAGTTCAAAGAAGAGGAGCCAAGACTCCTGAGAAATGAGGCTGGACATCAACAAGACTAATTGTGAGGTGGTCTCTGGCTGGAATCCAGGGGGATCATCCAGGTCAGTTATCATAGTGACCTAAAAAAGGCTGGCCACAGCCAATTGGCAAACCGAATTATGTGTGACCTCAGACCAAAAGAAAACAGAAACCTACAAGAAATTTAAGGAAGACCTTGCATGAGAGTCAGAAACTTGCAACTGAAATAGGTATGTGATTATCTACCTTTTGGAGAAATTGAGGCTTTTGTCTATATCGCCACTCCCCTGTTACACAAACCTCTGAAGCCTTCACACTAAATGGAGGGTTCCATTAGAGACTGATCCCTTTGTAAACATTGAAAATGTGGTAGGTGGTAATAAATGTATTAAGAAACATAAAAATGTGTAATGAGCAAATAATCTGTTTGATGTTACAAAGCCATAAAATGAGAACTAGAAATTTTAACTCAAACCCAAGTTGTTCTGAAATCAGAGGCCAAATTTATGCTGCTATACACATCATCCACAACTCCAAGAAGTACTGAATGAGTTACTTTCAGATCCCTGGTGGCCACATATATCTGTGGCAACATTCTGCTTTGGGTCATTGTGCCTCATGGGCATGCTCACTCTTGCTGGTTGTAGTCTGTTTTTACTTGGGCCTGACTGCAGTCCATGGGGAAAGGAAGGCTGGAGGTCAGACAGGTCAAACTGTCTATCACATAAATCTTCACTGCTTTGGTGCTCAGCCCTTGTCTTTAGGTCAGGTATGCACCAATATCATCACATATTGGCTAATCTTTTGTCAAGAGCTGGAGGAAGTTTTGTGGGACACCTTCTGATATTGTGTACGTTGACCTGTCAAGTTGTCTGCCACCATACATTATACAGGCTGTTCCCAGAAATATCAGAAGGAAGGGGTGATTTGGACAACCTCCTTTCACGGTTGGTATTCTCATATAAATCTCACAACTATTCTGTCAAATGTCTTTACTTTGTTGTCGTTCCTTTTCATTGCAGAATACTTTAACGTGATTTATGCTAGCTCTCCATTTTTGCTTTGGTTGCCTGTACTTTTTATGTCTTTTAAAAATCATTTTCCACACTAATAATGTATTTTCAGTATTTTTTTTTAATTTTCAGTATTATTTACTTCTAGATGTTCCATAGTTTTGGATTTTACACTTAACTCTTTAATACATTTTGAGTTAATTTTTTATTTGGTAAGAGATAAAGATCTAATTTTGTATTTGTGATTAGAGGTACACAGTTTTTCCAATGCGAAAAAATATTTGCAAACCTTATACCTTATAAGAGATGAATAATAAAATGTAAGGAACTCATTTCAGTAACAAAACAAAGTAAAAAACAGTCAACTTAAGAGTAGACAATAGATGAGACACACGATGGCCAGGGCCCGGATGCGCAGCTGCATGCAGGCAGGCAGACTGACTAGAACCCAAGACATGGACAACCAGTCGTGGCTGTGCAGAGTAAGCCACAAGACCAGAATGTAGGAGCCATGGAGTAGCAGCAAGGGGCCACCGCGTGAGCTCTGGAGAACTCCACCAACAGTAGCTCAATCCCAGCTCCCACACCAGAGGACAAGACCGCCTCTCCCCAGCACAATTGCCACAGCAAATGGCTGGAGTACACAGCACATTTCTGGGACCAGACAAAGTTCAGTTCGCACAGAACTTTCGGAGATATTTTGCTTCTTTTATTCTCCCTGTTTGTCTGATTGGATACCCATTTTCTGTCTGGTTGGAAGTCATCTTGTTTGGTTTTGTATTTTGTGGTTATATTTCTTTCTTTTCTCACCTCTCATACTTGGGTATATTTTCTTCTTTCCTTTCTTCTTTAATTAATTTCTATGCATTATCTTCTGTCTTATTTACTTTTATAATATTAGATTTCTTAATTTTTTTTTCTTCTATTGATCCTCTTTCTCATGGAAATGGGAAATGGGAAAAGATTGATCAGGGGTATATATTTATTTTTAAAGGAATAAATTGCTGTGCACTTATTTTACAGAAAGGTAAACATAGTTAATGATGATATAATGGATTCTTAATGAATGTAAAAAGAGTATACATAATGTTCTCTCTTACCATAAAATTTAACTGTCTGAGCTGACACATATATTAACTAGATTTAATTATTCTACAATTATATATTTTTGAAATCAACAATCTATGCATGATAAAAATATACAATGTTATTGACTAATTTAAAAATAAAATAAAAGTTAAAAATCTTACAGCCATGGATTTTGAATAATTTGTATTGTTATACACCTTGAAACATCAAGGATAGCTAATAGAAACTAATACTAATATAAAATGCTAATATAAATAACAAAAAATCCTATTCATATAATTCATACTCTTTCTTATTGTTTAAAAGAATACAAATAGTCATAAAACAGCATTAGAAATGATAAAAATTTTCACTAAATAACATAATAGGAATTCAACAATGGTTGCTGTATTGCATGATGTTATCTTGAAGTTAGTTGTTTAGGTTACTAGATATAAATGTGCAAATTTGGCTTAAAAATAAAACAAAAAAATAACAACTAAAAGTTTAGAAGAGGTTAAAGGAAAACAAATGAGAATAAAGAAAATGTTAAGCATTAAATGCTCTTTTCCAAAGACCAGCAGTCTTTGGAAAGAATCAGTTAGGCAGTACAATTATCCAAATTATCCTCCATATATACCTCACTATACCTTTTCCTCTCTTTCTTTTGTCCTTTTCCTCATCCCAGTTTTTTCTTCTCATTAAGCAAATTATTCACTCTTTCAGGTTGTCACATGCCATACTCTTGTTGACCTTCTTGCTGTTCCTTTTGGTGTGGGAAGGTTTCATTAAAGTGTTTCACCAGTATCCTTAAAACTCACTTAGAAAGGACAAAGAATAATTAAAATGTGTTCTGGGGCCAAACCAGTAATTTTCACTGAAAAATCATAAGGAATCTTCCAGGAAAAAAGAAAGTTTCCTTGTTCATCTTTAAAAGGGTAATGTGTCATCCATCATCCTTGGGCACTGTCAAAGACAAGGTTCTTCTAAGAATTTCTCCTTTGTTGTCTTGTCTATATATTATCAAGGAGGTAAATGATGGCAAAAAGAAACAACAAAGTCAGCAACTAATAACCATCAATTGTCTGTGCCTTTCTACACCAAGTAGTTGATGTTTCACCCTTTATTGCCTAGTTTTTCGTCTCTTGTACACAAATAACAGTGGAACATAATGAAATATATTCTCCTCAAATTCCTGTTCTTTGAAATTTTCAAGATAACATATGTGAATTTCATGTCATTTCAAAATTGAAACATTTTACTCCTCCACATTTTTTGCTCTTTAATCTAGATGTTAGCCTGTTTTGTAGATTTATCTCTTTATACCCCAAAGCATCTAGCATTCTATCTTTTACATGAGATATACACCTGATAAATATTCATTGAATGAATAAATGGGTGTGTGATAATATTGCATGGTAATGTATGAATGTGGATAGCTGATTGACATGATACTGAAAGGAGCTGAAAAAATAAAGTCTTGATATTGTTTTGCATTGACAGTGTTTGAAACGAATGAATAACTGCATTTCTCTACTATGTCTACATTTTCCAATTATATTCATATAAATTATTTATTGTGATATTCTTAATCATCGGATAGTAGACAAAGTAGTGGATATATAGGAAAAGTTTTTATTTCAGAGGACAATGAAGTTCTAATTGCAAGAATAGCACCAGAGTCTTCATAAAGATTCCATTCATATATTCCAAATTGAAGTGGATCCTGGTTATACTGCATATATAATGCAATGAATCAAAAGAGTTTGATACTATGTTTATTCTGTATGGTAAATGGCAGGATAAAAGACAAATGCAGGAAAAGATAATAAAATTGATTCAGCCAAATATAAAAAAATGATTGTACAACAACATGAGCCTCTACCTTATGATTAAAGACTTGTTTGATAAAGGAACAAGTCTCCCCCATAATGGTAAAACTTAACCTCATTGACAAATATAAGCACTACTTTGGCCCTTGAACTCCAGACTATGTTTGTTATACTTTGGCAAAAAACCTGTCTGCATTTTACTCATTTTAAAATACTTTGCTTAAGCCTGGGATTAACTATTGTAGACCATTTAATCTGACAGAAGAAATTTAAAACCATTGCAATGTTGAAGAAGTGGCATGGTTACTGTTGGGGTTTTAGCCAGATTAACACTGAAAATGAATAGCAAAGAGCTCATGGGATGATTTGAAATGTTTTGAGTTTATTCAAAAAGGAATCTCTAGTAAAGTTGTGGACTACAAAGATAGGGCAAAGGATAACTTGGTTTATGAGAAGAAAAAGGACTATGAAAAAGATTACTTGAAGAGATCACAAGAATCAGCAGGACTCCCCTTTTTGCACCTTTGACACTGCAAAAGCGAAAGACTTTGCTTTGGGCAGGGAACCCCCGAGGACTGCTTCAGAATATTGGCAGTCTAACACAATTCATTCCTCTAGATTTAGTTGACTTTGCATAGCAATCCAGGCACTCCACTTCCATAGCCAAGAGAAAAGGAAGAATTTCTACTGCTCCAGATAATGGTGGGCTTTGTCATCATCCACAGGATGCTGGTTTTAGATGCACACAGAATGTGAGAGTTGTGGTGTCAGAAGGCTTCTGCCCAGATTTTAGAAGAGGGCCTGGGAGGCCAAACAATGTGCACCTAAGAGGACAGTGTCTGAAGGTGTGAGTGTCAAGCCCAAGGTGAGTGGAAGCCCCAGAAGTTTGGAGAAGTCATGGATGTGGATTTTCTAAGGAGAGCTGAAAAAAGTAAGCATAACTGGTCCAAGAGAGAAGCTATGGGAGCTACAACCATCCACAGTGATGGATGGGTGGAGACATCCAAGCCCTTTGGAGTTCACATTTTGCTACAGATTACCTTGGACACTGCATTCAGAATGGCAGGACTCAATGTTTGCCCTGCTGGATACTAGACTTGCCTTGGCCCCATTCCTTTCTGTTCTATTCATGACTTTTGGAATAGGAGCATTTTTCATGTGCCATTGTATGCTGGAAGTGTTTAACTTCCTTTTCATTGTGCAAAGGCTTGCAGCTAAATGTTTGCCTTAAATATCAGAGGACATTGGACTTGGATTTCTCAGTGGTGTTGAAATTGTTGTGACTTACCTTCTTTCTCCCACCAGGGCATAGCCTTTTGAAGACAACTTTTTCCCTCATTACAAATTACTGTCCATTTGAAAACAAAACAAACATCAGGGAACTCTGTAATTCCACTTTCCATAATGACAACAGTCCCTGCAGGCATCATGGACACATACTTTCCAATACTGCTTTCCATGTTCTATGTTTCATGGAAGAAAATTTGAGTGAAGAAATAAAATACTTCTGAGGATCAAGGAAGTACATGTTGTGACACTGAATAAGTTAGGTTTTGGCTTTGCAGAAAGTGGAAGTCCATGTAAGACATAGATTTTCTTTTATGTTTCAAAATGTTTGTGAAAAAACACTGGTGTGTGGGATGAGTGTGACAGGAATCAGTTACAATGCCCTTTCTCCCAGTGAAACCTGGGACAACATTCCTGGGTCAAGTCACAGAATCCGCAGCCACAAAGATAACATTTCTACAGGCCTCTTTTGTTATCTTTACTTAGTTATGGTCTGTTCATGTTTTGAAATGTTTCTGTTTTGAATGGGGCATTAAAATATTTTGTTCCTATGGCTACTGACATCATAATGTGTATTATATTTTTCCAATCAGTACTCTTTTATTTTTTCAATTCAGTACTATCTCTAAAATCTCCATAAGGAAGAACTAACAAACCCATTTTACAGCTATAGAAACTGGAACTCAACAAACGAAAAGACTTGCCGCATTTCACACAGCCTGTAAATGCCACTGTTACAAAAAATTTACATCTTGGTATATAAACCTTTTGTTTCAGTATCCTAAATTGCTGTTTTATTGTTGTGAGGCTGAAATTATCATTTTCTTCTTCTAAAAATTGCTTTGGTTCCTGAAATAGGCCTCTAGGGTGCAAATGACTCTTGCTTGAAAATAGAAGCCAGTGGGACCCAAAACCAAACATGGTGGAGATGGGCTTAACAATAAGAGCAAGTAAGGTATTCATCTGGGTGCCGTGCGTGTTCTCTGAACCATTCAGAGGGATTAAGAAGGGGAATGAAAGCATAACATGATTCCATTTCACTGTTAATAGATTTTTAACTCACTTTTAATTCAGCAGCAAATGGAAGCATCTATGGTTCTTTGCAGATCTAACATCCCATTATTCCTCTGAAGCATCATTGGCTGACTGTTTCAATCAATGTTGGCATGGATACAAGTCTAGTAAAATGCAAGGCATCCTAGTGCAATTTACATTTTTCCCAATTGCTATTTAACTCATCTGATATTTGCCAAATGGTAAACTTGTCCACAATCCAAATATGAGATCTTCGATATTTTTTGGCTTATAAATGACACTTTCTGCTATTTTTCTTAATTGAAAAATAATATACGTGCATCAAATGACATTTAGAACATGTAGAAATTTGTAATAAATAAAACAATGATCACTGAAACAGCCACCTAGAAGCAAAGGCAATCACAACGTACAGTAGATGATTTTTCATACTATGCGTATGCACATTTTTCAAGTAAAGCTGAACTTGTGTTATCTATAGCACTAATTTTTTTCTTTAATGTACAGAGTCTCACTAGACAGCTCAGGCTCAAAGTGATTCTCCTGGTTTCAGCCTCACCAGCACTGAGATTACACGGGCATGCCATCATGCCCATTCTTGGTGACCCTCTCAGCACAAGGGGGGGTATGTGGTACCAAGGAATCAAATCCCAGTCCCTGAGCTTCCCTAAGCAGGTGTTTAGCCCACTGAGCTGTCTTATTAATCCTATACCACTATTTTTAAACTGTCTTTTAAAAAATTAATAATACATTGTGAATATTTTTAGTACTTTTAATATTTATTTTTAAAATATTCTTTTCAGTTCCATAATTTTAAAAACTAACATTTAATTATTGGGTTCTATGTTTTTCCAACTTTTCCTCTTCTTTAATCACACTGTTAATGTATCATTCAATGTGAACATTTTACACATTCATGTCTTTAAGGAACACAAATTCAGAGAAGCCTCTTAATATTGTTTAAAGTAATAGGACCATTTTTCTAATGCAGTGAGACACGAGAAAGTATAAAACAAAGGCTAGTGTACTGTCTAAATAATATTTTAAGAAGTAGGTAATTCCTATCCTTTTCCTCTCCTAGCTTGAGTATTTGCTTTCTTACTTATACTGTTGGAAAATAACACTGCAAAATAACTATGATAACTTCAGGCACCATATCTAGACTCAAAGCAGGAGGAAATGAGAGGGAATGATTTCAGCAGCCATACTACAGTAAATTCCTACAGATACTTTATTGGAAATATATGCGACATGATCCTACTTTAGATACAAACAAATCTCAGACATTCTCTTCTATCCTCTGTATAGGATGTGATCAGAGGTAGAAAGGAGCTGAAAATAGGCATTAGGCTAGCCAACTATGTGTGTCATAGCTCTAAAATTAAAGAAATAAAGTACTGTATAGTAAAAGTTCTAGAACAGATAGTTTTAGAACTGTAAGATTTTTTTCTGGTGTAAAATTAATATATGTTCACTGCAGAGCTAAGCAAAACAGAAGAAAAATGTATACATATGTTTGAGTGTTTATTTCATAATAACTCAGTCAACACTATGTAGAAGCATAATTAGGGACTGCTGTAGTAGACACAATTACTAGTCCAAAAATCACTATATAAACACCTGTACTAAAGTTCTGCTCATCAAATTCCTTTTAAATTTGTGCCAGTAAACTATGTCTACTACCAAAAAAATCCAATGACTATTAGTGATGCTAGGCATAAAAATGAATAAATGTGTATTGCGTGTATTTAGCAATGTCATTACATGTAAATACCGTAATAATGCAGAAGAGTAATTCTTTTTGCTAAAATCAAGAAAATCTTGGGGCCAGTGAGATAGCTTAGTGTACTAAGCACCTGCTTTGGCAAGCTCAGAGAGCAGAGTTTGACCTCCTGTCCCGCGTGCCATGCTGGCCCCAGCCCTCGCATGGGCTGAGCCAGCGATGACGAGCCGCATGGTGGTGCATACCTGTAATCCTAGTGCTGACAAGGCTGGAAACAGGAAGATCACTACAAGTCCAACCTGCCTAATGAGACACTGTACCAAATACATAAATGAAAAAAAGAAAGAAAAGAAAGGAAAAGAAAAAATCTAGGAAAGATGACTATAGAATAAAAATGTAAGATTCCTTTGTTATTTTCATTCATTCATCCATTCATTCATTGTTTTCACAGACTAAGGAGTTTCTCCACTTCCTTCTCCTACCTGGGTCCCAAAATCTTTCTATGGCCTTTGTTGGCCAATCATATGCCAAGTCAGGGAAAAAGGAGGAAAACTTTTGCATTATAATTCAAGGCACTCGACAGAAATAGAAAGGAACTCTTTCAGTTTAATAAAGCCCAAGAGTAATGGAAAAAAAAAAAAAAAAACTATGAAAGTCTAATTGCCCTATGCATGCCTGACTCTAGAGAGCAATATTCCCTTCCCCTCTGTTCTCTACATGCATACAAACTCACTTTGCTTGATACTAAGGGAAAAATTGAAAGAGATAGAGAGGCTTCTGATGCCAAAAACAAACAAACAAACAAACAAACAAACAAGAAACCAGTCCAAAACAAAATAATAACAAGTAAGTAGAGCATCTACCAACAGGAGAAAAATGAGACAAGAAGGGTGTAGGAGTGAGGGGCCCCAGAAAAGGAGGAATTAAAAAAGGAGAACACCAGAGAAAGGGAGAACTTCAAACCAATCCAGTTGAAGCTATAAGTTATAAATTCCCTGTTGAGGAGTTACTTGTTTGAAATGAATAGAATGGAAAGCTATTTCCAATTCCCTAGTACTTTCTTAGACTTCATAGAGAGTACAATAGGCTGTAAAACCCAAAGAACTGAAGATCCACAGGACTGCTAGGATCAGATGTTCAGGGGCTAAATCTCTTACTTGCTATTCCAATAAAACTTTGTACAAATAAGCAAGTGAGAAAATTTGGCCTGCAGCAATAGTTTGTGGGACCATGGATTAGAGTGCTGCTGGATACATGTAAATAATTCATACATATTAGTAGTGATAATGATATTTTTGGTATTTTAACTACATGTAAAATATTCATATATATTCATATATATTCAGCTATATATTAGCTGTTATGCTGTTAGTATTATTAACTAATCAGCATATTCATCTAGATTCTTTTCTGTTTGATTATTACCCAAGAACAAAATTTCCACATTGATGTCCTATCCCATTATTCTGAAGGTCATATTAAAGGTCATATTATACTAGAATGCCAGTAAAATTTAGTTTTAGAAATAAATCCTGATTAAAATATGTAAATAGAGAAACACACACACAACACTAGATTAGATTTTTCAGAGTTGTATTCTGCACAAATTTATTATCGCAAGTGTTTATAACATTTTTCTTGGGCAATTAAAGTTTTAAGATTGCTCTGAAGGATTCAGGATCTTGCAGAACCTGGACCGGGGTGAGAGCCAGTATTTAACAAGGTACTGGTCTTGCCTAGACAGCATCCTCACTGCTGTTGGTATTACTATTGTCCTTTCAAAGCGGCCACCCAGCTTCCGGGAGCTGCTTCAGCCAGCATCTCCGTGTCTTTCCCACAGGCCCATCTGCTTGCACTGTTGTGTGAAGATGCAACAACCCAAAGCATATGGCTAGGACTTCTTCTCTTGGATACTTACTGCTGAAAAGTACGTGAGAACGTGCATTTGGTTAGGAACGTGCATTTGGTTAGATGCTGATCTATTTGAGAGCTTGAATATTAGGATGTTATCTATACTTCTAAGAAGGAGAATCCTTCTAGGTTCACAACATGCAAATCAAGAATAAAAGGAACAAATACCTTCCAGACTGGAATTACGCAAGCTATACAAATACAGGAAGTGAGTTTCAAAAAGTTTGAAAAGTATTGCTCCAATCGGTGTTGGCATAAAGTGGCAGAAACTGAACTGCTTTGCAAGTATTCTGTCGCATGGCTCCTAGGTTTGCTTTTACTTAAACTGCATGTCCCACTTTATAGGCACTTCAAACAAATGAAGACGTTAACTTGTCTGAAAATAGATGTTGCAAAATTATATTTGTGTTCAAACACAATTAGAGAAAATATTGGAAGAACTCTGTAGGTTGGTGCAAAGTGAACATAATATTTTCATATAAACTTGGATGGTTTCCACAGCAGGACAATTTTTATAAGGCTATCAGGTTCTTTGTGCCATAAGCCTTTCAAGAATTGGTTTTCTGGAGGAGAAATCAACAAATAAGACATTTTAGTTCCCACTTTCATGTAGTTTAACAAGTGAATGTTCCTGCCTTCCACGTCCATCTTCATGGCTCCCAGGAGTAGAGTCTCACCAGAACTCAGATTATAAAAGAAGACTGAGCCATGTAACAGGAAATGCAGCCTCCCGGAGCACAAAAATGTGGACAGGAGAACTGGATTTTGGGAAGAGACACTGAATCTGAAAAAGAACCAAAGTCTAGGACTAACAACGGACACAGAAGAGACCCTCAAAGTACATTTCCTTTCCTAGCGATTGGAAAGTTGAGGAGGTAGGACAGTCAAGGGTTTGAGGTCATCCTGGGCTACATAGTGAGTTTAAGGCCAGCCTGAGCTAAATAGTCTTAAACCACAGGTTTAAGACGCTGATTCAAGTAATACAATGGGGTCAGCAAGATAGCTCAGCGGACTAAGCGCCTGCTTGGAGCTCAGGGACCAGGGTTTCATCGCAGCACCACATGTTGCCCAGGGCCCGCCCCTTGGACGCACTGACCCAGCCAGTCAGGACACGGTGGCACATGCCTGTAATTCCAGCCCTGGGCAGGCTGAAACAGGAGGAGTGCTAAGAGTCTTAGCTGTGTAGTGAGACTCTGTACAAATACAATAAATAAATAAATAAATAAAATAAATAAATAAATAAATGGAGTGCAGTGGAGAAAATGGGTTCTATAGACCAATGAAATGTGGGCAGACACCCCTCTTCATCACTACATAAGTGTGGGATATTGGACAGTTTCTCAAATGGATTATATTAAGTTCCATAATTGCAAGATGAAAATAATAGCTTCTTCTGAAGGTCTTTGTTAAAAAAAGTAAGTTTTTGTTTTTTTAACACCTAGTGTATGGACAGGATCCAAGTTGCGTTAGGGCTCTCTCCTCTCTTTCTACCGGTGCTTCCTTATCACTATAATAACTTCAAGAATTTATGAGCCAGAAAGCTTAGAGTTTAAACTTGAACATAGCTGGAGAATGTTTTAACAAACTTAAAAGTGTTTTGGAAAAACTCCTCAAAGTCATAGGAAAGGAAAATAATTCTTAAAGGAGATTAAGGAACCTAACCTAAAGATTATAGTCATTTAAAATTCTACTCCTTAAGATAGCTTTTGGATTTAGACATCAGAACATTTTTCACAGCCATTTAAAAATGTTGTAAAAGTTTTCATCCCCAATGTGTACGGCTAATCTCTTCTTACCTCATTCCTCTCCTGTGGAGTTGTTGTTTAAATCCAGAATATATTATACCACCTCCCTTTTTAAAACACAAACCTAGAGCAAGACATTTAAACTTCTTAGCAAAACTTTTGAAGATTTTCTTAAATTACAAAGACACACCTCCAGCCCAATCTCCCAGGACTCATGTACTGCAGCTCAGCATCACTGAACTACTTCCACTTCACAACATATTTTTTTCATATCTCTGTTCACTGTATTTTTTCCTATGACAATATCTGAGATTCATAATTTTCCTGTGACAAGACCTTAAAATTCATATTTCAATCATTTCACTAATCAGTGAGTCTGAGCAACCACTTTCTAGGCTAATTTTACCATAAATTCTTATTTTTATTTAAAAAAGAATTGCAGCAAAATGATAATAAATGAAAGGAAAGTATTTAATAGAGCAAGTCTTTGGCTTTGGCTTGGGGCATGCAATCAGCAATAGTGATCCCGCCTAATAGAATGCTTTAAAAGCTCCTTTACATGTCTTTTTACTATCTCAGAATAATCCTTGTGTCAGAAGAGCATAGTCAATCAAAAACAGTCAAAATTTAAAGTAAGTCTGCATCTTGCCTAAATTTTGTGAAGATATGGAGACCTTAGAAAACTTCATAATACCTCTGATTTTTTTTCACCAAATTCTACCATATAAGATAGCTACCATTTTTCTTCCTTGCCTGGATAACTATCTAGCCCAGGTAACCCTACCCTGGTCCTTCTTTCTCTTTCCACTTTCCGTTTCTGTGTTAGAGGTTTTCTTTCCATTTTATTTATTTGTTTGTTTATTTAAATGTTTTTATTTTTGTGGCCATCTCAGCCCACCCTGGGGACAGGGTTGGCACAGCATGTGGTGCCGGGGACGGAACCACGGTCCCTGGCACTTGCCTAAGCAGGCACGTTAGACTGCTGAGCTATCTCTCTGGCCTCATTACAGGTTTTCAAGTTGACACAAAATTGGTGACTTGGAGACCAGGAAAAGGGAAGACAGCCCACAAGTCTGTCTTTTAGAGGATGAAGGAATAAACTGGGCATTATCATATTTATTTTTGTCCCATTACTCCTCAATTTTGACCTTCATGAAAGTGAATATTTTCTCAGTGTATTTGAAGTAAATGCTACTTTGAAAAGAATAGACGTTTCCTCAGTATATGTAGAAGAAACTGATGCTAATAAAAATTCTCTAAATCTCACATATGGCTTTTCATTATTGTTAATAATTTTGGTACTTCCTTGTACTGAGATGTAAAAGAGAATCACCTGGACACTTTCTGGTCTCCTGCTTGCCCCTTGAACTTGCTCCAGCCCCAAGGTCTGCTTTTCTGCCACGTGCAGCCTTCTCCTCTGCATACAAGGAAGCTCTTAATCTACCCAAGCACTTCCTGGTTTCCATGGTCACCACTCCTGGGTCAGTAATATCAGCTCTTCTTGGATACTCACAGCCATTTTCAAGCAGGTACAATGTGAATTGTTTAATATTCAAAACTTGATGCTCATAAATCCAATACCAAGTCTGTTGAACACAATTAGGTAGATTACCTTGGGAGCCTCAGGTAAAGCAAAATTGGTGATAAGTCAATTTGAGGGGGTGCTTTTGTTTTCCTTTCAATACCTGTTCATAAATCTGATTATTTTCTCCCTTCTCACTCTAAACTTAATTTCCCTGCTGTTTGCATGGCACAATCTCTTCTTTTTGTCCTCAGTTAGGCTGTGCACTGAGTACCTGAGCTCTGCATCCGAAGCGCTTCTAGGTTCCTGTCATGCAGGTGAAGGAAAAGAACTGCAGGCGGATTTTTATCTTTAAACTTTACTTATTTGACACAGGGTCTCACTATGCAGCTTGGACTCATAGTGATCCTCCTGTCTCAGCCTCCCCAGCACTGGGATTACAAGTGTGCATCACCATACCTGCTTTCGGTGGCCAGCACAGCATGCCCAAGGCCAGCGTGCCATGCGGTACTGGGGATCAAACTCTGATCCTTGCACTTGCAAGGCAAGTGCTTAGACTGCTGTGCTATCTCCCCAGCCCTGCAGAAAGATGTGA
Source organism: Octodon degus (assembly GCF_000260255.1). Lineage (NCBI taxonomy): Eukaryota > Metazoa > Chordata > Mammalia > Rodentia > Octodontidae > Octodon > Octodon degus. Next base: position 6,343,110 of record NW_004524638.1, on the reverse strand, counting down.
ATGTCACCTTGCAGTCAGGAATCCCTAAAGTGGCGCTTTATTACTCGAGGCTTTGAGGAATAAACCTAAGTATGTACAATGCCTGCTACATAATAGATTCATTTCACTTACTACCCTTTGCTACCACTTTATCCTTCTAAATTCAAATATAATATTGTGTTTTGATCTGGGACAGTTATTAATTTATTTTCATGGCTTAACACTATTAACATTTAAGTAGGAGCCTCAGAAAGGGTCCAACACAAAGGACTTCACTGGAATCAGAGCTATTCAGGAAACCTTTCTCCACTAATAAAAATGCACCCTGGTCTGCACTGTCCAATGGAGTATTTACTGGCCACATGTAGCTATTGAGACCTTTAAATGTTACTATTACAACTAAGAAATGAAATTATTGATTTTATTTTTTGTTAACTACTTTAAAATTAACTTTGAGCATGCACTGAGGCTCAGGTCACAGAAAGTACATTTTAAAGCATAAAATCTTAGATATTGGGACAGGTTAGCAGGTAAATATGAGAAGGATGACTTCTCAGCTGTTGGATATTGTACCAGATGTAGTCCTCTGCTGTTCCCTACTACAGAGGTACAAATTTCCTAAGTCGTTATGTTTTAGAATACAGAAGATTATCATTACTACCAATTTTAAGTATGTCTATATTATTTCTAAACTATCTAGATGGCTGAATTATTTTCTTTGTTCAGGGAAGATGCTAAAATGAATTCAGGAGAAAAGCCAATTTAGAGCCATCATTAATTTCAGCTAGTGGGTTATCTTCTTAGTCCCTAATAGCATATTTCTCTCCTTGTTATAAATGCTTTTTCATTCCTTTAATTCTCTCAGGGTGGATTTAACTGACTATTAATGGCAAGGTCTCAGGACTTTATTAAATCAGAGTCCTGTACTTTGGGAGTTTTTCCTAAGAAAATGTTTTCTTTAGGTGGGCTGGCTCCTCCTTATTTCTCTATGGAAAGGGCATCATTTGTAAGTTGGTGTGGTTTTACAGTTATAGAAGTCTAAATACAAATTGAAACAAATTATGCCAGCTTTCAGTTAGTTTTCTCAATGTACATTTTATTTGGGGTCATAAATGATTTGTCTCTTGAGGTAATGAGTGAGGTTTCACTGGCACTCTTAAGGCAATGGTGTGAGGTCCAATTTTAAAGGTTCTAAAGATGTGAATCATGACTTAAGGTGCTCGATTAACCCACCTATGTGGTTTTGATATTGTGGCGATGGAATGTTGAGAGGTTGCCTCAACTTTCATGTTTTGTCTAGATGCAAGAAAACTTGCTTTTGTGATGCTCCTGGCTTAAATTGCTCTTTTGTCCTCATGTCTCCATTCTTCTACGTTTCCTGCAGGAAACTGTCTTCTCGACCACTTTCATTAATTATTGATTCCCTGGAATTCTCTGCTCACCTTTCCTCCATTTCACTCTCTGTATTCTCTTCACAGGATTTTATCTACTACTGACATAGGCAGAAAGCACCGTCTGTACAGAGTGCACACTCCTAGGCCCTGTTGTTTAAAGCAAGCTTTGTTCTCTTCTGAGACAAGAACTTAAAACTGTTTTTACTAAAAGCAAACAAACAAAAACCTGGGACTCTCAACTTAAGCCTATGACTTTCCAGTAGGTAACTAAAAGTAGGAGAAAGCTTGACATTCATTTTATATCTATTTTCTTTCTTACCTTTAAATTTGGGGTCAAATCTCTTTTTAACTCTGAATCAAAGCATGGTAATCATTTTGGGAGTTCTGTCTAAAAGATTTCAAAACAAGATCAATTAGCTTTGAATGTATGCAGCCTCTTTCAGCCCATTCAAGACCAAAGACACCAAGATATTTACAGGAACACTCAACCACAAATGAGTGCCTAGAAATCTCCAGTTGTCTTAAGCTCACATGGCTTTGGATTCCAGCAAAGCTTTCTGAAAATTCAGGATATCCTCAAAAGGTAGTAATTATCTGAAGGAGACTGGATGGTCCCTTCAAGAAAAAAAATACTTCTGGAACAATCTTGCAGGACTGAAATGGACGTAATGATAAGTAGAATCTAGCCCACATCAGCTAACCCATAAAGATTGGTTTTGTTTTTATTATCAGGCCAGTCCTGATCCTTGTCATTAGAACTGTGCTCCCTGAAACCACTCAAGCTATAGCTGTTTCTCTATTTTCTCTTACATTCTTATTCTTTTTTTATACTTAGCAATGTTTTTTTAAATAATTTTATTGAGAAACAAATAGCAACGAGATGTTTCAAAACTGATTACTAGCACAGTTTCAATAATTAGTACATTGCATATTGTTGTCTCAGTGGTTATTCATTGTACAAGGTGTAGACATGATATCCTGTCCACAAACATTACCTTTGTTCTGATTCTTTGTAGCATACTTGCCCATGCCTCCCACTGATGCTTCCTGAAAGGCTTTTCTGTAGTGAAAATTGCTATACCTGCCTGGGGTAAGTTTCACTCCTGTCTTCTCTTTGGCAAACTCCTTGGACCCCATGTGGTAGCACTACCTTGGCTCTACCTAGGATGAAAACACTGATGACTGTGCAGCTTCTCCCTAACCTAAGTTCCTGATGCATGTGTCAAGTTGTCTCCTAAGAATTTTCCACATGAATGTCACACAAGCTTCTCACACAATGAATTGAAAGTCAAATTCAATGTAATTCCCAGACCATCCAAAATATCTGTTATGGTTTCCTATTTGGTTGAATGGTAAACAAAAAAAGGGGATATAAATGAAGGACCGTTTTGTATCTCTATACTCAAAATAGTAAGGTTAGATATACAGCTACTTTCTCTTAATTCAGTGAATAGAAAGATTTGTATTAATAGTGTTTGTGGACAGGATATCATGTCTGCATCTTGTACTATGAATCACCACTAAGAAGACAGCAATATGCAATGTAATAATTATTGAAACCATCCTACTAATTGGTTTTGAAACTCTCTTGTTGCTATTCGTTTCTTAAGAAAATTATTTAAAAGATAAAGAATAATAGAACTGGTTATATAAGCCAGTATGCTAGGCATTATCATTTACTTTTGTCTCCTCCTGACTCTTTCCAATCAAAGACGTCACTAAACATTATCCATCTCATGATCATATTTTCATTTCTCCAATATTTATTTGAGATCTATATAGCATGGGCCATGTACTTTTCTAGATATTGTGAACAGAGAAGTAAAGAACATAGACAAAATCTTTGCCCCGGTGAAGCTTAAAGCACACTGGGATAAGAAAAACCTAATATATAAGTTAAAAATAAATCAGTGATAATTGGCAATCCAAACTCTACAATAATTGTACTGTGTACAACAAACTGAATTTCTCAGTTATCTTTGCGTCTAGGAAAATCTCCCACAGACCGTAGCACTGTATGTGATGCCTGGTTTCCTCGTTGACACTATCTGCTTTGCTTCCCGGCCACCATGGACTAGACAGCTGTGTTCCACTATGCCTTCACATTATGATATTCCTGGATGGAGTCAGCCTGTCGTGGGTGGAATTCTCTGAAACCCTGAGTCAGATTAACACTCTCTTCCTGAAGAGTCAGACATTATGTCTCAGCAGTGCAGACACTGAGTAACACAGATGCAGACCCTAGTCCTCTCCATTTATGCTGATGTGGAAACAGGTTACCCAGTTTAGCAAATAGCAACTAGGCATTCAATAGTAGAAGCCAATTCTTGTGCTTTGAAATGTGTACCTTCACAGACAAATGGCTCCAATCACTTTATTTTCTGTTGTCTCAATGCAAATTAGACAGAGACAGTAAATTTACTCCTCCATGGCTGTGTAATTTTAATCTATATTTTGTTCTGATCTTAATTCCTAATAATGGAATTATAATAGTTTCCCCAGAGGAGTGTTGTGAGTATAAAATGCAAGAGTAGCACATGAATTTAAAAGTGTGGCTACTTCCAGGAATGGTGGTGCATGTCTGTAATCCCAGCAGTTAGGAGGCTGAGACAGGATTGAAGCAAGTTAAAGGTCATTCTGGACTGTAGTGAGTGGAAGGCCTGCCTGAACTACATAGCAAAACCATGTTTCAAAAATTGCTCCCCCAAAGTAATAGGTGAGTATTTTAGGATTCCCACTACTATAGCAGATAATTTTTGAACATCATTAGCCAATAATTTGGAACTGAGACACTGGGTCCTAACAAAATCAGAGTTAAACCTAAAGATAGTTGTTATAAGAACTCAGAGGTTTCTTTCAAAATGTTCTTGAGAAAGTTAGGATAGACAAGATATGCGATGGGCACAGTTCCTAGTTCTTAAGGTCTTAAAAAACAGTAGTTTATTAATAATTTATTATATGTTTATAGCAAAGCTTTTTAACTCAATATCCAAGAAAACTGCAGCTTCAGCAGACCTACAGCAAGGAACAACATGAATTCAGGGAGGACACATGAGCTGGGCATAGCTCAGCCCAGTTGTGACTCACTTTTTAATAAATTAATTAGTTAATGAATTAAGTTTTTTGGTGGTACCAGAGGTGAAACTCAGGACCTTGCACTTGCCAGGCAAGCACTTATTCCGCTGAGCTACCCTCCCTCCCGCAGCCCTACTTTAAATTGTTCATCTCACCCCACTAATCCACTAAATAGTGAGTCTTGACTGAGCCCCCAAAAGAGGAAAACTCAAGGGTAGAACTAGGACTATTAATATGACCACGTGGAACTAGAGATGCTCGACAGTCTTGGTCAACAACAAATGTCCTGATGTTTATTACTTTCACATCTTTAATTGTATCATCGTGGCTGCCTCAATGTCTTGAATTGGTTCAAAATATCTAGTTTTCTTGGTCATTTTATCTTTAAGGAAGAGCTGGAAGTCATGTGATGCTAAAGCCGGTAAGTAAGGATGAAAAGGACATGTGAGAATATTTCTATTTCACAGAAATTGCCATAGATGTTTTGACTCAATTAACTACATTGAGGCAGCCACAAAAGTCACAAAAGAGTACTTCCTGGACTGCTATAGAAAGCAGTGAGAACGCTGCATATTTTTGGAAAGGCATTAATAACAATAAGTGGTTTTTTTTTTTTTTTTGCTTTTTTTTTATTTTTTTTTTTTTTTTTTTTTTTCTGTATTTGGGACAAGGCCTATAGGGTCTACAGGGTCTACAGGGTCTCACTATGTAGATCGGACTCCTAGTGATTCTGCTGTTCTCAGCCTCCCACAAACTGGGATTGCAGGCATGCGCCACCACTCCCAGTCTCAAACACCATCTCAGCATGCCGCTGGAGTGGGCCAGGCACAGCAAGCTGGGGATCGAACCCCAGCCGCTGCTCTCTGCTGAAGCAGGTGTTATAATCTGCTGAGCTGTCAGGCTGACCCAGAAATAGGTGTTTTGTTGTAGTAATTTTCTACTTTTTATTTAAATAGTCACCATTCCCTTAGATTATGTCTTTATCCACTAATGTGATTCCTAGTGCCCTAGGCTAGCATTCTAATCTCAGCCCTCACCATCGTGCCTATTCATTAAGTCATGTTGAGAGAGAAGTCTTTCCGGTCTACCTAATCAAAAGTAGAATCACGTTGTCTGGCGCATCAGCCTCTTTCTTTTTTATCATACCTCTGATCATGCTTGTTTGCATCCCTATTTTGCTCATGGACCTCTATTTAAATGTAATTGAGAACAGGATCTCTTTAATTTTGTGTAAGTCTGTCTTTCGGGTTTTTAGCTCTGCAAATATTTATTGAACACATGGAAGAATGGCTGGGTTTTTTGTCTATGTGTATTATGGCATGTCTAGATGTACCACCAAAACTTCATGTAGTCGCAGGTGTGCAGAGGGGTGCCTGGATTTAGAAGGTGCGGTGCTGGAATCAGGGGTGTGTGATTGCGAAATCAGTGATTGCCGAGGCATAGCGCTAAGATTAAGGATGTGAGTGCTACACCTGCCCGAGCGTGGTGGCCTTTCTAAGATGTAAGCGACAGAAAGGGGACGCTGTGCTCTCACGGTGCTGACTTGCCAGGCATTATTTCTCTTCCATGATGCCCCTCTGCCATACCATCCTGCCTTGGAACTAGCCAGTCTTGGACTGAATACTGTACAATCCATGAGCCAAGTAAACCTCCCCTCCTTTAAACTTGGGTGTTGGGTATTTTATTTCAATCATAAGAAAAGTAATCAGTACAATGTACTATCAGTAACTGGAAAATAAACATCAAAGGTATAACAAAACTACTGCACTAAAAAGGGAAACTAATAGTACCTAGCAATAGCAAGATTGGTGAAAAATGTGGAAAAACGGACACCAAGTCATTGCTGCTGAAACTATAATTTGATAAGGCCACCTTGAAGAGCAGTTTAGCATTTCTCACTGTTGGTGACTAGGAAGTGAATTCACTATAGCAAGGGATCTTGTTGTCCAGGGCAGGACCTTGGCCTCGGCGTGTATGGGGCACCAGAAGACAGGCTTGCGTTCTTAGAAAGACCGAACAATAAGACCCGTGGAAAACATATTTGTCAATCCAAGTGTTCAAGTGGAATAGAATATATGAATAAATTTCAGTGTTCATATAATGAAATGTTAAACAGCAGAAAGATAAAGATCTCAGCTATACACATCCACAAAAGTAAATATCAAAAATCGTATTGAAAGACAGAGGATCAAGAATACATAGATTAATAGTCCATTTGTATGAAGACCAAGAGGAAGGAAACTAACATAAATTCTGTATAGATGCAGGTACAGTTGGGGAAACTATAATACAAAACAGGAATGGACAATATCAACTTTAGCTCGGTGGTTTTGGGCTTTGAGGGTGGCATAAAATTGCAAAGAGACATATGAAGAATTTCAAAACTATTAAATATGGTTTACTCGTGAGCTCAGTGGTAGGACTGTGAGTATTGTTATTATCATTACTATTGGCAGTATATAAACCCTTCTAAAATTATTTGACATGAATGATCCAACATTTCAGCAGTGGAGGAACAAAATGAGAAAATGATTAATTTGATCTCTATGAGGGTCTTATTTTTAGAAAAATATCCAACTCATTGTATGAGAATCAGCCTAACTTTTCAGAAATTAAAAATGTAAGCTTCTTATGAATTCCTTTCTCTGCAGTTAGATTTTCTCTCTTCATTTTATCTTTCTTATTTGTTCACAAATATAAGCTAGAAAAATTCTAGACAAAGCCCTGAAGTTTAGCTCCTTTTCCTAAAATCAGGAAATTCAGATTAGGGAGATTTCTGGATTTAAATTGTACTATTTTAAAATTAAATGTCAAGCTCAATTTGGTATATTTGGGAGTTAGAAAGCAGGAAAATACACACATATGCACACACGCATGTGCAAAATTATATATAAATATATAGTTGTACATCCTTATGTGGAGAATTATATATAATATACATTCCTACATGGTTATATACATCTGTATAATAATCACCCTTGTGCTCATTAATCAGATTGTTTATAAAGGAATGAAATTATATATACATATTTTTTTCCTTATTGTTTTATTTTGGAGACAGGGTTTCACTTTGTAGCCCAGGCTGGCCTTGAACTCACAGCAATCCTCCTGCCTCAGCCTCCTGAGTGTTGGAATTACAGGTGTGTGCCACTCTATCCAGCCCAAATCGCATATATTGTACGAGAGAAGTATAGAAATGTATGAATGCAACCTCTGGAGGTGGAGTCTGAGAGGTGGTGCGGATAGAGTCACAATCATACTTAATGTAGAACCACAGGCAAATTCAGTTCAATGCTGGGTTTTTTTTTTTTTGTTTGTTTGTTTGTTTTTTTGTTCAGGGTCTCACTACATAGCCCACATTAGTAGCGATCCTCCTGATTTCTGCCTCTCAAGTGCTGGGATTACAGGCATGTGCCACCACGACCGGACTCCATCCCTGGCTCAGTGCACCCGAAGGCAGGGCTGGCGCGACAGGCGGAGCCAGGTATTGAACCCTGCGCCCTGCGCTTACCTAAGCAAGTGCTTAGTCCGCTGAGCTATACCGCCGGCCCTTTAATCCTGTTTTTGCTCTTTATCAACTGGATGTCATTGAGCCAGTTACTTATACTTTCTAAATCTCAGGTTCTTCCTTTCTACGATGAGGGTAATAAGCAAAGTTACTTCATTAGGGTTTTGGAAGAACTAACTGTGACAGCGAGGAGAGAACTCAGTAGTCTAACCACTTGCTCAGCAAGCACAGAGATGCGGGCTTAACACCGTTACTCCATGCTGTGCTGGCCCCAGAACCCTAGGCTCGCCTTGTGGGCCACAAAAACCAGTGTGAGGATGCACACCTATAATCCCAGCACTGGGGAGGCTGAGATAGGGGCAACATTATGAATCTAAGCTGCATAACAAGAAACTGTACCAAAAAAAGAAATAAAATAAAAGATTCAAAAAAGGTAAAAAAAAAATTACCTGTGCCAGTGTATGTTCAATACCCAACACAAAACTTTGCACATAGTATGCTTTCAGGACTGTTGGTTTTATCATTAGTAATTATGATCATTATTGTCATAATGAGGACATAGAGGAGGAAGTCTGGGGTCATTGTGCTCATCATAAAACTAGTATGGGTTTCATATTTTAGTCTTCTGTTCAAATGGTTTTCTGGCAAATGGATCTTACGATATACAGAAGTGGGTGAAATAAACTTGAATTAAAAAAAAATTAACATTCACAGTGTAAGACATTCCGTGTACACTGAACATTAATACAATTCCTAAGGCTAAAGCAATCTGACTGGAAGTGAAAGATCACTGAAAGAGAGATGTCAGGGGACTGAATGAAGAGGGAGGGCAGGCGAAAATCACAAGATGATACAATAGCTTTTGGATGCTGCAAACCTGTCTCCCATCTGCAGATTAATTCACTGTGGAGTTAGATATGAAAACATGTGAGAGCTGGAACCCTTTGGAGGAGTTTCAATACAATAAGTGCAAATGACAATGGTTCTTTTCTGTTGTTCTATGTTTGTGATACATAAAATTGCATTCACTTTATCTTGATCATTTTTTACCACTTCCCTCACAACTTTCTCTTCTCTGTGCCCCCAGATCTCCATTCATGTCTACACAAAAAGTGTACCTCCTTGTTTTATGCCACCTCCTCTTTATTTCACAGAAAACATTACAGAGGAGACAGAATGGTGATATGTCAGCAAATACAAGTAATTAGAAAACTCCAGCGAGAAGAGCAATTCTTCCAGAATTAGTGACTTCAGCTTGGGTTGGAAATACTTGGAGTTTTGCTGACATTCATTGTTAGGACATTAGAATCTGAAGGCAACACAGAATTTATCTGGTCAAAGACTTTAAGGTTCAGAATTTAGGGAGGCAGAGAGTAGGTACATGCTCACATGATGAGTTTGGCTACTAGTTTAATGCTCGTTTACTTTATTAAATACAGCTCTTCTTGGAGTTTTCATGTAGCAGTTACTCAGTAGACCTTGTTTCTCTGATGCCTCTATAAAATGATAATCCACGTAGATACCATGCGCGCACACGGACACACACACACACACACACACACACGTGAAAGAGGGAAGAGAAGGCGGCAGATGCGGAGAAAGGGGAGGAAGTGGTGGAGGAGAGGGAGGAAAATGGGATAAAAGACAAAACCAAGGATATCAACAAGTGTATTTGGAATTCAGCTTGCTATACATTTCCTATTTAATGAATCACACGCGTTGTAGTTTTAACACATGTAAGAAATTTTTGTAACAATTCAGTTTTGCTTAAATACATGTTCCTGTTACATATAGTAATAGTAAGAGTGTGGTGCACATTTAAAAATGATACAATTTTTCAGTTAGCAACATTTTGTAGCTTAGATATCATCTCAGAATTATATTCAAGTTTTAAGAGTGCAGCGGGCAGGGATCGATCTCAGAATGCCGTGCCGGCTGTCCCCGGGGTGCGCTGAGACAGCGATTGAGACTGGGCGTGGTGGCGAGTGCCTGTAATCCCAGCACTTGGGAGACTGAAAACAGGAGAATCACTACTAGTCCGGTCTAACCTGTACTAAATCAATTAAATAAATAAATAAATAAATGTTTTGTTTTTAAAAAATCATTTACTTATTTATTTAGCACATGGTTTCGCTATGCAGCTTGGACTAGTAGTGATCCCCGTCTTGGCCTCCCCAGTGCTGGGTGGGATCACAGGCGTGCACCACCATTCCTAGCTTTGGTGGCCAGCTTGGCGCCCTCAGTTCCTGAGCCAGCACAGCACACACACTGGGGATCTAACCGGGAGCCTTACGCTTGCCAGGCGGGTGCTTAGACTGCGGAGCTATCTTCCCAGTCCCTATATTAAAGCTTTAAAGCAAATTACTTTCTGAACTTCCTTGCAGACTTTTCTGTTGCTCACAGGATATAGGTACTCAACCAAGTTCCCTGGTTTGAGAAATTATTCCATGAATGTTTACATCATCTATACATTAATTATGGTAGGCTCTAATATTTGTCTCTCATTAGCTACTAGAAACAGTCCAAAATTATTAACTTTAATAATAAAGATTCGATTAATTTGAGCATTCGTGGATGTGAGCAGAGTCAAGATATTTACACAATGACTGGAGGCAAGCTCTAGGCCTGCAATAGAATGTGTTCCAGAACAAAGACTGTAGTCCTGGCCCATGTTTGTGCTAGTGGCCAGGACTTAATCACAGTCTAGCATCAGGAAAGCATTGTGCCATCTCTGCCCAAGACTCAGTCCCTCAGCCTGAGTATCTGAAGGTATTGTCAGGGCTATAAACTCCCAGTAAACTCATCTCACTTAAAGAGTTAGGCTGCACTTACGTGAGAGATACCATATGGCATTTAAACCTGTTTGTCTGTTTTATTTTACTCAACATTATATTTTCCAGATGCATGCATGTTCCTACAAATGTCTCAAAATATGTATATCACATTTATATGCCGCATTTTCTTTACATAATTGTATGTTGATGAGTACACAGGGTTCGTCCAGAATTTAGGTGTTATGAATTGTGTTGTTGTAGACATTGGTATCTCGAATAGCTGTAGTATGATTATTTTAGCTGGATAAATAGAGAATAGATAGAAGGAGACAAGGGGATGGGTTTCTTGCAAATGGGATGGCATCTAAGAGACCATAAACCCAATAGCCTCAGTTGACATGAATGCCATATGCCATAGACATGAGCTAAGATTAATAATATCAGTAAGAATGAAAATGGGGAAAGGGTGATCAGAGGAGAGAGGAAATGTAGAGGGATGGGAAGGAAAAAAGAAGGAAAAGAAAATTTAAGCATTTACCATTGAAAAAAGGAAACATGTTCCAGTTCAGGTCTAAAATATTCCCCAAAATCTTGTGTTCGGTGACCGGGCCTTATCAGAGAACCATTACTGGGTTGTAACCTAGAAGGCTGTGTTCTTGTTTCTGGATCCTCCTTGCTCTCTCTTTCTTGGCTTTGATGGTTTGAGCATCTTCCTCCACCATACCCTTCTGCTGTTCCATCTGCTTTGAAGCCAACTACCTATGGCATGCTTGATTGACAGGCGAACCAAAATAAACCACTCCACCTTTCAGTTGTCAGTGTCAGGTACTTGACCCAAGCAAGGGGAAGGTAACTTACATGGAAAATCAGTACCAGTGAGATGGGGTGCTTTCCATGACCACCTACTTCAGCATACAAACCTGTACACTTTTCACTTGAGATGAGTGTCACTGAGAAGCATGCGCAAAAAGGAAGTTATTTGCCGGGAATTCATTTTATCAAGGTGGTTAGAGCTCATTGCAAGCATGGCCCGGGAAGGCCTCATTAGTATTTGAATTGCTAGGAGAGTGTGTTGCCATTTACATGGTGCAGATTGCTTAGGTATATAAAATGCAGTCGTTGCAGGATCATGCTGATTATCATTCAGATCTTAGAATGAGGCCTTGGAGACCAAGTAGTGTATCCATGAGAAGCTATAGTGGTACCTTTGTTTACAAACTTAATTTGTTTCATGATTCTGGAAACATTGACAATGTTCACGTTTGTGTGGGACCGATAGCTCCAGTCATGCTCATCACCCAATGTAGAATGTGCAAAAAAACCCCAAATATTGCCAAACCCTCTTTGTGTACCAAGTTTTTTTGTGAACAAAAGTGTTTTATGAACCAAGATACCACTGTAGTGTGTGAAACTGTGAGAGTGGAGACCCAAGGAATTTGGCATGGTCTGGGAAAAACTGCAGGCAGCAATCAAAGCCCTGTCAAGATGGAGACCACTTGGCTTGCAATCAGAAAGATCATACAGATATGGCCACCCAAACCCTTTGGGCTTAACATTGTATCACGCCTTGGTTAAGATATATGGGTGCTGACTGCTGGGCATGGAACTGCAGGATTTAATGTTCAGTTTGTTTATTGATGTGCATTAATTGTTTATTAATGTTCAGCTTGTTTATTGGTGTTTATGATTCCTTTGCATTCCATTATGCATCTCTTTTAAAATAAAGGTGTGTACCCTGTGCCATTGTTTGTTGGAACAATTTCTTTGTAATTTTTATACAGACCACAAGACTCCAACTCCACCCACTATGACTACCAGCATTCAGATGAAAGGCAACATGGGAAGACATAGAGATTGGGGGTAATATCAACCACATAGCAGGGCCCCCAAACAGGATGCACAGGATAGATGAGTAAGAAAGCATCATTAAATTGTAACAGGCAACAGATGGTAAGTTAGGTGATCCGGCATTGTCATTGGAAACAAGGACACACAGAATAGAAGTGGGTGGGGGGCTAGGGAGATGGCTCAGTAGAAGAAGTGCTTGCCTGGCAAGCACAAGGGCCTGAGTTCAATCCC
>NW_004524638.1:6327063-6329371 GCF_000260255.1 Octodon degus | reverse complement strand
AGAAGCAAAATGCAACCTCAGAACTCCAACCCACCCAGAATAAGTCCAAGAGATAAAAAGATAGAAGAAAATAGAAAACATATGATTGACATTTTTAAAAAGAGAGAAACTTAAGTAAAGAAACAAATCCATGAGGCTATAGAGGAAATTGCCTCAGACATAATCTCTCAGGTACAAATAATTGTCAATATTTATAAAGAAAGTATTCAGTTCTGGATGGCTAACAACCTAAGTTTTTGGACCTAAATTAGAGAAAAAGGAGGGTCACAAGGAAAGCCAACATTTTGGCCCTAGACTTCCAAGGTCAATTAAGAATCAGGACATATGAGAACTTGTACTGTAATGTCATGTAACTCGGTAATGTTCCAAATTTTCTGATCAAGGAGATTATGGGGCCAAAGAAGAAAGTGATCGATCATGTAGAGTGTGCCTAAGGAGAGTCACATGGAGAGAAAACATTCTCTCAGGCTTTCACAGAAAGCACATTAGCCAAGCAATGGCCGTGACTCATCCACATGGCTGACACTGGCAAAGGTCCTACAATCTGAGGTACAGGATCTCAGGATAAATCCTGAGGGGATTTCACTGACCTTATCAGACCCAAAAGCTACAACTCTTGTTGCATAGGTCCTGCTTTACCTTGGTCTTAACCATCCAGCAGAAAAGTGTAAAAACGAAGTATAAGAAGTAAAGCCATGGTATTATGTTGAGCTGTAGGGGACTCAGGTCAACAATTTCTGACATTTCCAGTGAGCAGAAGACCCGATTCTGTTATGGACTACTGGACTCTTTTAGAATATTTTGCTGAGTTAACACACCTATAGTATTCAAATAACAGAACTAAACAATGAAAGGGGATACTGATGAATGTCCATTTTGTATCTGTGTGTTGAAAGTGGTTAGAATAGATATATAGTTACATTCTCTTAATGAATAGAGGGATTTGTTCTAATAGTGTTTGTAAATAGGATATCATGTCCACATCTTGTACAGCAATTAACCACTGGGAGGAATGTATGCAATGTGTTAATTATTGAAACTGTCCTACCAGTTTGAATTGAAACTGTCTCATTGCTATTTGTTTTTCACTAAAATTATGGAAAAAAAGAAAATATTCAGCAGATTTAGAATATAGATAGATTTAAAAAATAGGTGATGATAGGAAGAGAGTGGAAACAATGAATGATCAATATAGGAAAAAGATATACTGCATAAAAAGGATTCAAACAAATACCCAGAAAATTCCATTTAAATTGACGAAATCACTTCAGTGAAACTGTAGACAGACTTTCAGGCCTTGGAGACAGGATCTCATCTAGCAATCATGATAGAAAAATATGTCTTAAAATAATAAAAGATGAGTGTATAACAAACAGTTTCAAGATGATATAATGAAAAATTACATGAGAATAATTTATGTCCATAAATAAGCAAGAGTCCACACAAATGACATAAAAATGTTTGCAAAAGTAGTAGCAGAAAATTTCCTAAGAAAAAGGGAGGCACATAGAATGTCAGTCAGTCATAGCCAAATAAATATACATCCAGACATAAAAATCAAGATCACAGAAATTCAGCACAAGAACAGAATACTAAATTGTTAGAGAAAAGAAAGACATCACCTATAGAGCAAAGTCCATCACAATCACGTCAGACTTCTCAACAAAAACTCTCAAGTCCAGAAGAGCTTTAAGCTTCAGAAGGATTTCAAGTCCTGAAAGAAAAGAACTTCCAACACACATTGTTGTACCCTGAAAATGATGTAAATGTTGATATATTGAAAATTACTGTACTCTGAAAAACATATCAAAGAAGATTTCAAAAAGGAAAAGATTTTTCTTGCTCCTAGAAGAGCCAATATAGTGAAAACAGCCATACTCCATAAATTGTTACACAGATTTAATTCAGTTTCAATCAAAATACCCTTAGCATACCTCACAGGTAAGGAGAAAACATTCTTAAAATTTATCTGGAACAAAAAAAACATAGATTACCAAAGGCAATCCTGGGCAACAAAGACAAGGTAGAAGTCATGACAATCCCTGACAAGAAATTATACTACATATCTACTGTAATAAAATCAGCATGGTGCCTACAAAGAAACTTATTTAAGGATGGGTGGAAGAGATTAGACAATAAAGACACAGCTACAAACACATTGAGCCACTTTACCTATGGCAAAGGGGTCAAATATGTTCTTTGAAGAAAGATAGCCTCTTTAATAAATGGTGCTGGGAAAACTGGCTTTCCACATCCTGAAGACTAACACCAGACCCATGTCTATCAACATGCACTCAACTAAAATAAA
>NW_004524638.1:6324395-6326743 GCF_000260255.1 Octodon degus | reverse complement strand
AAAAATGGGCATCTGAAATGAATATACACTTCTCAGATGAAGAAATATAAATGGCAAATAAATATGTGAAAAAATGTTCAACATCATTGGTCATTCAAGAAGTGCAAATTAAAACAACCCCGGGATTCTATCTCATCCCAGACAGAATGGCTATCATCAAGAAATCAACCAGTAACAAGTGTTTGTGTGTCTGTGGGGGAAGAGGAATTGTTTTCCACTGTTGGTGGGGGTGCAGACTGGTTCAACCACTATGCAAATATTTGCTGGCAAGGCAGGTTTTCTCACATAGCTAGATGTAGAGGTCCAATTAGACCAAATTATTACCTTCTGAGTATTTTTGCAGGACTAAAAACATCATATCACAGCAATATGTGTGCACTTATGTTTATAACAGCACAATTTTTAATGGCTAAATCTTGGAAACAACCTAAATGTTGATCAACCAAGGAATGAACATAAAAAGATGTAGTATTTTTACACAATGATGTTTTACTCAGCTACAAGGAAGGATGAACCTGAGGCTTTTATAGGTAAATGGATGCAACTAGATATCATACACATATGTGAAATAAATCACAGCCATATGCATAATCATCATACTGGCTTTCTAGTGTATGCATCTCCTGTTTCTTTCCCTTCCTTCTTTTTTCCTTTGCTTCGTCCAAGTAGTTCTTTCCTTTTGAGCAGTTTATTTCCCTTTCACAATATCTACTGTAGATTTTGGATCGTACGTACTCTTTCAGTTTCTTACACTAGGAAGATGATAAGATGTTTATGCTCCAACTATTACTTTTCTGAGTAGTTTTCCATCCAAATATTTCAAACCTATTAAGCCGGAAGAACCTAGGTTATCCTCATTCTTACTACAAGGGATTCTAGAAAATACAGTGTTCTAGCCTTACATTTTCCATAATACAGGAAGAATGTGCAATGATTGGAGAGTAGTAATCTACCCCACCAGCCATAAGAACTCTAATTTTTGAGATGAAAGAGACAATTATGGAGGCAACAGAGAGGACTGTGTTTCCTAAAGTAGCTTAGCATGGGTTAGGTCACTTCTAAGATCAGTTTCAACACTGAGGCTCTTTGACTTCAGTATAAAAACATCTCTGAAGTGATGATGTAAAGGGATTCTTTCTTTCAAATTATAGCCATTCTACCCTAATTTGGTTTGAGAAAGATGCATTTTGCTTTCTTGATAGGTCTCCATTGGTTTCAGAATTCCAATTTAACAATCCTCTGTTCAGTTGCACTTTGGGTAACATATCTAAAATAAGATTCTCTTCCCTGGGCTTTGTTGTCTTTACTGAAATTTCTCAACTCTAGATTTCTCATGTGAAGGACTATTCATACAGTCAAAGAAGAGAAAGTAAAAGGGTAAGAGACAGATGGTGAAATAAATCTCAAGAGCAAAGACAAAGGGAAAAACCTAATACTTGCATTGGTTTCTTTTTATCTTAGTGCATTAGTACATGTGTGTAGTACAGAATGTTTACATCATTGTATGGAGTTAGTGCATGTACATAACACAACCTGAGTCCCTTTCTCTTCCATTATTCCTTCCTTCTCCCCACTTCCTCTATTTCTGTAATACACTCAGCTAAGTTCTACAGATTAATTTGACTGTGTACTTTGAAGTATAAGTGTATCATGTATCTTTGTGACAAAAATACTTTCAATATAAATCAAAGCAAAACTAGTCTCAAAATCGCTACAGGTTTCCCAGGGATCAGGTTAACTCTTCTTTAAAAATTTCTATATGATGAATGATCCAAGAAGTAAAATAGGGAATGAGAGGATAGCTGGCAGGCATCGGGAAGTGCAAGGACCCAGGTTCCATCCCCTGTACCACATGCAACCCAGGGCCCCAAACCCCAGGTGTGATGTTCGAGACTCTAAATGCAGGCCTGGTGGTACACAGCTGCAATCCCAGTGCTAGGGACACTGACACAGGAAGATCACTATGAATCCAGGTTTTGTAGTGAGACCCTGGGCCAAATCAATCAATCAATCAATCAATCAATCAATCAATCAACCAACTAACCAATGGATTGTTTTTAAACTACTAGACTAAAAATCCACTTTAAAAAAGTAAAATAGGGTGTGGTGGTTGATACATTGTGTCATCTTGGGAAGTTAAAGGCTTGGCTGGATGGTTCAGGTGATTTTTATGCTCTGGGGCCTGGGAAATCCCTCCCTAGGATGTGGAGGGCCCTCCCTAGAATGACTCAACACTTAGAGGACTTATAGGGGGGATTGAGGAAGGATGGTTTGTTTCATTTTATTTATTTATTTATTTATTTATTTATTTATTTATTTACTTACTTACTTACTTACTTTCTGTATTT
>NW_004524638.1:6318590-6323660 GCF_000260255.1 Octodon degus | reverse complement strand
AGCAATGATACCATTGAACTGGAACCTAAGATTTCCCCCTGGTCACTTTGGTCTCCTCATGCCTCTGAGGAAACAAGCTAAAAAGGGAGTCACAGTGCTATCAGGAGTGATTGACCCAGACTATCAAGGGGAAATTATATTATTACTCCACAATGGAGGAAAGGAAGAATATACATGGAGTGCAGGAGATCCCTTGGGGCACCTTTTAGTGTTACCTTGCCCTGTTATTAAAGTTAATGAAAATCTACAGCAACCTAATACAGTCACAATGACAAATGGTCCAGAGCCTTCGAAAATAAAAGTATGGGTCACTCTACCAGGAGAGGAACCAAGACCTGGTGAGGTACTTGGGGAAGGTCAAGGGAATACAAAATGTGTAGTGGAAAAAGGTAGTTCTAGATACCAGCTACAACCCTGTGATTACCTACAAAAAAGAATTATAATTATACTATTTCACGCCTATGTGGTTATTATAATATAATATTAACTAGTTCTTAAAGATTATTAAGCATGTATCAATGTTGAATTATAAAGATCAAGCAAAAAACACCTGCTATTTTGGTAAGGGAATTAGCATGTTTTCACTTGTATGCAATATAGTTATAACATCTTAGGTGCAATTATATGCATATCTCTGTATCTGGAGACTGGTTTCAAGAAATATGTCTAGTTGCCAAGTCTTGTCAGGTGGAAGGTAGTGGTTGATACACCTTAATTCCACATCCTGGAGTGTGGGGCCCTGCCTTTCAGTGAGGAGGGCCACCCTAGAGTGACTCAGCACTGAGAGAATATACAAAGGGGGTTGAGGAAGGATGGTTGGTTTCACTTTCTCAGAGGAACTGCAGTCTTCACAGTCAGGTTAGGTGTTGTCTCCTAGCTTCCGTCACAGACTCTTTGGCCTCTGCCTTGGATCCTTCACTCTCCATCACAGATTCATCAGCCTTCTATCCCTTCCACTGCAAACCTGTTGGCCAACTGACACAGACTTCCACAAAACACTGCAGTGAGCTCCAGACCTTGAACTGAATCCTTCAGTCTCGGGTGTGCAGACGCCCTCTGCACGCTTCCTCATCCAACTCTGCGGCTGTCTTAAGCCAATCTTGTAATTCTCATACATTTGTATATCTTGTGTTGTATCTGTTCCTTGGATTATATGTTCTCCTCTAGCAAAACCCTAATACACAGTGTAACAAAAATTAAGAACTGGGCTGAAATAAGCATTCTGAGTCTCCAAATCTCAATATGTGTGATTTGGGACTTGGGCATGGAGCCATCAAATACACATCTTAGTAAAGATCTTGTGTAAGTTAAATGTAGGCTATCTCTTAATCACTTTTAGGAAAGGCTATTTCTAGACTTATCCAGGATGGAAAGGAAAAGAGCCTTTATAAAGATTGTGTTCTGAGACAGTGTGACTTAATCTTGTTAACAGGGCTCACAGAGCAGGTCTCCAGGTGAGGTCCAGTACATGATGGGCTCTGTAAAGCACGCGTACCTGAACTCCACCTCAGAGCTCCTGCATCAGGATTTCTGGAGTGGGTAGTGGAAATATGCATATCACTCCTGATGGCTTCAAAATTAGAAAATATGGGAACATCTGAAATGCATTGCCACAGATAATGAAGAAAACACTGAAGAATGACTTTTTATGAAGGTTAATGGATATTAATACATGCTTGGCCAGTGAGGTCTAGCACTGAGCACATTATAATTTATTTCTATGTAAACTATTCACAACCACTATATCAAACACCTACAAGGCTTTCTATTTCATAAATACATTTAGGAACAATAAAAACACAGAGGATTTACCAGCTAAAACAATATTTCACCCTATTGGTAATCTCAATCTAATCACTGGAGAATTACTGAGAAGGCATGGTGAGATAATTCCTGTGGAGCTTAAGTCTAGGAAACACACTCGCCAAGTTACTCTGATGATGAAAGTTTGAAGTGACATTCCATTCCCACAGTCTCTGCAAATTAATTTCCTTCTATCCTGTATTGACCTGTGAGAATATCCAATAGAACAGACATCATCAGCATGAGAAAGTTGTATGTTCAAAAGTAAAACATAACCCCCTTTATTTATTTGTATATCAAGGAAAAAGATTGTTATAGCGGACAGTTCTTGTTCTAGTTTTCAAATAAATTGAAAGCGAATACAATTGTGTTTCAACATTCTGTTGTTTACCAAGCCTATTAAAAACTCAGATGAAATTCAGAACTTTTATTCCAGTCTTTTTGTTAAGATTATTTTGTTTTCCATCAAAACCATAACTGTGTTGCAAAATCCATCTGCTTTCCCTGATCTTAAATGTAACTTCATTAATCCAAGCCGATAGCTGGATGTGAGGACAAAGCTGATGTCGTTTATGAACAAGCACCTTAGCATACTGTTTTAACAACTTATTTTTCTCAGCTTGACAAATATAAACATTTGTATTCCAAAGTAATTTACATTTAAAATCTCATACCAAGCTGATAGGAGAAGACAGAATATTGAATTTCAGCACATAAATAAGCTTTTCTAAAACAAAAAAGAGGCATCTAGTAATGACTTTCATCTAGACAGCATACTTTACTCACTGGGAATTCTAACCAGCATAGTTTACCAAGAAAATTGAGGAAGTTTGTGCTCTTTAGAAATAAAACATGATGAATGTACATCATCTACATACTGATTTTATCTGGTAGGTCACTCAAACTCAGAATTTTACCTTACTTATTTTCTAAGATCTTATTTTTTAGGATCTTATGCTTAAAGTAGCTATAAAGCTATAATTATTTAGCTACAGCTTCAGAACTATTTCTATAAGGGATTGAGTTTTCATAAAGAGATCTTGCTTTATAGACATAAAAATAAAATGTATATAGCTACAGCTACTGGTTTATACCTGGGGTATGGCTCTTTTGTAAATGTCCAGAGTCCTGACCAAATTCAGGAAACAACTAGTGGCCCACTTAAAACAAAATTTCTTAGTACGTGTTTGTGGTACACAATATCACATTTCATGTGTGGAGTTGGTACATGCAATGACCCTTTTTAATTCCTGTTTTTCATCCTTTCCTTTTCCTCCCACAGCTTCCATCCTTCTCTTGACCTCTTTCTCATCTAAGGAACATTTGTCTTCCTAGTTCTTGTTATCTATCTTATAAGGTGTTGTACCATATGCACCTTATTGAATGGAGGTACACACTTGCCAGAATTCAAATAAATCTTAACTGTCCAAACAACGCAACCCACATATTGACAGTGCTGTGTTAGTAGAGAAGGTGATGGGTGGTAACTGCTCTTTCTAAAACATCAGTGGCTAAGCACTGACTCTTCACATAATCTGAGATTTTGAAGTGAAATCAAATTGACTTCCAATACATCATTGCTACTAACACTGTGGTTTCAAATTATATGCTATATAACAGTGACTCAGTCTGACTTTAGAAAAATATTCATACTGTCGAGCATCATTGTAGCCTATAAAATGCAACTAAAAATAGTAAAACTAAGTGGGCTATGTTATAATAATAAATTAAATCATGTGTGATGGTTAGAAAAAATCTCATGGAATAAGCTTTCATTAAATGGGAATATTTAAACTAGTTTTCTAGGCCTGTTTCAGTTACTGTTCTCTCATTGCTGGGACAAATACCCAACACTTGAAATTAGAGAAAGAAAGGTTTACTTAGCTCACAGTTGCTTGGGAGTTTCGTTTCGTACTCGGCTGGTTCCAAGGCAGAGCGGCACACCTGCAGAGAGCAAGCTTTCCTAGCAGTGGCAAAGAGCAGAGAACAGAGGAGTGGCGGAGGCCCAGGTGGCTACCAAGCCTCTCTCCTCCTTACATGGTAATGCAAATCGCCTGCCTCAGGGCAGATGCAGCAGCCACAACCACAGTAATCACAGACTCCAGAAGCTGCCCATGATTGCGTGAAGCTTTGGGGGACAACTAGACACAAACCGTAACAAGGCCTATCTTAAGACTTCTTGAAAAGTAATGATTTTGAGGAAATATAAAAAATTACTTCAAACACGAAAATAAAAATAGTTATGAGATTAGTGAAATAAAAACTAAAAACAAAACAAAGCAAGATTCTCACTAGATGAAAGAAAGTGTCCTATACTAGTATAAAATGTTCTACTGATAAAGGTAAGAGAAGAACCAAAATACACATATGTGGTTTGCCAGAAAACCAAAACTGTGAGCGCTCCAACATTTAGTAATGTTATGGTTTTGTGTATTTGTTCCCCCAAATCCTCATGCAGTCATTGAGGTGCAATCTTATAGTTTGATTAATTCATGATCCAAGGCTGAGATTATTGGTCTGAGTACTTCTGTGATTATTGGTCTGAATACTACTGGGATTATGGGTCTGGGTACAGCTGAGATTATGGGCATCAGTGCTACACCCAGCCTGTGGCAGATAGCCTGAATGTAACATAAAAGAGGCAGAGAGGCAGACTTGTTCTCTGTTGCCACTGCTCCTCCCATTTGCTCTTGCTCTTTGCCACTGCCACGAACTGTTGCCCTCTGCCATGTGCCCCTCTGCCTTGGAGCCAGCCGAGTGTGCACTGAAGCCTCCACTAACTGTGAGCTACATAAACCTTTCCTTTCTTCGATTTGGGTGTTGGGTATTTGTCCCAGCAAGGAGAGAAGAGCAACTGAAACAAGTAGTTTCATTTCTAGGCACCTATTTTAGAGATTGTTTATGCACATGTACCAGGAGACATGCACATGAGTCTTTGTAGGAGTCATGTTGATTTAAAAATGCTTCATGAGTAGAGCAAAGAAGGAATGATGAAAACCCCGCCTAACATAGCATTGCAGAAGGGTGGGTTTATATTGTGGAATTTATTGATTGTGTCATCTTATAAAGAGGGTGGGCCTTTTCTTTTTATTTTGTTTTTGATGAATTTGTTCTACCTGAAGCTTGTTTTACTAAGGTGAATGTAAAGTAACCTTCACTCCAGGATGGCTCAGTCATTCTGCTGAGGTTGAGCTCTTCGCCCCACGAGATGGTACTCTCTGCGTGTACTGGCGTGACTGAGGATACTCTGGTCTAATTGTTTGGAGT
>NW_004524638.1:6308028-6317165 GCF_000260255.1 Octodon degus | reverse complement strand
TAAACATATTCATTTCCTACTCAAATATAAATAGGCAACAGTTCCATGTCTTTGGCTTAGTCAAATCGTCTCAGAATGAGAAGATGGATATTTTATTCAAAAATCATCAATGTAATTTGTCATACTAATGGCTAATGTATTAAAGTGAAATATTACATCAAAATAAATAAAATTATTCAGTAGAACTCACCCATTTATAGTAAAAATGTCATGCTAGAAATCACCTAAGAAA
The DNA here is from genome assembly GCF_000260255.1 of Octodon degus. NCBI lineage: Eukaryota > Metazoa > Chordata > Mammalia > Rodentia > Octodontidae > Octodon > Octodon degus. The sequence goes on along the minus strand of NW_004524638.1, from coordinate 6,316,933 downwards.
AAATATAGATGTCATTATATCTAATGCTGTAAAACTAAATGCTGTTTCCCTACGACTGAAGGAAAGTAAAAGGCCATTATCCTCATCAGTAGAGTAATACAAGACACAGAATTAAAGGGTGATTAATTAGAAGAGGAGAAAATTTTGCAGAGAATATGACTCTGTGCATAATGTATTTTTAATGCAGAATGATTTTCAATTACTTATGTATGTATGTGTGTATGTATGTGTGTGTATGTATGCGTGTATGTGTGTATGTATGTGTGCATGTATGTGTGTATGTATGTGTGTGTTTGTGTGTGTATGTGTGTGTGTATGTATGTATGTATGTATTTGGTGCAGGGTCTCACTATGCAGCTCAGACTCATGAAGATCAATCTTCCAGCCTTCCCAGCACTGGGATTACAGATGTGCGCCACCATGCCCAGTTTCTGTACATAGTATATTTTAAATTACCTATAACATAATACTAGAATTAATACAAACATTATCAAGTTCATAGATACAAGATAAATATATGAAATCAGTAATATATTTATATATTGTCTGTAATAATAGGAAAGTAAGAAATAATATCATTTACAACCACATTTTTAAATTATTGAAAATAAATTTTCAAAACATGTTTCAAGTAGATATTTATAGAAAATTGATATTTGTGGAATAATTCACCCACAAGCAGCAGAACACAAAATATTCTCAAGTTTACATATGATGCTCATCAAGAGAAAAACACCATGGCTACAAAATTTACAGAGAAAAAAATGCCTAGGAGGGGACTTAAAACGATTTGTTCTGCAAAAGAAAAACAAAATCAGAAATCAATGATCACAACTTCCAATTAAGGAAGGTTAAAAAAAGAACAACTTTAAGCTTAAATCAAATAAAAGAAAATTACAGTAGAAATCAATGAAATTGAAACCAGGCAGACAACTGAGGAAGTCATCAACAGCAAAAGAATGTCTTTGGAAAAGATCAAGAATATTGAATAGATACCTCCAGGTGGAATATTCAAGAAAAGACAGAGGAGATGCAGATTAATATTGGTAATGAAAGTGAAGTAAGCACTTCTGATCCAATGGGCATTAAAGGGAATATAGAGGAATGATCAAATCTATGCCCCTAACATTTATATCTTGCACGAAAAGGTCAAATCCCTCAAAAACATGATCTATCAATTTGTGCAAAAGTGAATGGTTTGGGGTTGGGGACACAGCTAAGTGGCACAGTGCTTGTCTGGTAAGCCCAAGGTTCTGAGTTTGATTCTTGGTACATCCTTGAAAAAAAGTGAATAGTTTGAAGATGGTATATCTCTATCTCTATCTCTATCTGTATAGAATAGAACAAACAATGAATGATGAAAACCCCACCTAAAATAACACTGCAGAAGGGTGGATTTATATTATAGAATTTATCGATTTTGTCGTCTTATCAAGAGGCTGGGCCTGGGCACTGCTGAGATTATGGGTGTCAGTGCTACACCCAGCCTGGGGCAGATAAGCCTGAATGTAACGTAAGGGAGACAGAGAGATAGCCAGGCTTGCTCTCTGTTGTCATGGTTGCCACTGCTCATCCCATTTGCTCTCACTCTTTGCCACTGCCATGAAGTGCTGCCCTCTGCCATGTGCATAATTATCTATATAGATAGATAGATAGATATAGATATAGATATAAATATATATATGATCAAATCTGTAACTAATGACCTTCCAAGCAAAACTGTTTTGAAGATTATTAGTTTGTAATAATTCAATGGTGAATTTTTTAGAATGTTTATAGTAAGAAATTACCAATTTCTACAAATTCCACAGAATTAGATACAAAAATACTTTCCATTTCATTCTTTGAGGTCATTACATTAATCTTAAAAAGTGGTAAAGATTTTAATTTTAAAAAGTTTTTTAATTCCGGTTCCCAAGTTTTTCAAAAAAAAAAAAAAAACCAAACAATTGAAATCAACATATGGGCTGGGGAAATAACTCGGCAGTCCAAACGCAAGGACCTGGGTTCAACCCCTAGTACAACATGCCATTCCAGCCCTGGAACTCTGGGCACTGAGCTGGCCACTAAAACTAGGAGCAATCCCAGCAATCCTAGCACTGGAGAGGCTGAGGCAGGAGGATCACTATGAGTCTGAGCTGCATAGCAACATCCTGTACCAAATAAAAGAAAAATACTTTTAAAACAATTTTTTTGTGGTACCAGGGACTGAACTCAGGACCTTGAGCTTGCCAGGCAGGTGCTTATTGTACTGAGCTCTATCCCTGGCCCTAAAACAATTTTTGAAAAATGAAAAAAAAAAATCGAATGTATAAAAACAAGTATATGCCACAGTAAAATAGAGATTTTTTTTTCCAGGTCTTCAAGGTTCTTGACAGAATTATTTTTTTTCAAAAACTTAAAATTTAAAACTTAGTTAATGCAATCTATGAAATCCATAGGCAAAGGGAGACTAGTCGTATGAGTATATTTGATGAAATCTAACAGTGACTTATTTAAAAAGAACCAGACCCAAAACAGAGACATCTCAGCAAGTTGTGAATAGATGTGCGCTTCTTCAGTTTGTTAAAATATACCTACAAAAGCCTGCACCCATTGTCATACTGAATGGTCAGAAACTGACGCATTCCTTTGAAAATCAAGAACGAAGCTGTGATGTTACTTTGCACCACTTGTATTCAGCGTTATTGTGGCAGTCCAAATGATCAGCAATACAAGAAAAGGAAATAAAAGACATTCAGGTTGTGAAGGAAGAAATAAAGTGTCTTGCACAAATCACAGGAATATCTGTATAGAAAAGCCCAAGTAATTGAAAAAAAAAGAAAATTCCTAGCACGAATAATACATTATAGCAGAGTCACAAGATATAAGATAAATTTATGAGACCAATTGCTGTTTTCCATACCAGCAATGAGCCATTGTAATTTGAAATTCAAATATACCATTCATTTTAATATAGCCCAAATAAAATAGAGAATTATAAATATAATAAATATATGTACAATATTTGTGTTCTAAAACTAACAAAAATATTTAAAGTATAATAAGTTGTGGTGACATATGTTCCTAGAGAAGAAGATTCATTCCCATTCATATTCACTTCTGCCAAATTATTTGATTCAGTGCAATCCTAATCAAAGTTTGCTCCTTTTTTTTCCTGAAGTGGTATCTCACCATGTAGTTCAGGCTGGCCTGGAACTCACAATGTAGCCCATGTTGGCCTTGAACTCAGGACAACCCTCCTGCCTCATCCTCACAAGTGCTGGGGTTATAAAACTTCTATAAATGCACAATATATAGATATATTACAGTATATTTTATAGTCACTTTCCAGTCACTGGGACAAAATTCACAGCACCCGGAACTTAAAGGATAACACACATCTGGGCCAATCCAAGTTTTTAACTTTATTTTTTAAATTTTATGGATTTTGTACAGGGCCTCACTACATGGCTCAGACTCGTAGTGATCCTCCTGTCTCAGCTTCCCCAGAGATAGGATTAAGGTATGCCCTGACTCGGTCTCCAGCTCAGTGTGTCCAAGGGTGGGGCTGGCAGAAAAGTTTTAATGTTATTTTGTGTGTATTTTATTAGCAAAATAATTCTAGATTTTATGTGGAATGGCAAAATATCCCAAATATCCAACATAATGTTGAAAAATAATGCTTAAGGCTAAAAACCATCTGAATTCATGACAGTATAAAAGCTACAGAGACAAAAGATGTACTTTTGGAAAAGGAAAAGACAAGAACCTAAAACAATCAAAGAGCTGTATTTTAGCCCAGGAATTGAATAGACAGCACAAAATACAGACTCCTGCAAATATAGCAAATTGGTGTTCTATATTTGTTCATTCTGAACAAATGATGCCAGAATAATTTGACACCCATATGCAAAACAATCTAGATAGTGATTTAACATTTCTAACAAAACTTATCTGAAAATGTATTACAGATCTAAATATAAAATAGGAAACATAAAACTTCTGTAACAGTCCGTAGGAGAAAATGTAGGTCATCATGTGTTGCAGTCACTTTCCAGTCGTTGGGACAAAATACCCGATATCCAGAACTTAAAGGACAAGAGATCTATTTAGGCTCATGGGCTCCACCTGGGCTTGGCTGTCCATGAAGCACATGTGGGAGGACAGAGGGTCAAGATGGAGGAAAAGGTACTCATAGGGCAGTTGGGAAGTGGAGCAATAGAAAACCAGTTGTGACCAGGGGACACAAAAACCCCCTCACAGCTCTGCCCCCAGTGGCCCACCTGCACATCAGATCCGCTTCCTAATAGCACACCCAGCTGCTAAACTCATCAATGGATCATAATCAACTGATACATACAGTATCTCCCATGGTACAATCACTCTCCAAACATGAGACATCTGGGGACACTTTGTATCTAAATCATAACACTATTAGTTTGGAAGTAAGTTTTTCTAACATTAAAGTAAAATCCATGGTGAATTAAAATTTGATAAAATGGAAAACCACTGCTCCATTACCTGTAACTTGAAAGAAATGAAAAGACAAGGGCAGGGGAGATGGCTCAGTGGAATAAGCGCTTCCCTGGCAAGTGCAAGGACCTGAGTTCAATCCCCGGTTCTGCCAAAAAATAAATAAATAAATAAATAAATAAATAAATAAAAATAAATAAATAAAAGCAAATCTCAGAGGAAAAGACAAGTCAGTAAAAGGGAGAGAATATTTGTAAAATACATATCTGATAAAGGATTTGTATCCAAAATACAAAAGGAGCTCCTACAATTTAACAATAAGAAAACGTTTAAAATAAACTGAAGATATGAACTCACTTCATCAAAGGTGAGGTACAGGCAGCAAGTAAGTATACAAAAAATAATGAACATAAAACATCCTGGGAATCAGGAACACCCATCAAGGAATTTCTAATTGTATAATAATGAAACACCTGGATATTCACACTGCATGCCTAGTAGAACGGTTGAGATCTATCAAAACTGATAATTCCAAGTAGTGGTGAGAATGGAACTATATGAATGCTACATCCTTACTAGTAGAAATACAAAATGTTACTGTCACTTTGCAAAAAATTTATCTGTTTCTTACAAAGCTGAACACAGTCTCACATATAATCTAATAAACTAGCTCTTTGCCATTTACCAAATAAATTGAATGCTTCTGTCCATATGAAAGTCTGCACCTGTATTTTAGAGTAGCTTCATGCATATGCCCCAAACTGGAAGCCAACAAGATAACCTTCAAAAGGTGAATAAACAAACGATAATACATCTATAAATGGAACATTATTCAGCAATAAAAAGAAATGAGCTTTCAAGCCACAAAAAGACATGGGTAAACCTTTCGTGAATATTTCTGGGTGAAGGAAGCTAGACTGAAAAGGCCACATACTGTGTGTCCACCTATATGACATTCTCAAGTAGGTAAAAGTAGAAGCAGTCCAAAGGTCAGTGGTTGCTGGGGATATGGGCAAGAGGAGAGCTAAGGCCTTGTCGTGCAGAACTTCAAGGGCAACAAACTTATTCTGTGTGACAGTGAATGGCGGCCAAAGCCTACAGGATTCTATACCACAAAGAGTAATCTAAGTATCAATTATAGTATTTGATCAATAACTTATGTATAAATCTTAGTTCATTAACTGGGGCAAACCAAGGGGAAAGATATAAGGAAACTGTCTGTACTCTGCACAAATTTTTGTGCACCTATAAGACTTTTGCAATTTAGAGGTTACTAGTTAGTAACAATCATATTCACACTGTCAGAAAACATGAAATTGTAAATATATATATATATTATTTATCATATATAATTATTTATTGTGTATATGTATATATATAACATTTGGTCACTGAAAGCTACAAAGAATTTGTGAAGTCAGAGACATACATAATGATGATAGACGTGGTGTGATAAAAGCACATGAAAATTAAAACAGAAATTTAATAATTTGTTGCAAGAAAAGATATATTGAAATGCTGCCCCTCACTTTGCCCACACTTATTCCATTATTCTTACCACTTTCTGAAGCAGTTCTCTAAGTCCTTTTGCATGTGAGTGTCTTTCCAAGGATATCTTGATGTCCTGGGTCTACTGAAAACGTTGAAGGTGATCTTTGTCCAAAAGAAAAGCAAAATGTTGCATTTCCATCAAGCTGTCGGAACCTAGAAGGAGCCAGGACAGCACAACCGAGACACTTATAGGTGGCGACTTCCAAAACTGCTTCAGAAAGTGGCCAGCACAATGCAAGCATATACCTAAAACAAGGGGAGTATTTAAGGGGAGTTAATGACATTGTATCTTATATTTAAGGGGAGTTAATGACATTGTATCTTATACTGTAATTTTTAAAAATTTGAATGATATTGTATCTTTTGTGCCACAGACAAAATATCCATGCCATTAATATAAGATATGTCATACATGTAAATATAGAAATTAGAGAGTAAAATATCAAAGAAAAATATAGGACAATAACTTAGGTCACTTGGGAGAGGCAAAGATTTCTTAGATATTACAGGAAAATCATCAACCATATTTAAAAAAGGCTTATAACAAAAGTAAAAATTTCTCTTACAAAAGATATTATTTAAGAAATTAACAGAGAAGTTAGAGTAAGAAGCAATATTAACTATACATTTAAAGGACAAAGAGTTTTATCGAAGCATTTAAGAAATCTTACTATTTGATTATACGAAGGCAAAAATATAGAAAATGAGGAAAAACCTAAAGCAGATCTTTCTTAAAGGAACAAATACAAGTGACCAAAAAGAATACGAAAATGATACTCTATAAGTTTAGCATGAACATTGATTAAAATTTTGGAGAAGAAAATGACAATTTTAATTTCAGCAAGACTTTTAAATTATCATGCCATACTTCTTCAGAAATTAAACATGGCTGTCGTCTAACAGCCTCTTCCCTAGAAATTTAAAATTCAATGATATTTCTACAGACATACACAAAAATTGTACCACAATGTTGCAGGACTTATTTCACAAAATTCTTAAATCCAAGACATAAGTTGTTCATCATCAGAAAAATGGGTCATCTGGTCTTTATTCATACAGTGCAATATCGCTTAGAAATAGGAACTAGTAATAAACACAACTCATGGGGAGTGATGGACATCAGAACGGTGGCTTCCTCTTGGCAGAGAGACACTACTAGTGGAAAGGACTATGATGGAACACTCTTGTGCAGAAGAGACGTCCTATGTGTGGCTAAAACTTAGGCAGACACATGTTATCATTCAACAATACAGTCACTAAAATTGTACATGTTTAACTGTATAGAAATTATGATCACTTTTGTACTGAAGAAGAAATAATAATAATGAATTCGAATGAAATAAAATTTTTATCAAAACAGGGCTTTAGTTCATGATGATTTAACATAGGTAAATTTGCACTTATCAGGGAAATTAAGGGAGGCCTCCTAAGGTTGGGTGCCAAAGCTAAAACTGCAAGTTTAGCATAAGTTAATCCAAGATGAAGTGAAATTCTGTGCCTTCTCTGTTTTTTTTTTTTTTTCTTTTTTCTTCTTACTACTTTTTATTCTCTGTAAAAAAAGAAATGAAGAGGAAAGGAAGAAGAGAAAGAGGAGGAAGATGAAGAAGAGGAAGAGGAAGAAGAAGGCAACTGCTAGAGGGGCATTGTCCAGGGAGCGCAGCGCTGGTGAAAGGAAATTGTGGGTCTGAAGTGGAAAGACTCCAAGAGCAGCTGAATCAAGATTAAGATAGAGAGAAGACCCAGACAATTACACAGTCTTTTAAAAAACAGTCAGGGAGTATGTTCTTAATACAATGACAACTGGAGCTCTTTAAAGTCCTTTTATCACAAATCAAAGGAAGTAAATAGCACTTTAAAAAAACAGCCTTTTATTAGGACTGCAAAGTGAATTTGTCTTTTTGAAGGAAGTACTCTGGATAAGAGGGAGCTAGGATGTACAAGGGCAACCAGTTAGGACGCTATGAAAAATAATTTTTTAAATTTGCCAAGGAATTAGTGTGATGCTAATAGAGTCCAAAATAAATCAGAAGCATATAGGAAACTAAATACATGGGATTCATTGATTGTTTTGTTTTGTTACATTTTTAAATGAGAAAAAATGTCAAGATCATGTTGAGTGTTATTCTTACATTTTTGGTGTGCTCAATTGCAAGGGTGGTGAACTTGTCTCTAGAACAGAATCTTTTGGAAAACATTCAGTGTAGGAAAAGGTGGTAAAAGAATATATGGTTTTGCCTTGGGATGCTATATTTGAAGTAACACAGTATGTAAGACAAGTCAACTGGGTTTGAGTACTGAAGTGAATTACAAGTATAGAATATATTAGGTTTTCTAGATGTAGGAAACAGGCACGATTGGGCAGAAATACACTCAGAATGAGGTTTGCCTTGAAACAATTTCTACCCACCCCCCAGGCAGCTGTGGAATATTGAGGCCAAATGGCCAGAATTCTGGACCCCAACATGGTCAGTCCTTAGCTCGGAAGACCCAAGGAGACTCAGCTGTTGACTTGAACGCTGAGGGCGATCCTGAGAGTGTTGACAGCTCCAAGTTCTCACCAAAGCTGCAGTGCTCCTTGCAAATGAGTGGCAAGGTCCTATGTGGATGGGCGTCCACACAGAGCTCCTAGATGTCCCAAGCATCTTAGAGGCATCCAAAGAAGTGTCCTGCAGAATGAGAAATGTGTTTGAAAATGGTGGTCAAAATGTTATCTAGATCTCTTATTTCAGTGCTTTGATCATATAATTCATAATTATTTTCCATATCATATGCACCTATCTGGTATTCAACATGGGGATTTTTGACATCATACATTTGTCTTGGTAAACATTAGATTATGCTGGAGCTGATTATCAGAAGAATAATATTTGACCGCGTACCCTAATAGCTAATCTTCTCA
>NW_004524638.1:6281384-6306257 GCF_000260255.1 Octodon degus | reverse complement strand
TGCAATAAAGGAAAAGGAAATTCAGAATAAAAAGGGACACCTTTTAAAAATCTACCTTAATATCGGCCATTCCTGGACAGGTCCAGTGAGTCTGGACATCATAGAGCTCTTTGTCTAGCTCTTTGGGAAACTGTGGGAGGCAGGCACTGTCACTTGGGAGCCAGTCTCTGTAGGTTTTCTTTTAATATAGGAGACTCTGGCTGGCTCAGTGGTGTGGGAGGAAGGTTCATTATTGAAGCAGGAAATTCCTTACTGAATAGGGCTCTGACTGGCCTCCTAGGTTGTGTGCATTTGAGCTATTCACTCACGACTTGAAAAAGAAGTCAAGTGGGAAGAGGGGAAGATTAGCTCCAAATGCACACTGAGCTTCATGCGCTCTCTGTCTCTTTGAATTCCTTTTCACTGTAGACAGGAAATCAGTACCAAGAGACCCTGCCTGGTCAGCAGAAAATGTGAAGTAATAATTATGATTTGCATAGTTGTTTAGAGATCCCATCAGTTATTTCAGCTGATTATTACAAAAGTTCACCCAACAAGAAAGGAGTGATGGTGAATTCCACTTCTAAATGGGCCAAGAAGAGCTAAACTGAGAATTTTAAAAACCCTGGAACCTGTAGCCTAGGTATGGCGCAAGGTCATCAAATGAAAATCTAACTAAACATGAGGAGTAAGCATTACGGGTCCTGTCTGAATAAAGGAAGACAGAAAATTTTCTAGTTGCTCTGTGCAACTTGTAAGGATCACAGTGTGTTGTCTCTGTGAAGGATTGCACAGCATACAGGAAAATACACCATGGTACTTCCTTTCCTGAAGTATTAGTCATGAAGTCACCTTTTATTTTTTTATTTTATTTTTTTTTAAATTTTATTTATTTATTTGAGAGAGAGAGAGAGAGAGAGAGAGAGAGAGAGAGAGAGAGAGAGAGAGAGAGAGAGAGAGAGTGGTGTGTGTGTGTGGCCAGCTCAGCCCACCAGGGGGCGGGGCTGGCTGGCATGTGGTGCTGGGGGATCGAACCGCGGTCCCTGATGCTTTGCAGAGCTTGTTTTTTAAGTAGGTACTTTAGACCACTGAGCCATCTCTCCAGCCCCGAACTCACCTTTTATAAAAATAACACGTACACTGACTCACAGGCTGACACGCACTAGGTTGACACTGCCATTAGGTTGGTAAATCTTAAGACGTGATAATAGAATGCAGGCAAGAAGAATAAATAACTCATATACTCCAGAGGCAGTGTACATGGATTGTGACTACTTGGAGATTAATTTGATAATATGTAATAGAAGGTGCATATACCCTATCATCTAGCAATTTCATCTCTAAGTGTTTTCTCTGGAAAAAGTATCCACATAGACTCATGGCAGCATTTGTAGGACTACGAGTTATACACTATTTAAGGTTGTCTGAAGTGAATTTTAATATTGGAACAAATGTATGATCTTTCACTTACTGAACTGCCCTTCATTCACCCGTGAATGTTGTGTCCGTCTGTCTGTGTGTCCATACCTTATGTACTTACTAGGTGTGGTGTTTTGTACTGCACAGCCAGCAGTGAGCAAGATTAAGGAGGGGGGCAGAATTCTCATCTTCATTTATATTTTGGTGGGACAAAGAAATTAAATTGAAAGCAAATAAGATGTAACTTTAGAAAGCAAAGTGTTGTGATGCAAAATTAAGGAGCGTCAGGGTCTAGAAGGTATTAAGAGTGGAGAAAATGAGTTTTAGACGAGTTGGTCAGTTTGAGAGACTTCTTTTCAAGAGAATACTTAAGCAGATATTCAGCTGAACCAAGGCAGAGAAAGCATAAATGAAAGAATCACTGGAGTTTCTGGAGGTGGTAGTGGGCAGTGTGACCCCAGGTCAGAGACTATGAGGTTGGAATGTACGTGTGTATCCTGCAAATCAGATATGTGCTTGGTAGCCAGAGATTTAGAACATATGAAGAGTGAAAAAGTACACAGAAATTTAGTTTATTCATGGAGGCAAGGATGTATAAATCAGGGCTTTCAGCTCAGCACAGTAAGCTGTATCAGAAACAAAAAGGAAAAATGTCACCTTGATCTTCATTATTCTGGGATGGACCTAGATTTCCAGTAATAATTCATTTTGGATGACCACTTAAGATTTGTTAAGTATCACTCAAAATTTGCCTCATGTGCCATTTCATCTGTTTGATTGTTGTAAAAAAGTAATTTTTGGAAGAAATCTCTAAGTGGATGTTAGTAAGCTTGATTTGCACACAAAGGTGGGTAATAGTGGGAAAGAATGATATCAAAATTTTACAAAAATATGAAACTAGAGAGGAAAGTAGAAAAAAGGAGTTGATGGGGGAGTGACGAAAGTATGTTACCTACATTTATAAATTTGCCAAAGTGAAGCCCTTTGTTACCCTGTATAAGCATTATGTATTAACAAAAAGACAGAAACAAGATACACCTGCTGAATATGACCCAATGAGCAAGCAGAAGAGGCCAGATTGGAACCTAGCCTTGTTTTCTTATCATTTTATGGTGCTTCCATGAAACATGTGGGATTCTGTTGTTACAAGATGTGTGTTCTTGAAGAGGCCAGGTAGGGACAACTAACAATTTGTCTTCATGTGGGCAGCATTCCACCTGGCTCCTCTTCATTTAATGGTTTTTGAGGCCACTGTGTAGCTCAGTTCTTAAACTGAGCTGAGTCCAGGGATGGGTATTGGACAGAGAGGTAAATTTACAAATCTGGGCTAGGCATGGTGATGCATACCTATAACCCCAGCACTCTGAGAAACTGAGACAGGAAGAAGGTTCCTCCAAGTGCAGCCTGAGAAACTTAGTGAGAACTTGTCTCAAGAAAAATGTGTGTGTGCGTGTTTGTGTAAGTGTGCGTGTGTGCATGTGTGTGTATGCGTGTGTGCATGCTTGTGTGTGTGTGTGCACGTGTCTTCAAAAGGTCAGAGCTATCCTGTCTCCCTTGCCTCCACTTTCCTCCAGATTAAGAAACCAGCTTCACACTGGGGAAATGAGAAATGCATGCGTCACTTGGCAGGCCCCGGCTGTGGGGCAGAGAGGTTGGGAAGACAAATTGTTTTCATTTCCACTCTCACTTGTGGCAGTTGGTAGCAGCTTCGTGGAGCACAGATTTAGAACAACTCTGAAGGGACTGCTATGAGCAGGCAGAAGGAGCAGACAAGCTGGGTTCGTGAGCTTAGCACCTTGACACTGTCTGGGACTGTGCGAGCAGGAGAAAAGCTTACAAAGCTTCACATCAGCCTCCTTAGGAGGGCAAAGAATATTTTCATCCTTTGAAGTGGAGCTCCATTTGGCTCCAGCCCTGACCTCCTTGTTGGTAGCACCAACTTCTCTTGTGTACCTGTTTAAAACTTCTTCACAGATAGATCTCATCCAAAGCACATGTTTTATTTTTTGGTTATTGTTTGCCTCACTTGTGCATAGCATACCTAACTGAAAAGTACTGGGCAATGGATTAGTGCCCATCGTGACCCATCTTGGCTGACACTTGGCCGTGCTTGAAAAGACACCGTGTTCTTGATTCCCTCCATGATTAAGATGTGGATACTATAAACACTTCTCCCTCTCAACTGATCCAACAGAACAGCAGTACCTGCCAGTCAGCCTATACTCACCATGATGTCTAATATCATATCTTTCTGTTTTAAGCATTGTAATATAAAATTAAGAAGTCTATAAACTCTCACTTCATAAGGTCTCCTTTCTCTCACTGTGGGATTATCACTACATAATTACTTAAGATGCAATTCTTTTCTCCAGTGTAATACTTACAAATTCACCAAAGTAAAACACACAGGTGGCCTCCAAATAGGTTGTATGGCAGAAGTAGACACACTCATGCTCACACCTTCCTTTATGCATGAGAAAACTAAGGGGCAGAAAGGTGAGGAGCGGGGCCCCGGCACGGCATCAGTGCCATGGTGGTCCAGCAGAGGTCTGGTGCTTCATTAGCCCACACATGCCTTCAGTCATTCACGAAATAGCTTCACCCTCCTCAAGGAGCAGTTCAGTTGAAACAGTCCAGGAGCATCATTAAGCATGACTGCCTACATTTATATACCACATTTTTTGTTTAGTTTTATTAGAGATGGTGAAGAACCATTTTCTACAGGAAAAAAAAATACATGTATGCACTAAATAGTTAGGATAGATATACTGCTACTTTCTCTTAGTTCAATGAGAAGAAAGATTTGTACTAATAGTGTTTAGACAAGATATCATGTCTGCATTTTGAACTATGAATAACTACTATGAAGACAGCAATATGCAATGTATTAATTTTTGTAACTATCCTACTACCTTGTTTTGAAACTGTATCATTACTATTCATTTCTCAGTAAAATTAATTGAACAAAAATAAAAGAACCACTGTCTAAAAGTCTTAGAATTACTCAGACTAACGTTCAGGTTTACATACCCATACCTGCATTCAGAACCCAAAATTAGGTTTTTCAGGTCTTTTTTAAAAAAATTAGCTGTCTCATTGCTATTTGTTTCACAATAAAATTAATAAAAATAAAAAATATAAAAATAATGAAAGCAGTAGTTAAATTAAAAAGTAATATAAATTAAAAATAAATAATATTCAGAAAATTAATTAATATTAATTAATTAAAAATTAAATTAAATATTTCAAAATGACATTCAAAAATTAAATTGTGAGTTCAACTAAGAGGCCAGAATGTAGTGTATCATATGTACAAATCTCTGATCAATTCAGAATACTCACACAGTATTTGAGTATGGTAATATATACAAAAATATCAACTAACAAAGTTTTCATGGTAATAAAGATTTACTAGGAATAAAACATAACAAAAACACTGGAATGGAAAATATATAACCATCACTTCTAACAGTTTGGGGATAGAATATTGCACAAAGTTCTAGTATGTGGTGGATGTGGATAGTGTCCATGATGCTTATGGTGGCCAGGTGTCACAAGTGGGACTGAACTACTGCTATTTCCTTGATATCCACCTTGTAGACCCGGACAGAATCATAGCGTGCAGGAAAAGTACATTTGCAGAGTAACCTGATGAGATATTTTGCTGTTGTATACAAAAGAATAATTGAAAGACTTCTGTCATATACCTTTTTTCACCTGTGTTTAATTGTTTGCCCTACTTGATGGGTTTTTTTGCATTCTCATTCACGGAGTAGTGGTCCTTTTGATCTCTATCAAGAATATCTTTCAGTAGCCTGTGTAGAGTTGGCTTTGTTATCATGAAATTCTTTAGCTGTTTTTTGTCATGGAAGTATTTCACTTCTCCATTAAACTTGAAAGACAGTTTTGCAGGGTATATTAGTTTGGGTTGGAATTTGTTTTCTTGCAAGACTTGAAGTATTTTGCTTCATGATTTTCTTGACCTGATGGTTTGCAAAGAGAAACCTGCCCTTGTTTCTTTAAATGTGATCTCTTTCTATTCTCTAATGGCTTCCAGTATATTGTTCTTGTGCTGGGTTTCTGGGATCTTGACTATTACATGTCTGGGCATGGTTGTAATTGGGTTGATATTATTTAGAGTTCTATATCCATCAATAACCTGAATTTCAGAGTGTTTCCACATGTTTGGGAAGGTTTCTGCCATACCTTCTGCCCATATTCTTTTTGTATCATTTCTATTGACTCCTTCTTTCTCATTGATGCCTATTAGTCATATGTTGTACATCTTTGCGTCATCTTGCAGATAAATGATGAATTATTATTTTCCTGCATTCTAGTTTTTTTAATTATTAATTTTATTGAGAAACAACAATGAGACAGTTTCAAAACTGATTAGGAGAGTTTCAATAAATAATACATTGCATATTGTTGTCTTCGTAGTAGTTATTCATAGTACAAGATGCAAACATGATATCTTGTCTAAGCACTATTAGTACAAAACTTCTCATTGAATTAAGAGAAAGTAGGTGTATATCTATCCTAAATATTTTGTATATACAGATACAAAATGGTCACTCATTTGTATCCCCCACTCTTTTATGTTTAGTTTTGCTGGAAATGGGTATTCCATTGTCACTTCAGTATTGTAGGTGCATGAATTCAGAAAAATAATCCAATATAGTCCAGTAGTCCATAATAGCAGTGAGTTATCTGTAGGGCTGGCAATGTCAGAAGTTGTTGACTGGAACATTTTACAACTCAGTTTATTAATATGGCTTTACTTTTCATAACTCATTATTATACTTTTCTGATGGATGCTTAAGAACAAGATAAAGCAAAACCTATATCACAAGAAATGTAAATTTGTATCTTACAAGGTCCATAAAATCACCTCAAGATTTGTTCTGAAACCCTGTACCTCAGTTTGTAGATCCTTTGTCAGTGTCAGCCATGTGGATAACTCACGGCCATTGCTTGACCAATTTGCTCTCTGTGAAAGCCCGAGAGAAAGATTTCTCTCCATGTGACTCTCCTTAGGCACACTCTATATCATCAATCACTTTCCTCTGTGACCCCATAATCTCCTTGATCAGAAAATTTGGGACACTACTGAGTTACAGGATGTTACAGTACAGGTTCACTTATGTCCTGAGTCCTCACTGGCTTTCAAAGGCTAGGGCCAAAATGTAGGCTGTCCTTGAAGCCCTTCTTATTCTCTAACTTTTGTTCTGCAAACTTAAGTTGTTAATACTCCAGAAGAGAAGCTGAATGATATTATTACTCTATAATATATGCAGTTGAGCTTAGCCTCACTATTTGTCGAATATCAATCATCTTAGACATAGCATGGAACAGCTATTTTTGATCATTATTGATATGTTAAGCTTTAAACCCCTACAGAATGTGAAGAAAAAAATGAATAAAAATATTTTTGAAAATTGGAATAAATAATTACATATTTTTACACAGAAATTTAGAAATCTAACCATATACAGCATTATAGCAGGACAGTCCTATGACATTTTTGTTTATTGTCTCTTGTTTTAATTTACTACCCTTTTTAAGACAAATATTTACTTGAGAGACAGTATACCAGTAAATGGTATGACATGAGAAGCAGTATGTATTTAGAAGATCAGAATGACAGGCATTCCAAGCATAACCATACTATTACATACTGCTGTTCAGGGAAGATGCTCACTTCACAGTTATCAGCATATATAGATAGGTTGAGAAGTCTACCAATTAACTGCTAAATTCAAAAACATGCTGAAGATTCTCAGAATCATGGCCTTAATGAGCTTGTGCTTATGAATGTATGGTTTTGCCCATGTCATATATACCTTGCCCTCTCTTTGGTGTCTAATACTGAAGTTTTTGCTTTCCTTTTAATTGTGTTCTGCCTTTTGCTATTTATTTCTTCTTTTGAGTTCTTACACTAGTGAGAATATATGATATTTACACATGTGGGTCTTGTTTATTTCACTTATGAGTACATCTTCAAGTGGCATCCACTTAAATATAAAGGCTTTGAGTTTATCAATCTTTATAGCAGAGTAATACTCAATTGTATAAAAATATCAAATCTTTTTCATCCATTCCTCAGGTGATGGGCATCTTGGTTGTTTCAAAGATTAGGTTATCTCAAATTGTGCAACTATAAACATAGGTGCACATATACCACTATGATATGATGTTTGCAGCTCTCTGGAAAAATTCCTGTAGGGGGATAGCTGGCTTGAATGGAATTTCCAGTCCTATTATTTTAAGGAGTCTTCTCAGCGATTTCCATAGGTTGCACCTGTATACATTCCCACCAGCAGTGGAGAAGGGTTCCTTTTTCCCCACAGCCTCTCCAACATTTGTTGTTGGGTGCTTTCTTTATGACAGTCGTTCTTTCTGGGAGTGAGATGGCACCTCAGTGTTGTTTTAACTTGTATTTCATGGATGGCTAGTGATGTGGAGCATTTTTTCATATATTTATTTGCTTCTCTAATTTCTTGCTCTGAGAAGTGTGTGTTCATCTCAGATGTATATTTCTGGGTTGGGTCTGTAAATTTTGAGATCCTAATACTTTTTAGTTCTTTATAAATTCTAGAGAGAAAGCCTTTGTCTAAGTGCATATTAGTTAAGATTTTTTCAAAACTTGTGAGTTGTCTTTTCACTGTGTTGATAAATTTTTTGGCGTGCAAAAACGTCTCAATAAGGGGAGGTCCCAGTTGTTAATTCCTTTAAGTATTACCCATGTGATTTGAGTTTTGATTATGAACTCTTCACCTACCTCTATGTCTTGAAGAGTTCCTCTTAATTTCTCTCCAAGGAGATTTAGTGTTTCTGTTTTAATGTTTAGATCTTTAATCCATTTTGACTTTAGCTTAGTGCATGATGATAGACCTGGGTCAAGTTTTAGTTTTTGGCATGTAGAGCCAGTGTTTCCAACACCATTTGTTAAAGAGGTAATCCTTCTTTCACTAAGCATGTTTAGCCCCTTTGTCAAAGGTAAGGTGGCTGAATGCACTTGTAGTGGCTTCTGAATCTTCTAATCTATTCTATTGATCCTCAGGTCTCTATTTTTGCCAATACCATGCTGATTTTATCACAGTAGCTTTGTAGTATAATTTCAAGTCAGGAATTGTAATGCCTCCTCTCTTGTCATTGTTGCCTAGGATTGCCTTTTCTATTCTAGGTCTTTTCTGGTTCCAAATAAATTTTAGGAATGATTTCTCTAGGTGTGTGAGATATGTTATTGGTAGTTTGATAGGGATTGCATTAAATCTGTACAACAATTTTGGGAGTATGTCCATCTTTACAATGTTAGTTCTTCCTATCCAGAAGCAGGAATATATTTCCATTTTCTGAAATCATCTATGATCTCTTTTTTCAGAGTCCCATAATTTTCATTGAATAGATGTTTGACTTTTTTAGTTAGATTAATTTCAAGGTATTAACTTTTCCATGATGCTATTGTAAAATTTATTGTTTCTGTAATTTCCCTCTCAGTGTGTTTGTTATCTGTGTAGACGAATGCTATTGACTTTTGGGTATTGAATTTGTATTCATCTATTTTACTGAATTTGAGTATCAATTCTAGTAGCTTCTTGGTGGAGTTTGGGGGCTTCCAAGTAAAGTATCATTTCATCTGCAAATGATAGTTTAATTCTTCTTTACCTATTGTTATTATTTTTATTTTTGTATATTGTCCAATGACACTACCTAATGAATTCAGAACTATATTGAATAGGAGAGGTGATAGAGGATATCCTTGTCTTGTACCAAATTTGAGTGTAAAAGATTTCATTTTTTCCCCATTTAGAATTATGTTAGCTGTTGGGTTGTCATAGATGGCTTTTATCAGATTGAAGTAGAGGTCATCTATTCTAATTTTCTGTGGGACTTTGAACATGAATGTGTGTTGGACTTTGTCAAAAGCATTTTCTGCATCTATTGAGATGATTATGTGGTTGTTGGATTTGGCTCTATTGATATAGTGTATAACAATTATAGATTTTTTAATATTGAACCATCCTTGCATCTCTGGGATGAATCCTACCTGGTCATGGTGTATAATATTCTTGATGATTTGCTGTATCCTACTTGCTAGGATTTTTTGAGGATTTTTGCATCTCTGTTCATGAGGAAGTTTGGCCTGTAGTTCTCCTTTTAAAGTGTGTCTTTCACTGGTTTTGGTATCAGTATATTACTTGACTCCAGGAAGGATTTTGGGAGGATTTCTTCCCTTTCAATTTCATTGAAGAGTTTGAGGAGTATAGGGATTATACCTCCTGTAAATTTCTTGTAGAATTCAGCTGTGAATCCCTCAGGACCTTGACTTTTCTTTGTCAGTATGTTTTTTTTATTATGTTTTTATTTAATTTGCTATCATTGGATTATTGAATGTTTTTATGTCTTTTTGATTCAGTATTGTTAATTTGTACATTTCTAGGAATCTGTCCATTTCTTCTTTGTGTTCTATTCTGTGAGAGAAAAGATTCTCAAAGGAACTATCTTTATTGTTGGTTAATTCTTTGAATTGTTTTCTTCATAGTAATTGCATCAATTTCTCCTCTAATCTTTATGATTTCTTCGAATCTTTGGTCTTTAGGTTTGGTTTTCTCTTCTTTTCTAGATATTAGAGGTGAAACACTGGGGTGTTTATTTGTTCCCATTCTGTTTTCCTATTTTGTGAGTTCTCAGCAAAAAAATTTCTCTTTGAGAAATGCTTTCCTCATATCCGATATATTCCGATAAGTTGTTCTTGAATTTTCATCAAATTATAGATATTGTATAATTTCTTGTTCAATTTCATCTGTGACCCGTTGGTTGCTGAGTAGGGTGTTATTTAATTTCCAAGTATTTATGGGGTGTTTCTGGTTTCTTTGTCATTGATTTCTAGTGTCATTGTACTGTGGTCAGATAATATGTATGGGATAATTTCTGTTTTGCTGCATATACTTAAGCATGACCCATGGACAAACATGTGTTCTATTTTAGAAAATGACCTATGTGCAGCTGAAAAAAAAGTGTATTCAGCTTGGTTGGTTGAAACACTCTGTATATATCCACTAAGTCCTTTTGTTCCAAGATCCGGTTCAGTTCAGCTACTTCTTTGCTAATTTTTTATCTGCCTCACCTATCTCTTTGTGATAAGTTTTTGAATGTCTCCTCTCACGATTGTCATATTGGATATTAGACTTTTCATGTCCATTAAAATTTGTCTTATGCAGTTGAGTGCTTCCATATTTGGTGTACATATTTATGACTGTTACCTCATCATCTTGAATGTTTCCTCTAATCACTACATAGTGGCCTTCTTTATTTGGCTTGATCATTCTTGGTTTGAAGTTGAGAGTGTATGAGAACAGAAATGGTATACCTTCTTTTTTCTGAAGTTCTGGATAGTGAATTATTTTTTTCCATCATTTGACTTTCAGCCTAATGAATTCCTTTATGAGTTAAGTATGTTTTTGTATATACCATATTGTTGTATTTTGTTTCATAATCTACTGTGCCAGTCCATTTCTTTTAATTGGTGAATTGAGTCCGTTTACTTTGATGGTCATAATTGAGATGTATTGGCTTATGATTAATATGTCATTTATCTGTTGTTGTATAAAACTTTTTGTTCTGTTTTTATTGTTCTCCCTATTTATTGGGTTCCTTCTATTCTCATTCATGGAGTTCTGATCATTTTGGTCTCTCTCTAGAACATCTTTTAGTGGTCTGTGTTGCATTGGCTTCGTGGTCATGAAATTCTTTAGATGTTCTTTGTCGTGGCAGTATTTCACTTCTCCGTCAAACTTGAAAGAGTCTTTTGCACGGTATAATAGTTTGAGTTGGAATTTTTTTTTTTTTTTATAGTGGGCTTGAAGTACTCTGCTTCTTCTCGCCTTCATGTTTTTTTAAGAGAAGTCTTCCATTATTCTGATGGGTTTTCCTTTAAATGTGATCTTCTTCTTTTCTCTAGAGGCTTTCAGTATATTGTTCTTGTTCTGGATTTCTGGGATCTTGGAGTCTCGTTGTGTTTTTCATTGGATTGAAGTTATTTGGAGTTCTGTATTCTTCAGTTACCTGAATGTCAGATTATTTCCCTATATTTGGAAAGTTTTCTGTTATTACTTCTGCTCACATTTGTTTTATAGCATGTGCATTGACTCCTTCTTTCTCATTGATGACTATTAGTCTCACATTGTTCATCTTTGCATCGTCTTGCAGGTGATGAATTATTTTTCCTGCATCTTAATTATTTTTAAGAGATCTTTTCTTAACTTTTCACTAGCTGTGAAGGTGTCTTCAAATCTAAACTCCAACTTCACTTTCATTCAAATGGTTTTTCAAGCTTGTGATTGAGATTTTAAGCTGCTCTATATCTTTTTGACTTTGCTTCATGCGATCTATTTCTTTCCTATATTGCTCATTGAACGCTTCCAGCTTTCTTCTAATCTCTATTTTTTGTATCAGTGTATTATTGAGAAGCAGTTATTAATTCTTCCATTATAGTTAACCTTTCTTTTTTTACTTCATAGATTAGTTCTTATCTGATTTTCTCTATATGTTTCTGAATTTGATCATTTACCTCAGACGCTATTAATTCAGAGATTTCTTTTTTTTATTTCAGAGGTTATTTCTGATATGAGTTCCCCTATACCTTTCTTTAGTTGTTTATTTACTTCAAACATTTCAGCTGTCTGATTCCCAATTTCTTCTGTGCTAGTGTGTTCTGAACTTCTTCTGGGTGAGCTCAGGGTCTGAGCTTGCATTTTGCTCCTTCTCTTTGTCATTTTGTGGAGCATTTTCCTTAATCTTTGATATAGTGCTTTGGTGCAGTTATAAACTTAGCAGCTTCTGAAATTTGGGTGCAGATCTACAAAGTTTGAATTCATGTAGTTGTTGCTGGCTTGGGTCTATCTGGTGTGCCCAGCTTCTTCCTGCTGCAGCCCTTGGAAGTGAACCTGTTGTGCCCCTCTTGCAAGGTGTTCTGCTCCTGGATTAGCTGGATGGTTCTGGCTCCTAGTCTCTCTTCAGGGACTTCAGCTGCAGAGTTTCACACCAGGCCTGTATACCAGGCCTGGGCTTGGTCTGGAGCAGTCCAGAGAGCATGATAGAATGATTCACTCACAAGTGAACCTCTACCAGATCCCGATGGGTCCAGGGGGTGCAGGGGAGCAAGGAAGCTCTCCCACACACTTGTTGGGCTTGGGCTTTGTCTTGGTCTGCAGGGATCCCAAGAGTGTGGTGGAAGTTCTCATTCACATGTTTGGCCTGGGCTTGGTCCAGAGGGGTCCAGTGTGTGCAGGACATCCTAGTTGATTTTAAGAGATCTTTTCTTATCTTTTCACTAGCTGCAATAGTGTCTTCAACCTCAGAATCTATATTCACTTTCATTCAAATGATTTTGCCAAATTGGTCAAGCAATGGCCTTGACTCATCCACAGGCATGACACTGACAAAGTATCTACAAATTGTGTTGCAGGGTTTCAAAGTGAATCCCGAGGGAATTTGACTGACCTTGCCTGATACAAAAGTTACATTTCTTGTTATATAGGTCTTGCTTTATCTTGGCCTTAACCATCCAGCACAAAAGTGTAGTAACGAGGTATAAAAAGTAAGACCATATTAATATGCTGAGCTATAAGAGGCTCAAGTCAACAACTTCTGACATTACCAGTCCAATGGATAACCTACTACTATTATGGACTACTGGATTATATTGGATTATTTTGCTGAATTCATGCACCTACAATATTTAAATGACAATTGAATACCTATCTCTGACAAAACTAAACAAAAAAAGGGGATACAAATGAAGGACTGTTTTATAACTGTAAATACAAAATAGGATAGATATACAGCTACATTCTTTTAATTCAATGAAAGGAAAGATTTGGACTAATAGCTTTGGACAGGATATCATGTCTTTATCTTGTACTATGATTAACCACTATGAAGACAACAATATGCAATGTGTGAATTATTTAAACTGTCCTACTAATCTGTTTTGTAACTGTCTTATTGCTATTTGTTTTTCAGTAAAATTAATTTAAAAAATGGTTTTCCAGCTTATGACTGAGGTTTTAATTTTCTGTATATTAATTTAAATCTGCTTCACACATTCTATTTCTTTCCTATATTACTCATCAAGTATTCCACCAATTTTATATTTTCTGCAATTTTTTTTTATCAGTGTCTTGTTTAGAAATAACACCTCTTTATTATAGTTATCATTTCATTTTTATGTCAGAAATTATTTCTGATCTGATTTCCTCTTTAGCTTTCTGCACTTGTTTCTTAACTTCAGACGCTGTTATTTCAGAGATTTCAGATGTACAACTTCCAATTTCTTTTATGCTATTTCTTCCTGCAGTTGTTCTGGGTGGGTTCAGGGGCTGAGAACGCATTTTTCTTCTTCTATTTGTCTTTTTGTATAAAACTGTTTTCTGACCTTTGTGTAGAACTTTGGTTGAGTTGTACCTTAGCAGAAAGTCTGGATCTACCAAGTTGAAACTCATCCAGGCGGGTGTGGCTTGGGTCTGACAGCTGTGCTCCACTTTTTCCTGTTGTAGATCTTGGACGTGAACTCGCTTTGTCCCTCTAGCAAGATGGGTGTTTCTGGATCAGCTGTGTGGGTCTTGCCTCTTTCCTTTCTACAGGGAGGTCTGCTGCAGGATTCCTCACCAAGACTGTCAGATGGAGACAGTTCCACACACATGCTGGGCTTGGGCGCTGGCTGGAGTGAGGATTTGATGGTCCCCACGTACTCCCACTCACGCGCTGGGCCTGGGTTCTGGCTGGAGTCAGGATCTGGAGGGCCCTTAGTGGTCCCAATCACATGCCAGGCCTGTGTGCTGGCTGAAGTGAGGATCCAGCGGGCCCCAGAGGGCCCCTCTCACACACGGAGCTTGCAAATTGGTTGGAACCAGGTTTTCACGTCTTGAAGTATAGAGTCAAGGGCGAAGTCTCACTGGAGTCAATAGCTAGCAAAATCAGATAATTTTCTTGATTTTTCTGATCTCATCTATAAAACAACAGCAAAGCTACTTAAAAGTAGGTCCAAGTTATAAATTCAAGAAAAGACTTCAATCGGAATTACATGGGAAACCTTTAAATAATGAAGGTGCCTCTGTCCCGCAGTGGTCAGATGGAATCACAGTTTCTAAGGATGAGGCCCCAAGTAGAGGAAAGAATAGCTGATAAATCTTTGACCTCAGCTTTTGATCATTATAAACTTCCATGCACTGACTACTTTTTATTGCAGCTGCCTGCTTTTTATAACTTGCCCCTAACATTAACTGTCATGAAACTGAAACTATTTTCAAAATCGAACACTCTTGGGAAAATCCAGAATATTCTCTAACCCTGGTGACAAATCATCATCAAAATGATTTTATACCTGCGTAACAAATAAGTTATGATTCTATAATCAAGGTGGAAGCAAAAACTAGGATTGTTTTTCCATCTATTAATCATCCTATAATTCAGTAGAAAAATATTCTAAAACCTCTTCGTCATTGGTAGTTTTGTACTTCTAAAAGTCATCCAACTAGGCATGAAGGTTTCCTGTATCTATTCAACAATCCCCTTTAAGTAATCATGTTTCTCAAGCAGACTTTACCTCACTCAGTTTTGTTAAAAATCCATAAATCCCTGAATACCATTTTTGTTAAAATCTTACATAATAATCTCAGAAGTTTGCTTTGCTTGTTCATATTAGACATGGTAATTCCTCCTTACTGTGTAAGCAATGAACTGAGATTTACGTTTTTGTGCTGTGATTCCCATTTGATCATCCTGAGGAATCCACAAAGATGGTTGTCAGCTTTCTATAGAACTTTTGGACCAACAAATAAACAGTATGTTGAGCCAAAATTGCATTTGTTCTTTAGTAGCAAATTGAACTACAGATTGTCCCACTGCATTCTCATTCTAACTTTCTTTTGTTTTCCTAGGCCTTCAAGTCTATTTACATATTAATACAACATGATTAATATTAATTTGGAGAGCTGTTCACTTGAGGTTGCACAGTTTTGTAGATTTTATTCTTCATTAATGTTCTAACTCTTCATTCATTATGTTTTATTTTGTTGGTCTCTTAAAGTGATGTCGTATCACTTGTTTGTGCATATATGTGCTTACATTTTACAGTGCATGGCAGGTTGTTTTGGCCTAGATTGCCTTGTTACTGTTGCATGTACAAAAGTGGGGTTCATAGGATCTGGATGAAAACACAGGTTTGATCATGCTCCACTGCATCTTACCCACTCAGGAGGGATTAGGACTTAGTTTAGTTTACCTGACAAGGTACACAGGTGTGTGTTTGATCATTTCAGTCCATTCCTGGGAGTGGAGCTCTGTAGGAGCAGATTTACCTAGCATGGAGGAAGCCTTGAGATGGATCCAGAGCAGCACACAAGCACGTGCACATGAGCGTGCACACACACACACACACACACACACACACACACACACTTCATAAACTTAGTCTTGACCAACTGCAGAGGACTTTCCTTGCTCAACATGAATCTTTCCATTGAAAACCCTTAGCTTTTTCCTTACAGAAGAACTTCTTCCTTATAAATTTTCACTGAAATACTGATTTTGTGCTTTTCTCAGGAAAAAGAAAATTTATTTTCACCTTGAATAATAATAGCTATCATGTGGAACTTTTCATATCAAACCACAGATGAGCTTTAGAAAAATAGGAAGTGAAAAAAACATCAAACACTCAATATCAGCTTTTTCAACTGTGGGCTGACTTGAAATAAACAAAACACTGAGTCCAGGCAAACCTCATGAGCAGCCTCACTGGACTTTCTGAAGAGCGTGCTTCTTTCAACTTTCTTCGCCTACCTCACCTCACACTCTCATTCTGTTTGCTTCTTCTTCTGACCTCCTAAGTGAGCTCCCTTTGGGTAGCAGTGGCTGTTGTCAGGAAAGGAAATGTAGCCACCCCCTTCTAAAGTCCGAAATCGGAAGGCAATGCATAAGAACTGCATCTAAATCCAGTCTAAAAAAGGGGAGGGCTATAATGAAAACCCTTTTCAAATTTATAGAAGAGCAAAATCTTCTGCAGATTTTACATTTTATTAAGTACTATCTCAGATAGTCAGACCATCCCAATTTATTTACTAAACTGTCACACATTCAGAAAAAAAGGTCAAAAATACTAGCAATGAAAGGTGAGATTTAAATAGTGTTATGGCAAATATTTTTAAGTGGTACTAAAGAGGTAATGGAAGGAAGGAAGGAAAGAAAGAAGGAGGAGAGCACAAATGACACATATATCTATTTAAGATGCATTCTCTTAAGAATAGATTACAGGTCTGGCAACATAGCTCAGCAGTCTAAAGGGCTGGCTTAGGCAATAGCTCAGAAACTGTGGTTCAATTCCCCCACACCACACACTGCACCACTCCTGGGCCCCTGCTGAGCTGGCCTGAAAGGAAAAAAAGTATAGATTACTTAAGGATTCAAAATTGCAAGTCAAAGAACCAGCCCAAGCTGGCCCAGTGATGGTGTGGGAGAGCTTCTGCACTTCCCTGCACCCACTGGACTTCTCCAGACCAAGCCTGGGGGCACCGCATGAGTGAGAACTTCAGACATGCTCTGCAGACCCGTCCACCCTTCTGGAGAAAGCCCAAGCCTGCCATATGAGTCAAAACTTCCAGCATGCTCTCCAAACTCCTCCAGACCCAGCCCAAGCCCAAGGACTACAAGTGTGTGGAAGAGCTTCTATGCTCCCCTGCACCCCTTGGACAACTTCAGACCCAGCCCAGCACTGGTATACAGGGCTGGGGTGAAACTCTGCAGCTCACATCCCTGAAGAGACACTAGGGGCAAGAAAAACCCACCTAATCTAGGACGAGAACATCTTGGCAGAGGGGCACAACAGGTTCATTTCCAGGGGCTGTAGCAGGAAACAGCTGAGCAGCATAGCCAGACCCAAGCCAGGCACAATTGCATGAACTCAAAATGAGTAGATCAGCACCCGAAATTCAGTAGGTGCTAAGGTTATAACTGCACAAAAGCTCTACACCAAAGGTCAGAAGACAGTGCTATATAAAATGAGAAAGAGAAGGAGTAAAATGCAATCTCAGGCCAGGGCCCACCCAGAACAAGTGCAGAGGACATTGGTACTGGAGAAAGTGGGAAACACACAGCTGAAATGTCTGAATCAATAGCTTCTGAGGTAAAGGACCAACTGCAGAAAAGCATAGAGGAACTCATATCAGAAATAGCCTCTGAAATAAAAAAGAAAACTGAATTAGTAGCATCTGAAGTAAAGAGTCAAATTCAGAAACATATAGAGAAAATCAGATCAGAAATAATCCCTGTAGTAAAATAACTAATAACAGCTTCTCATAAAGACACTGATGAAAAAAATAGAGGAGATTACAAAAATGACGGATTCCTTGAATGAGCAATATAGTAAAGAAATAGATGGCATCAAGCAGAGTTACAGAGATGCGGATCAAATTAAAATCTCAATCACAATATTGCAAAACAGATTGAGTGAAAGTAATGATAGAGATTCATATCTTGAAGACAAATTCGCAGCTAGTGAAAAGGTAAGAAAAGATCTCTTAAAAACAATTAGGACTGGGGCCGGGGAGATGGCTCAGTGGAATAAGCGCTTCTCTGACAAGTGCAAGAGCCTGAGTTCAATCTCCGGTTCTGGAAAAAAAAAAAATTAAGATGCAGGAAAAAATAATTCATCACATGCAAGATGATGCAAAGATGAACAACGGAGACTAATAGGGATCAAGGAGAAAGAAGGAGTCAATACAAAAGATATAAAAAAATATGGGCAAAAGTAATAACAGAAAACATCCCAAATATGAGGAAACTATCTGACTTTCAGTTAATTGAAGCATACAAAATTCCAAATAACTTCAATCCAATTGAAAACACATTGTGATGTATGATAGTCAAGATCCCAGAAATCCAGCACAAGAACAATATACTGAAAGTGGCTAGAGAAAAGAAACAGATCACACTTAATGGAAAACCCATCAGAATAATGCAGACTTCTCTTCACAAACCATTAACTCAAGAAAAGCATAGAGCAGAGTACTTCAAGTGCTCTGTGAAAAAAATTCCAGCCCAGACTACTATAAACAGCAAAATTCTTATTCAAGTTTGATGGAGAAGTGAAATACTTCCACAAAAAAAGGACAACTAAAGAAATTCATGAAGATAAAGCCAACACTGCAGAGAGTACTAAAAGAAGTTCTAGGGAGGGACAAAAATGATCAGTACACCACAAATGAGAATGGAAGGAACACACCAAATAGGGCAAACAGCTAACTACAGGAGAAAAAGGAGTAAACAACAATAGATAAATAATATGTCAAACATAAGTCAATACATCCCAATTATGGCCATCAATGTAAATGGACTCAATTCACCATTAAAAGAAATAGACTGGCACAGTGGATTAGGAAACAAAATACAACAATATACTGTATACAACAAACACACTTAACTCATAAAGAAATTCATAGGCTGAAAGGTAAAGGATGGAAAACATGCCCTAGCAACTCAGAAAAAAAGTGGGGGTAGCAATCTTGTTTTCAGACAGTCTCAACTTCAAACCAAGAATGATCACACTAAATATAGAAGCCCGCCATATACAGTTTAGGGGGAAAATTCAAGAGGAGGAGGTAACACTCATAAATATGCATGCATCTAACACGGGAGGACATGAGTAATCTAATATCCAATGCCAAAATCTTAACAGGAGATCTTAACACACCCTTATACCAAAAAGATAAGTCAAGTAGACAAAAAGTAGCAAAGAAGTAGCAGGAATGAATCAGATCTTGGAACAAATGGACACAGTGGACATATACGAGTATTCCACTCAACCACAGCTGAATACCCATTTTTTTCAACTATGAAAGGGTCAATCACCAAAATAGACCACATACTAGTTCATAGGTCATGCCTAAGTATATGCAAAAAAACAGAAATTGTCCCATGCATATTATATGACCACAGTGCAATGAAACTGGAAATAAACGACAAAAGAAATGAGAAAAACCCCATAAATACATGCAAATTAAACAACACTCTACTCAGCAACCAATGGGTCACAGATGAAATTAAACAAGAAATTGAAAAATATCTACAATTCAATGAAAATTCAAGCAAAACTTATTAGAATTTATGGGAAGTGATAAAAGCAGTTGTCAGTGGGAAATTTATTGCTGAGAACTCACCCCTTAGGAAAACAGAATGGGAGCAAATAAACACCCTAATGTTGCATCTCTAATACCTAGAAAAGAAGAGCAAACCAATCCCAAAGACCAAAGACATGAAGAAATCATAGCGATTAAGGGAGAAATTCATTCAAGTGAGATGAAGAAAACAATTCAAAGAATTAACCAATCATAAAAATCATTCTTTGAAAGATTAAATAAAATTGGTAAGCCCCTAGCTCACCTCATCAAAATAGGAAAGAAAAAGTTCAAATACAAGCAATAAGGGATGAAAAGGGTGTAATTACCACAGACTCAGTGGAAATTAGATGATTATCAAGAGCTACTTTGAGATTCTTTTCTCTCACAGAATAGAAGACAAAGAAGAAATGGACAGATTCCTAGAAAGAACAGATTAATAAAACTGAATCAAGAAGATATAACAGCTCTCAATAACCCAATAATAGCCAATGAAATAAAAAATGTAATAAAAAAATCTACCGACAAAGAAAAGTACAGGTCTTGATGGATTCACAGCTGTATTCTACAAGAAATTTACAAAAATATAATCTCTACACTCCTCAAACTATTCAATGAAATTCAAAAGGAAGAAATCCTCCCAAAATCATTTCTGGAGGCAAGATTTATACTGATACCAAAACCAGGGAAAGACACAACTAAAAAAGAAAACTACAGGTCAATCTCTCTTATAACCATAGATGCCAGTATCCTCAATAAAATCATAGTAAATAGGATACAGCAAATGATCAAGAATATTATACACCATGACCAGGTGGCATACATACCAGGGATGCAAGAATGGTTTAATATTCACAAATATACAAATGTAATACACTATAACAATAGAGACAAGTCTCAAAACCACATGATCATCTCAATTGATGCAGAAACGGCTTTTGAAAAATTCCAACACTCATTCTTATTCAAAGTCTTACATAAAATTGGAATAGATACCCTCTACTTCAATCTGATAAAAGCAATCTATGACCATTCAACAGTTATATAATTCTAAGTGGGAAAAAACAGAAATCTTTTATTTTCAGATTTAGTACAAGACAAAGATGTCTTCTATCACCACTTCTATTCAATATAGTTCTGGAATCATTAGTTAGATCCATTAGAAAAGAGAGAGAAATAAAAGGAATAAGAATAGAAAAAGAAGTTAAATTATCATTATTTGCAGATGACATGATACTTTACTTGGAAGGCCCAAAAATGCCACCAGGAAGCTACTAGAATTCATACACAAATTCAGTAGCATAGCAGGATACAACGTCAATACCAAAAAGTTAACAGCATAATTCTACACAGATAATAAATGCACTGAGAGGGGAATTAGAGAAGCAGTACCTTTTACACTAGCACCACCCAAATTGGAATTCATCTAACTAAAGAAGTCATAGATCTTTTCAGGAAAAATACAGTACTCTGAAAAAAGACATCGTAGAGGATTTCAGAAAATGAAACAATTTTCCCTGCTCATGGACAGGAAGAACCAACATTGTGAAGATAGTCATACTTCCAAAATGGCTGTACTTATTTAATTGTAATCCCTATCTAACTACCGGTAACATACCTCACAGACATAGATAAATTATTCCTAAATTTGTTTGGAACCAGAAAAGACATAGAATAGCAAAGGCAATCCTGGCCAACAAAGACAAGGCAGAAGGCATTAAAATTTCTGACTTGAAGTTATCTACTGTGATAAAATCAGCATGGTAATGGCAATAAAATAGACCTGAGGATCAAGGGAATAGATTAGAAGACACCGAAGCCCCTACGAATGCACTTAGCCTCCTTATCTTCTACAAAGGTGCCGAACATGCTCAGTGGAAAAAAAGATAGCCTCTTTAACAAATGGTGCTGGAGAAACTGGCTTTCTAAGTGCCAAAAACTAAACCTTCACCCAGGTCTATCACCATGCACTAAGCTAAAGTTAAAATGGATTAAAGATCTAAACATTAAAACAGAAACACTAAATCTCCTGGAAGAGAAAGTAGGAGGAACTCTTGAAGGCATATGGGTAAGCAAATAGTTCATGAAATAAAAATCAAATCTCATGGGTAATACTTGAAAGAATTAGCAACTAGGACCTTGTCTTACTGAGAAGTTTTTTCACATCAAAAGAAATTACCTATGGGCTAATGGACTCTTTTAGAAGATTTTGCTGAGTTTACACACCTATAATATTCAAATAACGGAACTTAACAAGAAAAGGGTATACAGATGAATGTCCATTTTGTATCTGTGTATTCAAAGTGGTTAGGATAGATATATAGTTACATTCTGTTAATGAATAGAATGATTTGTTCTAGTTATGCCTGTAAATAAAATATCAAATCCACATCTTGTACAGCAATTAACCACTAAGAAGAATGTAGGCAGTGTGTTAGTTATTTAAACTGTCCTAGCGATTTGATTTGAAATTGTCTCATTGCTATTTGTTTATCAATAAAATTATGAAAAAAGATAAAAAAGAAATTACCAACAAAGTAAAAAGATAACCCACAAATTTCAAAAAAAAATTTGACTAATAAGTGCTCAGACAAAGGTCTGCTCTCTAGAATTTATAAAGAACTAAAGAACATTAGGGCCCCCAAATTTAAAGACCCCATCCAAAAATGGGCATCCGAGATGAACACATACTTCTAAGAGAATGAAATTAAAGAAGCAAATAAATATATGAAAAACTGCTCCACATCACTAGCCATCCATGAAATGCAAATTAAAACAACATTGAGATATCATCTCACCCTGGAAGGAATGGCTATCATAAACAAATCAACCAACAACAAATGTTGGACAGGTTGTGGTGAAAAGGGAACCCTTCTCCACTGCTGGTGGCAATGTAGACTGGTGAAACCATTATGGAAATCATTGTGGAGACTCCTTAAGAAACTAGGACTGGAAATCCCATCCAAACCAGCTAATCCCTACCTAGAATTTTCCCAGAGGAACTGAAATCGTCATATCATAGTGATCTATGTGTACCTATGTATATAGCAGCACAATTTGTGATAGCCAAATCTTGGAAACAACTAAGATGTCCATCACCTGAGGAATGATTGAAAAAGATTTGGTATTTTTATACAATAGAGTATTACTCAGCTATAAACATGGTGGTGCGTGCCTGTAATCTTAGCTCTTGTGAGGCTGTAAAACAGGAGGATCATTAGAGTATGATCTAGTAATGAGACCCCTACAGACCCTTCCCTAAAATACAAAAAAAAAGTCCAGAAAAAAATTTCTCAAGTTATCTTAAATCTTTTTCTTTCATTTTTATTGGCTAGCATTTCTCTCAAGCTATCCAATCAATGCCATGGATCATTTGGAAGAACTGCTGACCACTGTGGATGACATCTTGATCCAGGAGATGAGGAGATCCTCCTTGCCTTACATTACCTCATTCTCAGCTAAATCAATCAAAATGTCATGTTGCATAACAATTCCACGATTACCTTTAAGCCCAACAATATCACAGGCAAAAGTAATCTCTGTTAACTGACAGCAAACCTTTTCCCTGCTGTCCAACTAATTGTGAAACATCTTTACTGTCTTTTTCACTCAGCTGGGAACTCTATATAGGTACCCACTGGAACTGATTTTCTTCTTTGTGTTTCTATGGTTCCAGAAGCACCTATCATGACATCAGATCTTTTGGGTACTCATTGACATCTAAATATATTATTATTGCTGAGTCATCAGAAAAATGAAACTTGATAATATCTGAATTAAGTAGTTCAGTCCCCATTATAGAATAAGGTTCCTTACTTCAAACCAAATTGATTCATCTAGCTGAGCATGTCCCTTCCTGCAACATACCAAATTATTAAAAATGAAAGGGAAAATATATTATCTGAGGGGCAATATAACTTTGAAGTAGTTCAACCCTTTTGGAGTGCTTTGAAACCTAAAATATTCCTTATTCTCAGAAAATAATTATCACAAATTAGGAAAAGAGATAACATTAATAAATAAAAATATTTTAGTATATTATCATGCTAAACTACATTTAGAGTCCTTACATGTGTACTTCTTATAATACAAAAAGACAGTGGGGCCAGGTAGATGGGCTCAGTAGAATAAGTGCTTGCCTGGCAAGCACAGGGTGTGAGTTCAATCCCTGCTTCTGGAAAAAAAAAAAAGACAATTACAGTAAAGTATAAGTTTCCATTAAGAAACACAAATTTCAACAAAAATTCTTAAATACTAAGAACAAATTGGTTTTAAGGTTGATGATATTAGTGTTTAACAAACACATTATGTCTTCTAATACAGGACAAAACTTCAAATAAACACTTGCTAAAATCTCCCAGGAGATGACTCACAGAAGGGAAACCTTGTCAAAATACCAAGTTCTAGTAGGTAGATTGTTCTAGAAGATGTCTAATCTATTCTAGCTATATTAGTAACTAAAGTCTGTAAAGTCTTTTACATTGCCAAGTGAATTTTATGTAATTGCCTTCCACTACCTGTATTTGTTTTCTGTATGGGATAAAACAAAATATCCTTTGTCAAGAATCACATTGATCACAATGGCTGAAAACAAGTGACAAACTGTTAAGTTTTGAGGTGACAAATATTTGTAAATTGTAAAAGACTTTGCCCCTTCATGTGAAAGGCACAGCCACTTTTGGTTCCAAACCTCTAAAAACTTTGGAAGATGGAGAACATCAGGAAAACTTTACTGAAGAACAACTGGAAATAATTGGTCCATGGATAGTTGAAGTCATTGGAGCAGCTTGGTGATTGTATGGCAGAGACAGCTTTGAACTCAATGAGCAGTAGATAAAATTCTCCAACTACCTGAAACCACAAGTTGTCATACTTTGGCTAGATACTTTTTGCCCATTATACTGTTGGTCATATTGATCCTACATATTAGCTGCAGTTTAAACTCTAAACTAGAACTGCAAAAGGTAGAATTAAGGAGTTATAAAGGCTTGCCTTCTTGATAAAAGTAAATTGTGGCTCTATAATGATTTTTAGTCACTTGTAATAAATACATATTGTTATTTTTATCATGTTTCACTTTGTTCCTGTTATTTTTAAAAGTTATAAATTCTCTTTTGCAGCTCCTGATCAAAAAGATGATTTGGTAACTAATCCAAAGACAAAAACTGGAGATAAGTCCATACAAATCTTTCTAGAATTACAATGGGATTAAAATTTTAAAACCTACTGTAAATTAAAGGTATAAATTGGCAGAATATTCAGTGACTCTAGCATATTATATCCCTTGAGTTAGCAACAAAAT
>NW_004524638.1:6277330-6277787 GCF_000260255.1 Octodon degus | reverse complement strand
GTCTGGTTTATTTCACTTATGAGTATAGCATCAAATCGAACTTCATGGTAAATACTTGAAAGAATCAACAACTGAGACCTCCTCTTATTGAGAAGTTTCTCCACATCAAAAGAAATCAACAGAGTGAAAAGACAGCACACAAATTTGGGGAAAAAATCTTAACTAATAATAACTCATACATAGGTCTTCTATCTAGAATACATAAAGAACTAT
This sequence comes from Octodon degus, assembly GCF_000260255.1. Lineage (NCBI taxonomy): Eukaryota > Metazoa > Chordata > Mammalia > Rodentia > Octodontidae > Octodon > Octodon degus. The sequence continues at coordinate 6,277,574 of NW_004524638.1, read as the reverse complement.
AAAACATTAGAGCTCCAAAATTTAAGGGCCCAATCCAAAAATGGGCATCTGAAATGAATAAACACTTCTCAGAGGAAGAAATAAAAGAGGCAAATAAATACATGAAAAAAAATGTTCCACAGCACTAGCCATTTGAGAAAGGCAAATTAAAACAACCTTGAGATACCATCTCACCCCAGAAAGAATAGCTATCACAAAAAAATCAACCAACAACAAATGTTGGAGAAGCTGTGGGGAAAAAGGA
>NW_004524638.1:6271858-6274078 GCF_000260255.1 Octodon degus | reverse complement strand
GATCTAGTAGTGATACCCCGAGCACCCTGTAGACTCTTCCCTAAAATATGAAAAAAAGATTAGTATTTGAACAAATGAATTAATTTCATTTCAAAATATGGATCCAAGACTATCTGATTATAAATCCATGTTACATCCCTTAGAAGATCTAAAGATCTTCTACTTTTTGACATCCATGTTTTTCAGGCCCTTCATATTAGCAATATTCAGTAGAACATATTACCATATTAGAAATATTTCATGCCTGTTCTATCCAGTGATAGCCACAAACATCTTATTCCTGTTAAACACATGAAGTATAGCTGGTATAGCTGAAGAACTAAATTTAACTATAACTCAGTATAAAAAGCTACACATAAATGCTGTTACCATGTCGAACAATGCAGATTAGTGATTCAGCAATTTGCTTTGCTGAATTATTTTTGGATTCACTCTTGTACGCTTTACATTAAATATTTTTGATACTCTGCTTCTGGCAGATCTGTTTATAATCCCAACACAGTCCCACTTACTGCCTCTGTTTATTCTATTTTTTCTTCATTAATCATATGCCATTCATCTTTATGACATTAGTCATTTTTGTCTCCCTTATGAAGTTTTTTTCAGAACAAATTTTCCCTTTCCTGAACATTAGTAATGCTCAGAATTCCTACTCTCTAAGTTATTCTTTATTTAGTCTCTGCCTTCAACTACCCTGAACCTTTCAGTGTGCGGAGATAGTGGAGACTGAGAAATTTAAATCAATGGAGTCAACAAGTAACACAGATTTATAATCAGATAATCTTGGGTCCATATTTTGGCCTATGATTCATTCATTTGTTCAAACACTATGCATTTATCTAATACTACGTAGAAGCTAATATATTTTGCTTTTGGCATTATAAAATGTAACTTCAGAGAATAACTAACTTTATGATCCTCATAGTGAGGATTAAATGGCCTGACTCAAAAACAGGTATTAAAATAGTGCTAGTGGTACTATTTCCCCTTTTAAGAAACTTAATGGAAGATTTTTATATTCTGTGATGACTCTGTAGTAGTTACCACAGTGTATTATTCATTGATATTATTTAGAGATGGGCTTAGTTATATCTGTATCCTTAAAATAAAATATAATGAGAAAAGTAGTTACTCACTGTAGAGTTAGATTATATATTTAAGCATTTGTCTAAGCCTGACATAGTCTGAGAGAGTCTCTTATGCTTTACAGCCTATCATTCATGGCAGATGTCTGAGAACTGTGCACTTGGTTCAGGTCAGTGATGTGTCTTCCCCAGATCTGATTTGACATTCATCATGAGGAGAAGTAATGAGTGTAGTTCAGTACACCTATTGCCAAAATGTAACAAATGATGGAAGCCTCTAGAGAACAGGTTTTGGTTGTGAAATATTGACCTGGGAGAAGAAAAAAGAGGCATGTCTTGGTTAAGAGGTTGTTGCTGAAAAACCAAGCAAAGGGAGCTAGTACTGTAGTTTTCATAATATTCCTTGAAGCAAAAAAAGGCCAACTTTTTAAGAGAAAAGAGATTTACAGAAAAAGTACAGTAGTGCAAATGTTAGGGGAGATAAAAATGTGCTTAGAAATATAAAGGAACTATGAAAGCTAAAACAATTATGGGGAAAATACTAGGAGGAGTCAATCGACCTGATCGCCTCATAACTTATATAGCCATAATTATCAAAACTGTGTAGAATTAATGGATATATATATGTTATATCCATATATGCAAGAAAAAAATAATATAGTGCACTACATGTCAATTAAAACCTTTTTTCCTTCTAAAAGATCCTGATAAGAGAATAAAAAGGCAAGCCATAGAGTTGGAGAAAATATGTGGAAAACCATATACGTGACAGAGGACTAACATGAAGATGTATAAAAACTGTCCAAACACTGGGATGAGGAAAAGGACAAAAGAGAGAACTGAAAAATATATATTCATAAATATACAGGATAGTTTGGATAATTATACTTCTGATTCTGCTGGTCTTTTGCAAGGAGCAGTTAATGCTTTTTTAAATAGTTTTTTCTTCTTTTAAATTTCTTATAACTTTTTAAACCAATTTTGCAGGTTTATCTCTGGTAACCTAGACAACTAATTTGAAGATAGAATTAAAAATTCAATAGCCATTATTGAATTCCTATTACTTTGCACAATGAAATTTTGTATCATATCTAACTATTTTGCAGATTTTTACTCTTTAAGAAATAAAAAAAAA
>NW_004524638.1:6256239-6265448 GCF_000260255.1 Octodon degus | reverse complement strand
TTAAAATATAGAAATAAATTAAAGCTGCATTACCTTTTAAAAAATACTATCAGAAGTATGATAGTGATTGGAACTAGAAGGGAAAAGTAATATTTTGATTTATATCACTTACCATTTTAAATGAAACAAAATGTTATTAATGGGTATGCCAGGGCAGCAAGCATTCAAGTATAAAGGAAGGATAAGCCAGAATGCACAATGACCCCACCTACAGGAAGCTACACTCTAATTTGTCCTTGTTTATTTCATAGACAACATTCTATTAGCAGATGCCACTACAGAAGCCATCATATTTAAAGCTCTTTCTTTACTTTCTTTTTTGGGGGTAGGGTCCTTAATTTTATATTTTTATTTTTTAAGAGTATAAAAAATAGTAAAAACAGTATAAGTTTTTTAGTGAAGATATTTCTGTAACATAATCCAGTGCTCACATTCAGACCCAAAATGTCAAAAGTGGAAAGGATCTTAGAGATCACCCAGTATTTTTCTACATCTTCAACTTTAGAAAGGATCTCACCAAGTTCAACTGTAGATAGGCAACACTTGTATACAAGCAGAGCTAGAACTGGAACCAAACAGCAGTCATTTACATACTCTATTAGAGGCCAGAGGCCATGGAACACATTTCTAATTATTGTGAAGTCCATGATTGTTATGGCTTTGATCCACATGTCTCCCAAAGTTGATATTTTGGGGAAGTGATTGGATCTTGGGGACTCCATACTCATTTGTCACTGATTATTAGTAGCCAAACGTGGAATTAGGAGGTCAGACCTAGCCAGTGGAGGTTTAACCAGAGCAAGACCTTGGAAGGCTGTGTTCTTGTGACCAGCTCTTCCTCCTTCTCTACATCCGGGGCTTTTCTCCATGTCACTTCTGCACTGGAGCAAGCTGCCCATAGGCTGCGCTCATACAGCTGTAAGCCAAAGTCAACCCCACCTCTTTAAATTGCAGATGTCTGTATTTTTCCCAGGGCTAGGTTTGCTAGATGTGGAAACCACCCCAGAAATGCTAGGGTCCATACTCAAGATTTTCTAACATCCAGTCAGTTTTCTGGGCTTCCTAAAAATATGACCCATAATCTGCACTCTTACAATATATTCTGCAGGAAAAGTAGATTAGGAAAGGCCAAGGCTGAGTAAGATCAGGTGGTGCTGCATATTATATATAGCCTAGTCTAGTCTAGTCTAGTCTAGTCTAGTCTAGTCTAGTCTAGTCCAGTCTACTTTATTTGGAAATTTGCTACACACTAATATTATTAAAGGTCCTTGAGCAGACAGAGTAGAAAGAAAGAATGAATCTCATCCAAATCACTATTTGTCTCTTACCACAAAAAAACCTTTCTCGTGCAATAAAGATTAATATTCGAAAGAATTAGCGCTCTGACACTGCATGCCACGCAAAGGACTACACTACACAGTTCAGGATCCTGTAGAATTTAAAAGCCGCCAGGTTTGATGGAACGATGCTTTCACATGTGAGTCTGATTTACTGCATTTATGAGTATGACAGCTAATTGTATCTATTTATCTAAAAATGTATCAGTTTCCCCTTTTTTACAGCTTAGAAGTACTGTAGTATTCCATTGAATAAAATGACTGTCTATATATATATATATATATAGTCTCACTACACAGCTTAGACTCATAGTGATCTTCCTGTCTCAGCCTCTGCAGCACTGGGAACACAGGCAGGCACCATCACACTGGGTTTCCAGGCCAGCTCAGCTCACTCGGGGTTCCAGGCCAGCACAGCATGCAGCACTGGTGATTGAGTCTGGGTCCTTGCACTTGCCAGGCAGGCACTTAGACTGCCAAGCTAACTCCTCAGCCCTAAAAATGACTAATTTTTTTATCCATTATTCAGTTGATGGACATTTGGGTTGTTTCCAAGTTATATTTATTATAAATTGTGCTGCTGTGAACATGAGTGCACGTATATCATTGTGGTATGATGTTTTCATTTCTTCTGGGAAGATACCCACAAGGGGAAGAGCTAGGTTGAATGGGACCACTTACCCTAGTATTTTGATGAATCTCTACACTGATGTAAACAATGGCGGCACCGATCTACACTCCCACCAACTGTGGATAAGGTTATCTTTGTTCTCACAGCTCCTCCAGCATTTGTTACGGGTTGATTTCTTGATGGTAGTCATTCTTTCTGGGGTGAAATAGAATCTTGGTGTTGTTTCAGTTTGCATATCTTGAATGACCTGTGATGTTGAGCATTTTTTTAATACGTATTTTCCATGTGCATTTCTTCATCTGAGAAGTGCGCACTCTTCTCAGAGCTCTAGTTGGGGATTGGGACTTTGAATTTGCCAGGCCTGATTTTCTTTTTTCAATTCTTTGTATGCTCTAGACATAAGTACTTTTCCTGAAAGACAACTGAATATAACATTTTCCCACTCTGTAGGTTGTATTTCCGCTCTGTTGGTGATTTCTTTTGATGTTATAAAACTTTTTAATAAGACAAAATCCAAGTTTTTGATTCTTTGAAGCATTTCTTATGTGGTCTGGGTTTTATTTATGAATTCTCTGCCTATGCATATGACTTCAAGATTTTTGTCAATTATTCTCTTGCAGTAGATAAAATTTTCCTGTTTTAAAATGTACATCTTTGATCCATTTTAACGTTATTTAGTGCATATGATAAACATAGGTCTTGTTTAAGTTTTAGATATGGAGAAGGCCAATTTTTGCAGCACCATTTATTAAAAAGGCTATCTTTCTTCCATGCTTGAACATGCTTGGTCTCTTTGTAAAGATAATGGTTGACTATGTTTAGAGTTTTGTCTACATCTTCTCATCTGTCCTAATGATGCAGAGGTCTGTTTTGTTTTGTCTTGTTTTCCAGTAACTTACTGGTTTCGTCACAGTGGCTTTGTAGTGTAATTTCATGTCATGCATAGTGATACCCCTGTTTTGTCTGTGTTGCCCAGAATTGCTGTTGCTACTCTAGGTCTCCTCTGTTTCCAAATGAAGTTTAGAAATGTTTTCCCTAGTCCTGTGTGGTATGTTGAAGTTATTTTTTTCTTTTGTTTTGTTTTAAGTTTTTTTTAAATGTAGTTAGTTGTTTCAGGGTATCACTATGCAGCTTGGATTTGTGGTGATCCTCCTTCTTTCAGCCTCCCAGACTCTGGTATTGCAGGGGTCGGCCACTGTGCCCAGACTCTGGCAGGCTCAGTTTGCCCTGGGACAGGGGCTGGTGCAGCATGTGGCGCCAGGGGATCAAACCCAGGTCGTTGTGCTTGCCTAAGCTTGGCTAAGCAGGTGCTTTAGTCCACTGAACTATCTTGCTGGTCCTGCTAACGTTATTTAAATTGGCATTGCATTAAATCTGTGTAACAATTTGGGGAGTGTGGTCATTTTCACGGTGTTGGTTCTTCCTCTTCATGAGTAAAGGATATCTTTCCATTTTTTCATATTCTCTCTGATTTCCTTTTTCAGAGAACTGTAATATTCAATGCATAGATCTTTTACTTTCTTTTTTATCTTGATTCCTAAGTATTTCTCTTTTGGATGCCATTGTGAAGAGTATGATTTTACTAATTTCTCTCTCAGTGAGTTTGTCATTTTTGTTCAAGAATGCTATTGATTGTTTAGGTGTTCACTTAGTATGAGAAACTAAAGAGTAAGTAAGGTCCAAAATTTACAATAGTTAGTTTGAAATGGGAATAAATTATTCAAAATGGTAAAGGAACTAAGTTGAGGAAAAGGGGAAAGGAAGAAAAGAAAAGGGAAAAACATGAAATAAAAGACATTTATACTACTAGTTTCCTTTATTTCACTGGAAGAAAAAAGATTGTGCTAATATGATTTGGAGAATTTTTATGCCTATATTCTATTCTATAAGTAAGCATCTTAAAGGTGAGCATATTTAATTATTAACTATTGTTATTCTATTATGTCACTATGAAATTTTGTCTTACTTTTTTATAAAATAAAATAAAAAAAGAATTTCAGAACCAGCTAGAGGGGCCAGTCAAATAGCTCAGCGGATTAAAGGGCCTGCTTAGGCAGACACAGGGACAGGCAGTTTGATCCCTAGGCCTGCCATGCAGGCCCCACCCTCACCCCCACCCCGGGTGCACTGAGATGGCAACTGAGACTGAACGTGGTGGCATGCACCTGTAATCCCAGCATTTGGGAGGCTGTAAACAGGAGGATCACTACGAGTCTGATCTATGAAGTGAGGCTCTGTAGACCCTGTAGACCCTGTCCTAAATAAAAAAAAAAAAAAGCTAGAATGATCTTATGGCTTACATCCATATGTCTCTCAAAACCTCATTCACTCATAGGTGGGACTTCTGAGAGTGAGTAGGCCATGGATGGAATAAAAGTGGAAAGAGAGAAGGAAACCTCTTCTTCCTACATTTTGTCTCCTGTGCTGGAAATGTTTCTCTTCTGCCATATCCCTCTGCTATGTCGCTCTGCCTTGGAACCAGTCAACTACGGACTAAACCTCTACAATATATGGGTTAATTTAAACTTTTCCTCTTTTAACTTGTAGGTATTAAGTATTTATCACAGCAATTAGGATGCAAATAAGACAAGCAACATGGAAATAGATTGCTAAAACATTTTCCCATTTCAAATGGATTCTTACACAGTAGCAGAATCACCATCTTTGAAGTCAAATTTAATCCTTTAGCTGGTTTAAGTAACGTACTGAAACATATTCTCTTGTTAGCTCTGTTAGCTAGGGAAGACAATCAGTTCTACCCATTGGGTTATTTCCTCATTATTAATTACTTTAGCTTCTGTCAAAAGCAACAAAATTAGTATCATAAAATTATGTTGGCTTGAATAAATATTTAAAAATCTCAAAAATAGGGAGAAAATATTTTAGTATTTATAAAAATCTACAGAGTAGAGAGGACTTTAGAATTTTAAAAGTGCTAGAAGAGTTCATAAGAACAGAGACTGCTTACATATAATGTTAAAATTCTGTGTGAAAAATAAAACCAATTTATTAAATAGTAAAAAAGATCTACAATTAAATATGATAGTAAATGATGCAATGTTGAACATAGAAATTTCTTACATAAATAGGAAAATGCATACCGACTAATAACCACTACAGATTTTTTCAAGAAAATAACACAGAAAATGACCAAGAATCCAAGCAGAGGATGTAGAAATAGATGGAAGGACCAAGGTGCTAATTGACTTCCCCACATCCAGCTCGGCCTCAGGTCACCTTTCCCCATTGACTCTGCTGAAACACTTTTCACAAATCCATTTGCATCTTCCATACACCAGCTGTGATCTGTGACCTGGAACTTCTTCACCCACTAGAGATATTATTAAGTTTTTTTGCAATGCTTTTTTCCATGTAAGAGAACTTCTTGTATAAAAATTAATTATTCAGTTTAGAGCCATTGAATTTGAAACATATATTTAAGGACATATTATATATGTAAATGGACATAGTATCTTCATTTGCTCAAAAGTTTAGCTTTCCAAGTTTCCAGAATCTTACTGCATGACCTGATTCAAGAAAGAAACCAGATAAAGCTTTCACTCCAAACTGTCATCTGTGCTCTCTGTTGGCAGTACTTGATTGGGTTGGTTCCTCACTTCTGATGGCTGTCTTCAAAATACCATGATTTGTCTACTGCAAAAACCCAAGCCCTGATAACAGTTTGAGACAGTTTATCCTCCTTCTTTTGAGATATACAGGTCAATAGTCTTCTCCTTTGCCTGCCGGAGAGAATGATTTAATGACTTTTCCCAGATCTTTCTGTTATTGTTACATAATGAACTAACTCCGAGTTTGACCTGCTCAACCCCTAATCTTTTAATACCTGTACTGATTCTGTGCATGAATAAGGGTTAGCTAAGAGTCTCTCACATAACTTCTATAGATAATGGCCAAGACTGTCGCCATGTGCAGATGCCAGTGGGTTGGAGGTGGAAGATGGGTCATTCGTCTATCTGACCCCTAATTCTCCTCTTGCTGTTCTGCCATTAGAACAACGAGATCTTATGTGGCATCATAAGTAGCCAAGACGGAGTTTCCTTAGAGCCAGTGTTTTGAGAAATGGGAGCCGAAGTTGCAAAGTTGCTGGAAGAATAGCTTCAAAAGGATCAAAACATGACTTCTGCTAAGTGTTGTTGTTAACTTATCACTAATGCCAACATAGGTTTAGGAAGAAAATTAGGCACACAGACACTCATAGGGAGAATTGCTTGGAATCATTACTGAAAACTTTCACACTGGTTCTCATGATCTTATTTTATTCCTCTTTTCTATACTGGTTTAGTTGTAAAACGCTGGTACTTTTAAAATTTTAATCAATCTACCTTCTTCCTTGTGTTTCATAGGAATCACATTCTAAAAGACAAGTCTGTCATTCCTAACGGACATAGTAGAGCTTCATCAGATGGCTCAGATCCTTCCCATCTTCAGTCATCAAAGTAATTTTTTAAACTAAAGCTGGAAGACTCATTCAAGCTTTGTGCAGAAAGTAAGAAGCTAGATTATAATCTCCTGCTTCTTCCTGGAGTTCTTTTACTTTGGCCCTGTCTTTGGGCATTTTAGGATTACAGGTCCTTGGCATTTTCTCTCTTGACATTCCCTGGTTTCTTATTGATCCACAGAATCCTAAATTCTGTATTCAACTGAGAGGGACTCTTACCTCCACTTTAGGAGTCCGAACAGAGACCAGTCTTTCATTCAAAGAATGAGGGAGGGGCCGGGGAGATGGCTCAGAAGACTAAGTGCTTGCCTGACAAGTGCAAGGGCCTGAGTTCAATCCCCGGTTCTGGGAAAAAAAGAAAAAAAAAAAAAAAAGAATGAGGGAAAGTGTGCAGCTTTATAGGTCAGGATTATGCTCAGAACTTAGAGAATTTAGGCAACATTTTATTTCATAGAGTTCATATGTATATAATTAATTTGACTTAAAAATAAAGCTTTAAAATAATGAATAAAGAAGTATTCATGTCTTTTTAATGTCTAATCAATACATGTAAAGATCTATTGTCATATGCAGGCACCATCTCTTTCACTCCATATCTGGTAGCCATCCCTTCATAGTCTTTAACTGTCAATGGTACTGCCTAATGTTATATCTCTTACTATCAATAAAAAAGAGCATGACTACTACCACTAGAATGTTGTTTTTTAGAACTCATTTGTATAAAAATATCATTGATCTTTCTGCCTCTACAATTCTCCAATAAATTTGTTTCATTCTAGTTACATCAATTTTCATTTGTTCATTTCTTTTTCATGTATTTGGTATAGGGTCTCTCTGCAGTTCATAGTTATTCTTATGTTTTAAACCTCCTCAGTACTGTAATTATAGGTGTGTGCCATAATGCCCCACCTCAGTGGCCAGCTCAGCATGTCCAGGGGCAGGGCTGGTGCTGCATTTGGTGCCAGGGATCAAATCCCAGACCCTGTGCTTGCCTAAGCAGGCGCTTAGTCTGCTGAGCTGTCTCTACATATTGAGTAGAAGGTCTCACTACACAGATTGAACTTGTAGTGATCCTCCTGTTTTCAGCCTCCTAAACACTGGATGACAGGTGTGTGCAGTTTCAGAGTGCCCCAGGGGCAGGGCTGGCATGGCAGGCCAGGGATTGAACTCCGGTCCCTGTGTCTGCCTAAGCCGGCACTTTAATCTTCTGACCTCTCTGGCTGGCCCTATTTGTGTTCTGCCAGATGCTAGAAGCTTTACTTTTCAGCATTCAAGGACCATCCTGAGCTAATGTAGTGCCAATAGAGATTTGAAAATGAGACTCATTAAGATATCTCTGACTATAATAAGAAATGAGTTGCTTGAGGTGTAATGCTTATTAAGCCATGATGAATGGGTTTTCATCTCAGACTGGTGTCACAGGAAGAGGAACCATATGTGACATTAATTTTAAAGTAGTTCAAAGCTATTATATTTTAGAAGTTTCAGTGAGATGGAGAAAATGTTAAAACCCATTTCCATGTTTGCACAAATAGGGTGCTTCCCAGACTCACATAGCTTATTTGCTTTCCTGTACATTATAGTTGTGTGTTTTCCCCTCCCTTTTCCCTCAGTTCTACTCAGTGAGATATAATAAGGGACATTGGGATCTGGACACTACCTTGGAGTTCAGAGTGGAAAAGAAGCTAAGGAAACCTGCATAGAGAACATCTCATGTAGAAAAGAACTACAAAATCTCAGTGATTTAGCACATGAAACCTTTTTTTCTTACTTGCAGTACAAATAATTTTCAGGGCACAGGGAGTCATACTATGCACACGTTCAGCAATCAGAACCATGTACCCCTTCTACCTTCCACCTCACTCCAATGATCAGAGTCCTTTCCTGGCTCCTCTGCACCTGCGCAGCATGAAATGATTAATCCTTGGCCTCAAGGGGTATGGAAATCAATTCTGCCCTTGAGGCAGGCTCATTTAAAGTAGGCCTTGTGGTAGTCTTCGAGCCTCTAGCTTTTAGTAGGAAAACATCAGCGCATATCATTAACATTCTTCCACTTGGTTTCCTTTTCCCTTTACTCTAATTTCAAAATCAAGTGGGAAAAACAGCAATATAGTCTAGAGGAAATGTGTTAGATTCTGACATACTTAAAAGAAAGAAATGTAATAAAAAGAATTTTTTGTGATTTTTTTTTGGATTAACAGGTGTTATATTAGTCATGCATACATTTTTTTATTTTTTTAAATTTTAGTTTGACAATATCTTTTTTGGGCTGTTGAGATAGCTCAGTGGACTAAGCACCTGCTTAGGCAAGTGCAGGGGCTGGGGTTCAATCTGTGGCACCACATGTCATGCAGGCCCTGTCCCTGTGTGCACTGAGCTAGCAACCCAGCCTGGGCATGGTGGAGAACACCTGTAATCCCAGCTCTGTGGATGCCAAAAACAGGAGGAGCACTATGAGTCTGAGAGCTGCATAGTGAGACCTGCACAAAATACAATAAAGTTATACCTTTCAAATTATAAAGATAAGATATGGACTGGGGAGATGGCTCAGTAGGATAAGCACTTGATGGGCAAATCCCAGGCTCTGAGTTCAATCCCTGGTTCCACCAAAAAATAAAAAATAAATACAGATAAGATATATGACTTCCCAATTAAGACTCAGGACATATGAGAACTTGTACTGTAACGTCATGCAACTCAGTAGTGTCCCAAATTTTCTGATCAAGGAGATTATGGGGCCAAAGAGGAAAGTGATCGATGATGTAGAGTGTGCCTAAGGAGA
>NW_004524638.1:6254545-6256139 GCF_000260255.1 Octodon degus | reverse complement strand
AAGAGATTATTGGTTGGTAGGAATTAAAAAGTTGGTGGAGGCTGGAAGATATGTAGGTCCATAATGTGCAAAGACAATGTCAACATTGTCTGTGGAGATGGAAGTGCTTGATTTTTCACACTATGGAAGTCAACATTCTAGCTTGCTATGACGCTGTTGTGTTCTAAGATATTATCATTAATGAAAAGGAGGTAAAAGGAGCACAGTACCTCTTTGTATTGTATTTTTACAACTTCATATGAATCTATAATTTAGATGACTAATTTAATTGAAACCATTAAAGGATGTTGATTACTTGGAACCATTTTATTTTTAGAAACACTGTGATCAAGAATGATTCATACTGAAGGTATTTTCTGGTTCTTTCTCAATCAGAAAGTTTGAGAAGGTAGGATGCTCTATAACTTGGTTAACATGACAAAATGCAAGGACAGCTGTATCCTGGTCTAGGTCCAAATCTTAGCTTCAAATCTCTGGTCTACTTTGCTTTCATAGAAGTGGATATCTTATTCATAAACTAGCATAGGTTTTCTTATATGATAAACTAAATGTACTATATTATGCATACTATATGATATGATATATCAGAAGTTTAGATAGATAATTACTAGAAGATAGATAAACAGGAAGTAAGATGTTTTTCAAATACATTGGAGAATAAGATATGGAATGAGGCAGGATAGAAGGAATAGAGGAGAGAAAGGATAAAAAAGAAAGATTAGAAGTGGCAAACTGATGAAAGTAGAGCTTTTACAAAGGAGGAAGATAATAAGAATTGCAAGAAGCAGGGAGGAAGTGGAATAGGGGATAAAAAAAAAAATTAAGACATTCTATGTGCATGTACCAACTCCCCAAGATAAATATAATCATTGTGTACTGCAAACATGTGTTAATACAAAAAATAAAATTTAAAAATTAAAATTAAAATGTCCCCCAAAACAGGCATATTAGTATTTTTCACTGAGTTGATATTTGAACTTCATGTGAGAAATTATGCAGAGGAAATGTTGAAAGCAAATTATAGTGCTTGAAAAAAGTGAGCTCTTGTTTCTTCTCTCTTTTGAGTAATTGGAACTCTATACACAAAAATCAAATATAAGAAAGAGAGAAATCTTAGGCTATAACTGAGGTAAAGGGGAATGACAATTAACATGACTCACAAGAATGAAAATGTTCCATAAAGAATTCAAAAATCTTGCAACCCCAAGTGACTGAGGAATATGCATTTTTCTAAGAAGTACAGCAAGAAGGGCTTCAAGAAGATGCAGGAAAACAAGGCCAAAGCCATGAGTACACGCAGTGTGGCTATCTAGGCCCTCCTGAAGCTCAAGGAGGTCAGGCCCAAGATGCTGGCTCGCTTGACTTGCCTATATTGTCCATCCCAAGCTTGGGAAGCATATCAGGGCCTACATTGCCAAGAGTTGCAGGCTTTTTGGGCCAAACGTCCAGGCTCAAGCCAAGTCCAGACTCCAAATTCTGCTCCAGCTCAGACTCCCATTGGTGCTCAGGCCCCTGTCAAGGCTGCACAGTAAAAGCCTCCAGTTTCTGATAGGAGCACAGAAGGACTGGTGTGACCCCTGGGCTGCCATCTGTG
>NW_004524638.1:6238084-6252364 GCF_000260255.1 Octodon degus | reverse complement strand
CAAAAACAGGGGATACAGATGAATGTCCATTTTGTATCTGTGTATTCAAAGTGGTTAGGATAGATATATAGTTACATTCACTTAATGAATAGAATGATTTGTTCTAATGGTGTTTGTAAATAGGATATCAAGTCCGCATCTTGTATAGCAATTAACCACTAGGAAGAGTGTATGCAGTGTGTTAATTATTGAAACTCTCCTACCAATTTGATTTGAAACTGTGTCATTGCTATTTGTTTATCAGTAAAATTACGGGGAAAAAAGATAGATGACTTCCACATAACAGATTGATTTTTCACATCATTTTGCATCTTTCAAGCTTAAATTTAAATGAATGTGTAGTGCCTGTTCATCAGATGCCCGTTTTTGAACTGAATTTTTCAATTGAAAGATTCTGATTTTTTTCAGGTCTTTATGTGCTCTAGAAATTAGCCCTTTGCCTGAAGAACAGTGGTATAATTTTTTCCCCATTTTTGGTATGTCTTCACCCTCTGTTGGTGATTTCTTTTGCTGTACAAAAGCTTTTAAATAGAAGGAGATCCCAGTTGTTGGTTCCTTGCCATAGTTCCTGTGCAATTGGGTGTTGTTCATAAAGTCTTTCCCTACATCTATGTCTTCCAGAGTTCTACCTATTTTATCTTCCAGCAGATTTAATGTTTTTATTTTAATATATACTGCTTTGATCCATTTTGATTTTAGTTTAGTGCATGGTGATAGACATGGGTCTAGTTGTAGTCTTCAGCATGTAGAGTCAGTCTTTCCAAAACCATTTCTTAAAATAGCTCTCCTTCCAGTGAATCTGTGTGATTCTTTTGTCAGAGATCAGGTGGCTGAATGCTTTGGAGTTATTTCTGCATCTTCTAGTCTGTTACATTGATCCTCAGGTATATTATTTAGGCATTACCATGCTGGACTTATTACAATGGTGGTGTACTGTTATTTCAAGTCAGGGACTGTGATGCCCATCAGGGATGGTGATGCCCAAAGACAAATAAATGTATGGAAAAAAGTGTTCAGCATCACTGGTCATTCAAGTAATGTAAATTAAAACAATGCTGGCATTCCATATCAATCCAGAAATGATGGTTATTACCCAGCAAATAACTAGTAACAAGTGCTGGAAGTGCAGCTGGAATAAAGGAACCCTTCTTCACTGTCACTGAGAATGTAGAATAATGTACCCACTGCCAAAGCCAGTGTGGAGGGGCCGGGGAGATGGCTCAGTGGAATAAGCGCTTCCCTGGCAAGGGCAAGGGCCTGAGTTCAATCCCCGGTTCCGAAAAAAAAAAAGAAGCCAATGTGGAGATCTCTCAAAAATCTACCATTAGTAGTGCCATTTGACCCAGCTATTCCCCTTCTGAGTAACTTCTAAGGAGAAATAAAAGCATTGTACCACAGCAATATATGCGTACCCAGTTTATAGTGGCCCAGTTTATAATAGCTAAATTTTGTAAACAATGCAAATGTACATGAACTAATGAATGGATAAAAACAGATGCTTTTTACATGACAGAATATTACTCAGCTATGAAGAACTATAATAGTGAGATATTTATAACTAAATGGATGGGTCCTGAGATCATAATCATAGCTGAAATAAGTCATATATATATACTATCTCTGTCATGAGAACCTGATAATGTAAATAAGATCATAAATATATAATAGATTTTTTGAAGCAAAAGGAAAATAGGAAGGAGGGAGAGGAAAGGAAGGAAGGAAAGACAAAAATGAGAAGAAAGGAAAGGCTGGTCAAATAGCTCAGCGGATTAAAGCACCTGCTTAGGCAGACACAGGGGCCCGGGGTTCGCTTCCTGGGCCTGCTGTACCGGCCCCGCCCTGGGGCGCACTGCTATGGTGCTTGACGCTGGGCATGGTGGCACGCTCCCGTAATTCCAGCACTTCGGAGGCTGTAAGGCACAGGAGGGCCACTATGAGTCCAATCCACGTAGTGAGACCCTGTACACCCTGTAGACCCTGTCCTAAATACAAAAAAAAAAGGGGGGGGGGCGGCAAGCTTATGGACTGCAGTTCGATCTTGGCACCACATGTCTTGCCAGTCCCCAAATACATTTAAAAAGAAAAGAAAAGAATATGGGAATTGGAAAATAGAGGTTGCAAGATATATTAAGATTATATTCCTATCATTGTGGCCACATAGTAATTCATTTTGTGCATGTGTATTTTTACTATTTTTCTGGTTATTTTTAAGGATAGAGTCTTACTAGTCAGGAATATTAATTCATATTACCAATTAAAACTTATCGTCCCCTATAATAATATATGACAACACTTATTTTCCAGCACCACATCAATATTTTAGAATATGAAATTTTAATTTATTTATTTATCTTTGGTACCAGGGATTGAACTCAGGACTTTGCACTTGCCAGGCAGATACCTACACCACTGAGATCTCTCCCCAGACTGCAATTCTAATTGATTAAATTAGAAGCTGTTGGTATTTACAATGGCTATATACAGAGTATTGATACTCCATATATAATCATAATTCAATGTTTTTCCAAAACTGTATTTCATAGCACTTTCTTGAAGGTGTTTTCTTTTAATTTTATGGGAAAAAAAATAAAACAAAATTTCAAAACAAAATAATGGGAGATTAAGAATAGCTAATGCATTGCATACTGTTATCCTCAAAGTAGTTACTCAGAGTACAAGATCTTGGTATAAGTTGAGAAAATATGGCATGATAGTGTCTGGTGACAGACACACAGGTTTCCATGGAGCCTCTCACAGTGCAGACATTAAAATTATCAATATGGCTGCTTTAAGACCCAGACATGTGAGAGAAAACAAGCAAGAAAAGCTCAGAACTGACTCTATAAATTCAGTCATGCATTGCTTAACAACAGAGATATATTCCTTGTGTTAAATGCATCTTTAGTTGATTTTTGTCATTGTGCAAACACAGCAGGTGTATGTACACAAGCTAAGATACCTATAAGGCCCCTAGGCTGCGCACGCTTATGGGACCACCACTGCACACGCGGCCTCTCCTTGACTGAAGTGTCACTAATGTAGCAAATGATTACTAGTGAAGGGCATATATTTTAATGGAAATTTATCTTGTACCCATATTGGTATCAGGTCAGTGTTTCAACCACCACATGCTGTGTACGGTGTGACACACATCATGTGTCTAGGGTGCATTGTCTAAATGACAGTAAAGAAGATAGAGCAAGATGTGTCCAAAATCAGAACCTCGAGATTCAGCATTTGAAGTGGTCATGGGAAACTGGAAAGAAAAATGATGTTTGACTTAGGGAATAGAAAGCTAGGGCAAAGAAAAGCATTTAGGCAAGACCCAGGGCAAGTATAAGCCATTTTTTGCAATCCCACAAAGCATTCCTCTTTTGATAGTGATTTCCTGTTTCAGAAGCCACTTGCCAAGAGAAGCACAGTCTGCTTCCTCTCTGTGAAATGTTTACTTTGCTAATTAAGTCTATGAGAAATCCCTGCTGACTGAGCTTTAATGTCACTAAATAATTGGCAAGGACTGATAATCATAAATTGAACGCAAGAAACTTTATTTTCCTTTATTCTTTATGTCATGAGATGGCAAACTGTGGTCCATGGGTAAATCCAGTACACTTCCTGATTTTGTAAATAAAGTTTTATTGGTACATAAGTGTACTGATTTATGCAACACCTGTAGCAGCTCTTAGGCTACAATGCTCAAATTGAGTAGGTGTAATGGAAACCAGATTGTGCTGGTAACATTAAAACACGTTACTGACTGGGGTCTTCACAAAAGTGTCTTCAATCCCTGAATTACATCAATCCTCAGAAAATACTGATTGTTTTTTGCCATACTTTGTGTCTACTCTATAGCTTACTGGACTTTGGGACACTGTATTTTTCTTGGAAATTGTGCTGCAGTGAATAAGGAGATAATTAGTTTATTCTGTACCTTGGTATTGGCAATATTCAATTATACAGATAGATTACTTTGCATATTGTTGTGTTTTGAATCTTGTGTTTATCCTATTCCTTGGTTTGTATGTGATATATAATCAAGATCTCCTACCAGACATATTATAAAATCAAGTAGAATTCAAGGTTCAACACAGGAAAAGTGGAGCAGAGTGGAAGGAAATTACTCATTTTTTTGTATAGGCAGAAGGTAAAATTTCTGTATATTTGAGATCTTTTCATGTAAGTCAAGGCAAGGAGATCCTAAGCACCCACTAGACTGGCTAGCAGCTATACCCTTTGGAAGGTCACATCCTTACCTTGTGACTATCTCTGAGTGAGGCACTTTTCATTTTAACTTGGACAATAAATTTGGGAGCAAATTTCTTATGAAAAATTTACAGATAAGGATATTGAGTAAGATGGCTAAGATTATGTGGCCCTTAAATGCAAAGCCATGGTTTGACTTCAAAATCCATATTCAGTGAGGCTGATATCCATTATTAAAACTTGTAAAATTAATCTGGTGGCCAACACTGATGTGAGGTGTGGTTGGGCATTCTAACTGCTTATGGGTAAGCAGCACTGACACTATGCAAGAGAAAATACTGCCAACGTGCTACACTGTAGACAGTATGAGGTTTTTCTTTTGATTTCCTCTTTGCTTTCAAGAATATATTCAAAATATAGTTGCATTTAAACACAGTTTTAAATATTATGTGTCATACTTACCACGTAAAAATAAAATATACAAGCAGAAGTGTGTATGGCTATCACAGTGCTTGGCAGGGTATGTGTTGATGGGCTCAGGCCATTGTAATTAACCTCTTCAGTGAATTGCTTCCTTTTTTCTCATCTACTCTGTCTTTTTGTATATTAAACTGTATAATCATTTACATCATATGAGAAAGTATTCTTAGAGTCGTTCGTAAGTCATGTCATTAAAACAGGCAAGGAAAGAAAGGACCTTGCGTCTCACTACAGGCAAATAGTTGGGTTATCCTTTTATGAATCTTTTGCCCCTCTTTTTCACCTAATAGTCACTTTTTTCCAGCAAGATTAATTGGTTCCACTTACAAATAGTGATTGCTTTTAAAATGATTGCTTGTAGGAGAATATGAACACTGAGCTCTTCTGAAAGTGTGTGTTCTAAAAAGGAAACCACCATTATAAAATTTTAGCACATTATGAAAGTGTTACTTTGGAAAGCCATTAAAATCATGCTTACACAGCCTGCCTCTATGAGTGTACATTGTGGTTCTAGCACTGAAAAAAAAAATCATACTTTCTATTGTTTTCCTTAATAATCTGTTTTAATATATCAAATTTACTTTAATTCAGGAAAATGTTGGGTTTAGTTTTAGTTATGACTGTAAAAACACAGCCAGGGGTAACATGTCCAATAAGAAAAACATTTACCGTTGGCATAGTTGTAGATGGCTGAAAAGGGAATCCAGATTGGAAGAACAACGGACTGATCTTGCCTGCTTGAAAATATGTGTCACAGTGATATGTATCAAAGTATGAGCCATAGAAACTGAAAACTATTTTTACCTAGAAACAGGAGATCAAGACACACAAAAAAGAAAGAGTCTTGCAAGCATCAAGGACCTGACTCATTCTCAGATGCTCTCAGTAGTCCGTGAGTGCCGCTACACACTATCTCAAAGCTTGGTCCCCGGAAGCCGTCAGTATTGTCCCTTAGTAATTCTTCAAAGTTCTATACTGCCACAGACATACTGAATCCAAAAGGAAGTGGATTTCAGGAGTCTGGGCCTCTAGGAGCCATCCAGGTGATTCCCACGTGGCCTAAATTTTGAGAAAAATGCAAGTCATTTGCATTCCCATTGTTTCCTGATGAGGTGGATCCAGAGCTAATCATTTAAGGACTATATTTTGAAAATAACTGCTCTAGAATCTAAAATGAGATTATTAACTTTGGTATTATTTGGCATTTAGCATCACATAATTCTTTGTGAGAGGGATTGTCCTGTATGCCACATTGTATATAACAACAGCCTTGATAGTTTACTCACGAAAGACCAGTATTAGACTCCTATTCCAGACAATCAAAATATTTCCAGACACTGCTAAATGTTCCTTGATAGAAAATGTGATTCCAGTTGAGGACCTAGAACTTGGTGTAGAACTTTGATTTAAAAGTAAGGCATTCCCTTAGAATCAGCTAAGGATACTTCTAAAATTACTCAGCTGGTCTGCACATATTGTTGCTACTGTTTTGTCTTTAAATAATGCCAAAGAGTTGCAGATAGTATATTCCCATATATTCTTTACCCAGCTTGCCTAATGTTGATCTCTTTCAAAGCTGTAGTGTAATTATCAAAATTGAGATACTAATATTGGTATAATACCACTAAGGAATGTGTAGACTTTCTTCAAACTTTCCCTGTTTTCTCATCAACAGTGCTTTGCAGTGTGGAATGCAAGCAGACGGCCACGCTGCACTAGCCATGCCCTACTAGTCTCCTTCAGTCTGTTTCTTAAGTTGCCCATGAGTTTGATGCTTTATAGACAATGCCATTTTGTCAGGTACAGCTCAAACTGGATTTACCTGATGCCTTGTCCTGAGTTGACTCAGGTTACAGATACAAATGAATTTCTCAGGTTGGTTTTTAATTGAATGTTTATTTTAAATGAGACTGTACACCTTTTCATACAGCTAAGATCTAATTCAGTCCTCTTTTTTATGGCAGAAAAGAACAGTTTCTTTTATTTATTTGATTCAACATTTGGATTTCCATTCATTTTTTTATTTTTTGTATATTTTGTCTTTCTTGAAACAGGGTTTTACCATGCAACTCAGGCTGGCCTTGAACTCACTTTGTACCCCAAGCTGGCAACAAACTCTGCAGATTACCTTGCCTTAGCTTGCTGAATGCTGGGATTAGAATTGTGGATTACATGCACTTCATTTTCATTTTTATTACTGAAAAATATTGAGGTCTCTGGTTGTGCCAAAATTTTGATTTGTATTTTATCTGTTCAACTGTTGAATTTTTGGGTTGTTTTTAGTTCTTGATCAAAAGAAGCTGTCATGACTTTTATGTATGTTTTTAAATGAACTTAACATTTATTTTATTGAGAAACAAATAGTAATGAGACAGTTTCAAAACTGATTAATAGGACAGTTTCAATAATTAATACATTGTACATTGTTATCTTCTCAGTGGCTATCCATAGTACAAGAAGCAGACAGGATATCCTGTCCAAACACTATTAGTACAAATCTTTCTTCTCACTGAATTAACGGAAAGTATCTGTAAATCTATCCTAACTATTCTGTATATGCAAATACAAAATGGTCCTTCCTTTGTATGCCCTTTTTTGTTTAGTCCTACCAGAGAAGGGTCTTCCATTGGCATCTAAATATTATAAGTGTGTGAATTCAGCAAAACAATCCAACACATGAACTTATAATTTTAATTCACTTTAAATATTGAAGAATAAATTTACTGACTCATATGATAGTTGTATACTTATAAAATGAACTGCAAATGTCTTTCAAAAGTGTTTGTAGCATTTTTCATTTTCTCATTTAATAATTAACAGCATGTGCTGGTGAGTGTTTCTCCTTATCAGTGTTTAATATTATCAAGTAGTATTACCCCTTAAATATTTGTGTATATGTTGTTCATAGAATATCCTTGTGATTTGATTTTCGTTCCCTTTCAAATAATGAGTGTCTTTTCATCAGTTTATTGTCCATTCACTAGCATTTTTGGAGAAGTATATGTTCATATATTTTCCATTTTAAATGGGTTACTTATAGTTTAGTATTTTAGTTTAGTATTTAGTTCTTTACATATTCTATATTTATATATTCTTTTTTATCAATTATGTGATTTGAAAATATTTTTCTTCCAGTCTGTCTGTCCCTAGTATTTTCATTTTCTTAAAAACATCTTTTGTAGAACAAATATTTTTAATTTTTATGAAGTGTAATTTATCCTTATTGTTTTCATTTTTGACTTGTATATTCAGGATCACATCTCAAAACTCATTGCCACACACAAGATGACATACATTTTCTCCTGTGTTGCCACATATTGTGTCCCATCTGAGTGTGGGTCTACTGATGATCTTTGTCTCTTGAGAAACATTTGTTCTTGTTTCTCTATGTGTTTTATCATTTTAATAGGAAATAAACATTTTATATAGCATATCATCCTTAAAATCAAGTAACCTGGAAATGGGCAACTTTTTTCTGCTTGGAATTGATAGAGGACTTTGAGTCAGTCTAAAGAAAATATGAGTGTGTTTGAGCTTGGGTGTTGGTAAGGTTATATTTAGTGCACCATAAACTTCAGTGTCCTCTAGATGTTTTGTGCTTAGGGCTGGGGCTAATTCCACAGAGGATTTTCTAAGTAGCTGCTGCACATTCAACCCTCACTCTTTCCTTTTCCACTACACCACAGGGCCTGAAGTCTTCCTCGCAGTCCTGGCAGCATGCAGTGTGTCCTAGAGCACTGGTATTCAGTGTAACACAGCTTCATTTCTTGGCAGCATTCTGACCCTGAAGCTCCAGAGTAGAAACTTCTCTTTAGCTTTACTTGCAGCTTGGAGGAAAGGTACATATCCAAAGCATTTTCCAATGGTAGAGGATTTTTAATGTTCAAGGTACAGGAAGTGTTCTTTCCTCACCCAAAAGTTTTGTTTTCTTCCTCCAACTTCTGTTGGTCTTGGTATGGATTCCAGGGTAATAAGCTTTGACTCCTTCCCATCAGAGTCTAAGATTTGTTCTATATAGGAAATAAAAGATAGTTATGTGGATAACTACCCTTCAATAGCTGCTGTTCTTTCCTCAAGCCTGAACAAGGGGTCTACTTTATCCACAATCTCAAAATCACCGTAGACTTCCCTGGAAGGACCTGACAGAGGTCTTTGGAGGAGAGTGAATGAGAACATGTTCAAACACCTTTTGTTTTAGTGGCTCACACAGGCCCTGTGTTTATGGGAACTCATGCTCAGCAATGTGTTAACATTTTTTCCTGACTTCTAACCAATTTTCCTGGGATCTGGAATCTTCTACAAACACTTGTATTTTCCTAAGTCTTAGCAGGACATTTCTTTCCTGAGATTTTGTAGTGTTTGTCCTATAGTCTCATCTTTTTTGGTGGATTCAAGAAAAATTGTGATTTACAAATTATTCAGCTTTTTGAGTCATAAAAATGAGAACTATGCTCTCTCCAACTTTTTACATTCTAACTGGAGGCTGGGAGTCTTCCATTTTATTTTGAGAAAAAGCAGAGTGTCATTAAATATTTTTGAGCTGGAGAACATGAAGTTCATCTCTATTTTCTCTTAGAAGAAAAAAAAAATATTCTAGTGGCAATATGCAGAATGGATTAGGGAGACAGAGAGTTTTAAAGGAAGTTACAATGCTGCTGAGATAATCTGGATAAAAGATGAGCAAATCCCAAACACAGCATGGTACAAAAAGATAAAGATAGATTGGAGAAATTTAAGATTCATCGAGGCTTCCTGACAGATTGTAGGAGTGGGCACAGACATGCATATTCATGCACTTAAGTGTGCTGAAGTAAGGTGTAAAAAAGAGAGATTAAAAAGTGGTTCTTATGTTTCTAGACAACCAGCAAGATGGCAAAAGAGTCAAAATGATAGTAAAGTTGAGGGCAAAGTAGAGACATGGTGAAGGAATTTAGACGAGTGCTAGCCTTGGACAGGCTCTGCAGAAACTGAACGAGCAGGACAGAAGCTCAACATTACCTTTAGATGATTCGGAGACTGAGTGAATTATTGGATAAATAAAGACTCTTCAAATTGGAGCTATACCTATGAAGTAAGAGTGATTTCTTTTTTTATTATTCCAGAAAAAGTGAGCGGTTTATGATACTTGGAAGAGTTCATTTGGAATAATGTAAAAACCGAAATCCTGCCATAGAGTATGAGCTGACCCACTGCGTCCTTGTCCCAGCTGAGGTGCTGGGGTCTCGTTGATTCACCATCATGGAAATTCCCACAGACTATAAGCTAATTACATGGTTTGTAAAAATTCAATTTGGTGTGATCTGTTTGAAGCCACCAAGCAAACCTGCTATGCAGCATTCAGATTTGGGGACAAGCCAGAGAACTTTATAATAAGAAGACATTTAAGTGATTGTTAGGAAAGGTTAAAAGTGTTGAATACCAAGACCCAGTCCTAGCCCAGGCCCGGTGAGTGTATGGGAGAGCTGCCTTTCCCCCCTACTCTACCTTTTCCCCTCTAGGCTCAGCTCAGGCCTGGCATACAGGCCTGGGGTGAAACCCTGCAGCTGCAATCCCTGAAGAGAGTGTGGAGGACAGAACCACCCAGCTAGTCCAGCAGCAGAAAATCTTGCCAGAGGGGCACAACAGGTTCACCCATAAGGGCAGCAGCAGGAAGGAGCTGAGCACAGTAGCCAGACCCAAGCCAGGCACAGCTGGATAAATCCAAACTTTGTAGGTCTGCACCTGAACTTCAGTACGTGCTAAGGTTATAACTTCAACAAAGATCTACAACAAAGATCAGAAGACAGTGCTACACAAAATGATGAGAAAGGACAAAAGGCAACCTCAGAACTGAAGCACACCAGTAACAAGTGCAGAGGACACTAACACAGAACAAATTGGAAATCACCCAGCTGAAAGCAACAAATCAATGTTTTCTGAAATAAAGAAAAAGCTGCAGAAAGGTATAGAGGAACTCAGATTGGAAATAAAAAAGAAATCCCTGAATTAATAACATCTGCACTAAAGGATCAAATGCAAAAACATATGGAGGAAACCCAGTGACCACTCAGAACAATTGCAGAGGACACTAGCTCTGCTCAAATGCATGAATTAATAGCGTCAATAGTAAATAAGAAAGAGCAGAATGGTATAGAGGAACTCAAAGCACAATTTTTTTCTGAAATAAAAAAAGAATTCTCAGAACTCATAGCATCTGAAGTAAAGAAGCAACTACAGAAACATAGGGAGGAAACCCAATCTGAAAAAAACACTGCAGTAAAAGAATTTATAACTGCTTCTAAAGAAGACATTGATTTAAAAAAAATAGAGGAGATTAAAAAAATGACTGATTCCTTGAATGAACAATACAGGAAGGAAATAGATCACATGAGGCAGAGTCAAAGATATATAGAGGAAATTAAAATCTAAATCACAAGTTTCTTTGCCTTTGTCTTCAGATTCAAAGCTGTAATGGCAATACGTGGTGTCTATTGAGGACCTTTAGATAGAACCTCTGAAGAATATATCTGACTGCCGGTCAACAACTACAACCCGTTTCAGCTTGAAGAAGCCAGAGCAGTCATCACCCATATTTCCCTCATGGCAATTCGGGTTACTTCTTCAGAGGGGGGAACGTTGGAGGCAGCCGAGTTAGACAGAAATATTATAGGCAGTCAGACAGGTCCAGGCCCTCAAGGAGACAGGATGGAAGACAAGGTGACTTTGCAACTTGGAAGAGACAGACACTCCCATATGGGCCACACCTCAAGACCAAGACAAAAAGAGGAAACACAGCTACATACTTCCCTAGGGATGAGCATTAGGGATTGATATTCTAAATAGTATCAATCAACTTGAAAGAGTCCAAATGAGTCACTAGCCCAACCCCCAACAGGAAGAGACCCTGTTCCCTATTCATACCTGCTTGCTTGATGAGACTCGCTTTCCCATTTGATACTAGATTTAATCACTTTTACCTGAGCAATGGTGCTTGTAATCCCACTGGTTGACCATAGTTTTGTCCCACCTCCTGTCCACTTAAGCGAGTTCGCATCCCCTCTAACTTAGCCTCACATGGCTTTGCACTATAAAAGTCCCTGGAAGAGACAGCTTCCTGGGGAACTACCCGCTCGGGCCCCCCTCCTGTTCCTCTCTTGGACAGGAGCTTTCTTTCTCTCAATAAATATATTCTGCTCGTAAAAAAATCACAAGGTGGAAAACTGTTTAACTGAAAATGATTACAGAGTTTCAGATCTTGAAGATTCTGGTGCAGCTAGTGAAAAGGTAAGAAAAGATCTCTGAAAAACAACGACGATGCAGGAAAGAATTATCCATCACCTGCAAGATGATGCAAAGATGAACAACGTGAGACTATTAGGCATCAATGAGAAAGAAGGAGTTAATACAAATGACATCAAAAAATATGGGCAGAAGTAATAGCAGAAAATTTCCCAAATATGAGGAAACAATCTGACATGCAGTTAACCGAAGCATGCAGAAAACCAAGGAACCTCTACCCAATGATAAACACACCGAGACATATAACGGTGAAAATCCCAGAAATTCAGCACAAGAATAATATACTGAAAGTTACTAGAAAATAGAAGCAGATCACATTCAAAGGAAAACCCATCAGAATTAAGGCCGACTTCTCTTCACAAACCATGAAGGCAAGAGTAGCATGGAGCAGAGTATTTCAAGTCCTCTATAAAAACAAATTCCAGCCCAGACTACTATACCCTGCAAAACTCTCTTTCAAGTTTGATGCAGAAGTGAAATACTTTCATGACAAAGAACAGCGAAAGAATTTCTAGATGACAAAGCCAACCCTACACAGGCTACTGAAAGATGTTCCAGAGAGAGACCAAAATGATCAGAAGTCCATGAATGAGATCAGAAGCAACCAATTAAATAGGGCAAGCAATTAAGCACAGGAGAAAAAGGAGTAAATGACAACAGGTTATATTACATGTCAATCGTAAGTCAATACATTTCAATTCTAACCATCAATGTAAATGGACTCAATTCACCAATTAAGAGAAATAGACTGGCACAGTAGATTAGGAAACAAAATTCAACAATATTCTGTATACAAGAAACACATTCAACTCTTAAAGACATTCATAGGCTGAAAGTCAAAGGACGAAACCCAGTACTTTATGCCTCAGCCCCTCAGAAAAAAGCAGGGATAGCAATCCTATTCTCAGACACTCTCAACTTCAAACCAACAATGATCAACTGAAATAAAGAAGGCCACTATATACTGGTTAGGGAAAAAATTCAAGAGGAAGAGGCAACACTCATAAATATGTATGCACCAAACACGGGAGCACTCAACTATATAAAGTAAATCTAATGGACATGAAAATCTAATACCCAATACCACAATTCTAACAGGAGACCTTAACACACCCTTATCTCCAAAAGAGAGGTAAACCAGAGAAAAACAAAACAAAGAAATAACAGAACTGAACCAGAGCTTGAAACAAGTGGACCTGGTGGACATATACACAGTGTTCCACCCAAACACAGCTGAATACACATTTTTCTCAGCTGCACATGGGTCATTTTCTAAAATAGACAACATACTGTTCCATAGGTCATGCATAAGTGTATATAAACAAACAGTAATTTTTCCATGCACGTCATCTGACCACAGTGCAATGAAACTGGAAATAAATGACAAAAGAAACCAGAAAAAAACATTAAATAGATGGAAAGTAAATGACACCCTACTCAGCAACCAATGGGTCACAGATGAAGATAAACAAGAAATTCAACAATATCTACAATTCAAAGAAAATTTAAGCACAACTCATTGGAATTTATGGGATATGATGAAAGCAGTTCTCAGAGGTAAATTCATACATGTGAACTCACATATTAGGAAAACAGAACGAGAACAAATAAATACCCTAGTGCTGCACCTTCAACAACTAGAAAAGGAAGAGCAAACCAAACTCAGAGCACAAAGACAGGAAGAAATCATAAAGATTAGAGATGAAATCAATTCAATTGAGACGAAGAAAAGAATCAAAAAATTTTAAAAAAGCAAAAAGCTGGTTCTTTGAAAGATTAAATAAACTCAATAAGCCCCTAGCCAACCTCATCAAAAAGAGGAAAGAAAAAATTCAAATACAAGCAATAAGGAATGAAAAGGGTGTAATTACCGCAGACACAGTGGAAATTCAGAAAATTATCCATAGCTACTTTGAGAATCTTTACTCTCACAGAATAGAAGACAGAAAATGGAAAGATTCCTAGAAATGTACAATTTGCCACAACTGAATCAAGAAGATATAACCACTTTCAATAGCCCAATAGAAACCAATGAAATGTGAGATGTAATTAAAAACCTACCAGCAAAGAAAAGTGCAGGTCCAGATGGATTCATAGCTGAATTCTACAAGACATTTACAGAAGATGTAGTCCCTATACTCCTCAAGCTCTTCCATGAAATTGAAAAGGAAGCAATCCTCCCAAAATCATTCCTAGAGGCAAGTATTATACTGATACAAAAACCAAGGAAAGATGCAACTAAGAAAGAGAACTTCAGGCCGATCTCCCTAATGAACATAAATGTCAAAATCCTCAATAAAATACTAGCAAATAGAATAC
>NW_004524638.1:6225758-6236153 GCF_000260255.1 Octodon degus | reverse complement strand
AAAAGTTGGAATGGAAATTCCATTTAAACCAGCTATTCCTCTACTGGGAATTTTCCCAGAGGATCTGAAAACATCATATCATAGTGATATATGTGTGCCTCTGTTTATAGCAGCACAATTTGAGATAGCCAAATCTTGGAAACAACCAAGATGCCCATCACCTGAGGAATGGTTGAGAAAGATGTGGTATTTTACAAAATGATGTATTATTCAGCTATTAAGATTGATAAACTCAAAGCCTTTATATTGCAGTGGATGCCACTTGAACATATACTCATAAGCAAAATAAACGAGACACACATGTGTATCATATAGTTTCCCTAGTATAAGAACTCAAAAGAAGAAATACAAATAGAAAGGTATAATACAAGTAAAAGGGAAGCAGGATCTCGAGGACTAACTAATCAAGAGGGAAAGGAGAAGAGCTAGGAAACATGACAAAGTTAAGACATACAGTTTTATGTAGAAAATGGTCAAGGCAATGATCCTGAGAATCTGCAGAAGATTTTTTCAATCTAGCAGTTAATTGGAAAGATTCTCACACTGACTAACTATATATACTGATAACTGTGAACTAAGCAACTGCACTGCAGTTGGTAATCTGTAATAGTATTTTCATGCTTGGAGTTCCTGTCATTCTGGTCTTCTGAATATGGGCTGCTTGTCATGAAATGCCAGTTGCTGCTATGAAGTCTCTTGGGTAGATGGTTGTTCAAAAAGAAGGGGGTGGTGAATGAAAGTAAAAGACAGGAAAAGGAATATTGTGGGACTCTCCTGCTTCAAGGTTATATATGGTGAGATTTTTGGACTTATGTGTAAATACAAGAAGTATATAATTCTTTATGCCTATTTTTAAAATATATTCTAATTTTTAAATGCTTTTTATCATATGCTGTAGGGACTTAAAGTTCAACATATCAATATTGATGAAAAATACCTGTTCCATATTTTGCCTAAGATGTTTGATATCCAGACAGACAGTGAGGTTAAGCTTAACGGCCTACATTGTATGGTAATAACAATAAGCTTGTCTTCTGGATGGTTAACAACCTAAGTTTGCAGACCAAAATTCGATGAAAAGGAGGGCTGCAAGGAAAACCAACATTTTGGCCCTAGCCTTCCAAGGTCAAATAAGACTCAGGACATATAAGAACTTGTACTGTAACGTCATGTAACTCGGCAGTTTCCCAAATTTTCTGATCAAGGAGATTATGGGGCCAAAGAGGAAAGTGATTGATGATGTAGAGTGTCCCTAAGGAGAGACACATGAAGAGAAAACATTCTCTCAGGCTTTCACAGAAAGCACTTTGGCCAAGCAATGGTCGTGACTCATCCATACGGATGACACTGACAAAGGTCCTACAATCTGAGGTACAGGATCTCAGGATAAATCCTGAGGCGATTTCACTGACCTTATCAGACCAAAAAGCTACAACTCTTGTTGCATAGGTCCTGCTTTACTTTGGTCTTAACCATCCAGCAAAAAGTATAAAAATGTAATATAAAAAAGTAAAGCCATGCTTTTATGTTGAGCTGTAGGGGACTCAGGTCAACAATTTCTGACATTGCCAGTGGAGCGGAAAACCCAATACTATTATGGACTACTGAACTTTTTTGGTTTATTTGTTGAGTTAAGACACCTATAATATTCACATAACGGAACTTAACCAAAAAAAAAGGGTATACAGATGAATTTCCACTTTGTATCTGCATATTCAAGGTGGTTAGGATAGATATATAGTTACCTTCTCCTAATGAATAGAGTGATTTGTTCTAATAGTGTTTGTAAATAGGATATCATGTCCGCATCTTGTACAGCAATTAACCACTAGGAGGAATGAATGCAATGTGTTAATTATTGAAACTGTCCTACCGATTTGATTTGAAATGCTCTCATTGCTATTTGTTTCTCAATAAAATTGTGGAAAAAAATAAAAAATAAAAATAAAATAAATATAAAAGTGTTGAATGCCAATTCCCTACTCCATCTTTTAGAAATCAGAAAGAGATCACTAAATCACAAACATATTAGTAGAATAATTGTCATAGAAAAATAATTCATGAAAATTATCTATACCATGCATTTACCTCTTTTCTTCCTCTGATAATAATTTATGGAGTGTTACCATATAAGACCTTTGTCTTAGTTGTTTTTGAAGCAAGGATGACTGTCTCTTTTGTAAGGAGATGCATCCTCTGAAAAATGTCCACCATAAACAGCTGGTAACACCCAGTGGTGGGTGCTAAGTGCAGGCGCATAGAGAACAGAGAAAGGCAAAGATAAGAACTGAGATTAAGAATTATAGAATTTATCAGTTTCATCTGTTTTTTCCTAACAAATATTTTGGAATAACATCATGAACTTCCTCATCAGGGCCTCACTACTTAAAATATTATAGCAAATTTTTAGCTTGGTGTTACCTTTAAGGAATGCTTACAAATCATAGAAACTGCTTGTCTGATTTTATATATTTTCATAATCAGCTGAATCCTTATCAAAAATTAATTATTTGGGTTGTTTGGTATGTAGCTATCCAATGAGATATACTTCTGTGGGCCATCAAATAGAAGATAAACTAAAAAGCTCTTTTTTTAAAAGTACATTAGCAGATTCAAATCTTAGGAATCCCTGTAACAAATTCATTAACACTGTGAACAAATACTTCCCCAACGTGCTTTATGTCATCAAATCTAAGTCAAAACATAAGATACACAATCAACTTTCATATCTTTAAGAAAAAACCCTGCCAATGTAGCTAAGAGTCAATGCTTTCTTAACACTGAAAATAATTTTTGTGTTATATTTTTAGTTTTTTTTATTTTTTGAAATAATTTTATTGAGAAACAAATAGGAATGAGAGAGTTTCAAAACTGATTACTAGCACAGTTTCAATAATTAATACATTGCATATTGTTGTCTTAGTGGTTATTCACTGTACAAGATGCAAACGTGATATCCTGTCCACAGACACTATTAAAAGAAATCTCCCTATTCATTGAATTAAGAGAATGTAGCTATACATCTGTCCTATTTTGAAAATGCAGATACCAAATGGTCGTTCATTTGTATCCCCCTTTTTTGTTTAGTTTTGTCAGAGAAGGGTATTCAATTGTCATTTAAATATTGTGGATGCATGAATTCAGCAAAATATTCCAATACAGCCCAGTAGGCTATAATACTAGTGGGTTTTCCTAAAGACTGGCAATGTCAGAAGTTGTTGACTTGAGCCTTTTACAGCTCAGCATATTAATATGGCTTTACTTCTTAAACTTCATTTTTATACTTTTCTGCTAGATGGTTAAGACCAAGGTAAAGCAAGACCTATATAACAAGAAATGTAACTTTTGTATCTGGTAAGGTCAGTCAAATCTCCTCAGGATTTATCCTGGAACCCTGTACATCAGTTTGTAGATCCTTTGTCAGTGACAACCATGTGATGAGCCATGGCCATTGCTTGACAAATTTGCTCTCTGTGAAAGCCTGAGAGAATGTTTTCTCTCCATGTGACTCCTTAGACACATTCTGCATCATCAATAACTTTCCTCTGTAGCTGCATAATCTCCTTGATCAGAAAATTTGGAACACAGCTGAGTTACATGATGTTACAGTACAGGTCCACTTATGTCTTAAGTCTTCACTGACCTTGAAAGGCTAGGGCCAAAATGTTGGCTGTCCTTGAAGTCTTTCTTTTTCTCTAATTTTTGGTTTGCAAACTTAGGTTGTTAACCCTCTATAAGAGAATCTTAGTAATACTTTTACCCTACAATATAGGCAGTTGTATATTTTTAAAGAAATATTTATAATTGTTTAGATGAGTATTATATACTATTCCTGAATACTTTTTTGAGTCATTTTAGATATTCATAAGACCTTGTAAACAGATCCCCACTCTTTCAAATCATTCTTGCCTCAAATGGTATCTACACTTGTCCACCAATATCATTATTGGCGATATGAAGAAAATTGAGGGCACTGATTTTTAAAGTGTGCTCCATGGCTTTCTTCATGACTTTAATCCAAGCCCCTAAAGACTATTCTGAAAAGTTAAATATATGTGTGTAGGAAAGGAAAGCATATCAAAGATGCCACTTAGCAGACAGTGACATGTATGTGCATTTTAACTTTAGAGATAATCAAATTTGAAAAAAGCCCCAGCATATCATAGAATCACTGTAAAGCATTATACGATATGTTCACAAATATCTGTGTTCATAAGTACAATGGATTTAGGTTTCTTGGAGAACTTTGGAGAAAGGTGATCTATAATCCTTGATCAGAGATGGACTTCAGAAAATAATGTCCAATCTTCTCCATAATAATCATAATTATTGTATATTGTTGCAGCACTAAGTGCAGGGAACTAGAAAGAACATCTTGGAAGACAGTTTTCCAGTAGCTTTGAATGCAGAATTTACAGCTTACTGTTCTTAGTTTACTAGCCATCAGATCAGGAATGAATTGCTTAGTCTATACCCTGTCAGATTTTTCATTTCATTAGTCAACTTTTCATTATTAGAATATAATCCCTAACACTCATAATTTAAAGAAGGAGATGAGGGACAGGACTCATGCTTTCTGAAGATTCAGTCCATGGTTAGCCTGGTCCAACGCAGAAACATGGTGGATGGAGAGTGTGACACAGAAAAGCTGTCCAGGCCATAGTGATCAGGAGCACAGCAGGGGAACAGTGTTAGAAAAGTAGGGCCCATGCCCTGATGTCATACCTAAGGTCACACCCCTGACCCACCCAACCCCACCATGAAGTGTGCTTTACTAACTCCTGAGAGAATTCTCAAGCCAAATAAGCTAAAATCATTCTTAACTGTCACATTTTTCTTTAGTTATAAGGACACCCACCACATGCTGTAATTCATATGGTTTTAAGTCTACTAACACTGTAAAGAGTTAACACATTTTTGATAGTTATTATTTTCTCAAATATTCATAACTAGAAATCACCTTTCTCAATTTAGTTCTGAAAGCGTGTTGGCTATTTATGAAAATTAAAATGACTCTTAGAGGATGAATAATTGTCTCTGTGAAATTTCCAGCAATATGCTGCAAGGTATGATGATGATTACTGAAGTGAGGCAGTATAAAACGTGCTTTCTGCAATGATAGTATTACCAAAATAACAGCATGACCTCCACCATGCCTATTATGAAAGTATAACACAGCTATACACATTTGCAAAAGGCAGGTCTAAGTGATTGCTATCAGATCCGCTGCCTAGAAAGAAAGTTGAATAGACAATGATACTCTGTTTCCTGCATTTTGTCCCTCTCACCTTGCAGGACAACCAACTTGAAATTTTCATAGAGGGTAACATGGCAAAATGGCAAAAACATGTAAAGGACAAATTTCATTTTCCATGTAACATGAGAAATACAACTATTTCTGATTTTTGTCTGCAAAATATGAGAGAAATAGTATCTACCTCTTAGGGTGACTAGACATTCTGTAATATAACATTTATAAGATTCTAGAATATATTTTCAGGCACTTAGTAAACTTTGAATAAATAGTGAGGTTATTTATGTCACTTTATACATTATTATAGCTATTAGCATGGGCATTACCATCATGTCATAATTCCCTATTGATGCTATAACAAGTTACAACAAATTTACTGGTTTAAAATGAAACAAATAAATCATATAGTTCTTAAGATCAAAAGCCCAACCTACGTCTCACTGAGTAAAAATCAAGGTGTCAGCAGAACCAGGTTCCTTACAGAGCTTCCAGTGTCTCAGTTACTTTTTCCTCATTGTTTGACAGAATACCCAACAACAAAAATTAAGGAAAGAAAGATTTATTTAGCTCAAAGTTAGTGGAGGATTCAGGCCATACTCAGCTAGCTCCATTGAAGAGCAGCGCAGGGCAGAAGGAAGCTGTTCATGGCTGTGGAAAATGGCAAAGAGCAAAGGGTGGGACAGGAGCTGCAGCAGCCAGTTAGCCTCTCTCCTTTCCTCACATTTTACTCAGTCTATCTGCCCCAGGGTGGGTGCAGCACTCCCCCCATCACCCCAGTATTGGATCATGAATTAATCACAAACTCTAGAAGCCCCCCAGTGACTGCATGAGTCTTTGTGAGGACCACTAGACACAAATCATAACATTCTGCCCCTGGTCCTCCAAAGACATCCTTTTATGAAAAAAGCACTTTAGTCCATCTCTAAGAGTTGCCAATGTCATAACAGTTTCAGCATTACTGAAAAATCTAATTCCTAAGTTTCCTCCAACATCTATGGCAAACTCTTAACTGTGAGCTCCTGTACAAATGAAAAGTTAAACATCTCCAACATTTAATGGCACAAGAAAAACATCACTGTTACAAAAGGTACAAATAGTAGGATACAAAGCATTGGGACCAAAACAAGTCCAAAATCTAGAAGGGCAAACATTAAGTCCTGTAGTTCCATTCAATATCCAAGGCAATCTGTGATGATTTGTGAGCTGCACGTCACTCCATTTCTATGGTGCTTTTGGTGGTACCTCCCATAGCTTCCCTCTCAGGCCTACTTTGCTCCTTTCTTGTGGCTTTTCTTAGATGATCTACATTTCTGGCTTTCTAAAACTTCTGGGGTTTCCACTGCACATTAGGCTTTTCACTCTCTGCTTCACACCCTGCCCTCCCAGGAGCAAACTTCCTCGCCTCCAAGGCCTTCTGAAATCTAGATGGAAGCTTTCTTAACTTCAGAAATCCTGCATCCTGCAAGCACCTAAAACCAATGCTACATGGATGGTCCCAAAGTCTGCTGTCAGCTGGAGCAACAGCAGGCTTTCTTCTTTCTTGGTCATAGGGGTCGAGTGCTTGGATTGCTGGGCACTCTGAACCTGATTCTGAGGAAGAAATTCTCTATGCCACCACCATTCTGGAACCTAGTGTGGCTACCATACCAATCTGGAACTTGGCACTCGGTGGCTTTCTCCTCAGAGCAAAGTCTTTTACTTTTGCAGTTTTGATGCTGCAAATAGTGGAGACTTGTTGCTTTTTGTGATGCCCTCAGGTCATTTTTTTCTATTCTGTTCCTTCTCCCCAATCAAGATCTTCTTAGCTTTATCTTTGGAACCCAAAGCCTTATTGTAGCTCCCTTTCTGGCCAAACTCATAACATTTTAAATCATGCTGCTGGGTTCCTTGCTATTGATGCTCAACATAAATCTCACTAAAAGCCACTGACAATAGCCATGGCACTGCCTCAACATTTGACTGCCCTGATATTTTTTCTGCCAGATTAATCCATTTTTCATGCTTTATCTCAATCTCAGACGAAGTCCCTGGACATGAGCAAAATGGCAAAAATCTTTTTGCCTGGCAATAACACACATCATTTGAAGTCCGGGAACCAATGCAGTCCTTCTTTCCCACTGAAACCTCCCCAGCCTAGTCTTCGTAGGCAGGCTTTCATTAGCATTCTGGTTCTGAGCTCTGACCAGAATGTTCCATACAGAACAGCTGAAGGTGTTGCAGCAATTCTCTCTCAGTGACATCTCTGAGCTTTTTCTATCTCTTCCCATAAGTTATTCCCTAAGACTGTTGAATGACATGGTCAGTATATTCACAGAAATACTCCACTTTTCCATAACAAATTCTACCTCAGCTACTTTTTGCTTGTTGCTGGGACAAAATTCCTGACACCCAAAACTAAGGAATAAAAGGTTCATTTATCTCACAGTTAGTGGAGGTTTCAGTCTATACTAATCTGGCTCCAAAGCAAAGTGGCACAGGGAAAAAAGCAGTAGCTCATGGTGGCAGAAAAAAGGAAAGAGCAAAGGGAGGGGCAGCAGCTGTAGCAGCTACTAAGACTCTCTCCCCTCCTTACATTGTGTTTAACTATCTGCCCAATGTCAGGTGTAGCATTCACACCCATAATCCCAGAATTGGATTATGAATTAATAACAAACTCTAGAAGCCACCCCTATGACTTCATGAGGCTTAGGTGGGACAAATATACAGAAACCAAAACAATCAGTTTCCTCAATGTTTCCAGTTTTCTGAGGCTACTGAACTCTATTCTCTTGTGTCTCTTTGTGATAGCTTCACAGTCAGAAATGCATCACTTTTTCTTGTAGTTGTTGCCCATCCTGCTTCCAACTGCCTTTCTTTCTTTCTTTCTTTCTTTCTTTCTTTCTTTCTTTCTTTCTTTCTTTCTTTCTTTCTTTCTTTCTTTCTTTCTTGCCAGTTCAGCCTGCCCTGAGGGCAGCCCTGGTGCAGCATGTGGTACTGGGGATCAAACTACAGTCCCCTGTTCCTGCCTAAGCTTGCCTAAGCAGGTGCTTTAGACTGCTGTGCTGTCTCATTGGCGCCTCCATCTCTGTTTGGTAAGAACCCTTGTGACTGTACTGGACTCAGTGGCACCATCTCCTCTTTGCAGAATCAGCTGATTTGTAAATTCAATGCCATTGTACCATGTAACGACTTTCTCAGAGGTTCTCAGAGATCAGAACAGACACATTTTTGAGGGGCTACTGTTCCATCAAGCAACATCATTGTCTTTCTATCAAAAGACCATTTCTGTAAAACACATTACCTTAAAATGTAATCACTTAAAATGACCATTGCTATCTGACAGTTTTCTGGGTGAGGAATTTCTGTGTAATTTACTGTGTCCTCTGATTTATAATCTCTCACAAGTCATGACTAAGTTGTCCAGAAAAGCCATGTCATCTCTAGGCTTGTTTGCCTTCTGCCAACAAACCTACTTTCAAGGTCACACCTGTCATCATAGGCAGAATCCAGGCTCAGCTGGGCCATGTCCCATAAATTTTTCTGGTTCTTTATCACATGGGTCTTTGACTACAGCAGTACACAAAATGAAAGCTGCCCCCCCCCGAGTAATCAAGAAGGGGAAAGATGGAGAAGGAGAAACAAAAACAGAGAAATCAGAAAGAGACAGAAAGAGAGAAGAAAGAGAAAACTGATTAGAAGTATTGTAGTCCATCATAAAACCCTAGAAATCACATTTTGTCACCTTTGCTCCATTTTATCCATCAGATGCAAGGCACTATGTCTAGTCCACACTCAAGGAGAAGGATGGTAGAAGAAAACATATACAAGAAGGCAGACATTGCTAGAATTCATCTTAGAAATCTACCTCATGCAATCACCATCCTTACTGTTCCTCTAAACGTCATTGTCTGGCCCCAAGTCCACGTCTAATAAATTGTTTCAGAGCACCTAAGGATGAAATCTAGGTCTTGTGTTCCTAAATGAACTCTCTCTGTAATGCCATGGTGTAGGTACAATTGAGTAATAGTTCCACTCTGTCTCAACAATTGTAACTTATGGGGCACCATGACTAAATCCTTCTCCATTCCACTCATTCACAAGAGTTTTCATCATTTGACAGAGAAAATGCAAGTTCAGCTCATGTAGAAGTCTCTCTCCAACCAAGTTTGTCTTGCCAGCTTTGCCTCGGTCATTCCTGCCTCTCTCACTACAAGTGCTTTTTCAACACTTCTCTGTTTCTATTCCTCCCCGAGAATCAGGCTGCTTGACATTCCTATGACTGTTGATCCTGTTACCTCACCCAATCTATCCCAAGCAATGCCCAAGACATATCTGTTCTTTACAATATATATTTATAAAAATAATGTAAACTCTACTAACAATAAAACAGATAGCCACAAACCTACCCATTAACTTAAAAAAATATTGTTTAGGTAAAATTTTCCGAGTTCTTTTGTGTGTCCTTTTCTGTTCTCTCATGATAGTAATTACCATTTGTCTCCCTAAATCGCACTACTGTGTAGGTATGCGCTTTGCATGGAGTCACACACTACTACAGCACTGAGGTGAGCCCATTGCCTTCTGTAGCTGAAGTTCATCTGTTATCGCCACGGTAGAGTAAGCAGTATTTACCATCTCCGTGATTGAATCTGAGCTACCACCAGTATTTCTTTTTGCTATGAATTAAATCGCTGCAATAAAGTTCTTGTCTGCATCTACTGGCACACATGTGCATATGTTTCTCTGTGGTATACACCTAAGAATAGACTTGTTTTCTCACTTGCAGCATGAGGTGCAAATTGACCAGATAAGACCAAAGAGTTTTCCAGTATGTTTGTACCAATATAAAC
Organism: Octodon degus; assembly: GCF_000260255.1. Taxonomy (NCBI): domain Eukaryota; kingdom Metazoa; phylum Chordata; class Mammalia; order Rodentia; family Octodontidae; genus Octodon; species Octodon degus. Next base: position 6,226,070 of record NW_004524638.1, on the reverse strand, counting down.
ATAAACTACCAGAGCATGTGTGTTCTCCTGGCTCTGCACTATCATGATCATGTCATATACTTAGCATATTTATTCTTTTAATTTTTGTCAATAAATCTGTAGAGTGGAATGCCTTTTCACCTGTCATTTCATCAGTTAGGTTGTCTCTTCTATAAAACTCTAGAGAATCCACGGGCTTGAGTTTTTTAAGAGAGCATTTTTTAACTTGTAGGAGGGCCATATGTTTTGAGCCCTAATGATATACAACATAGATTGTTTTTCATCTTGTTTATTTTTTTCAAAGTTTTATTGATAAACAGATAGCAATGAGAC
>NW_004524638.1:6225005-6225658 GCF_000260255.1 Octodon degus | reverse complement strand
TATCACCACTCCTATTCAATATAGTTCTGGAATCATTAGCTACAGCCATTAGACAAGAGAAAGAAATAAAAGGAATAAGAATAAGCAAAGAAGATAAATTATCTCTATTTGAAGATGATGTGATACTTTACTTGGAAGACCCAAAAAATTCCACAAGAAGCTACTAGAATTAATACAGAAATTCAGTAGCATAGCAGTTTATAAAGTCAATACCCAAATGTCAATAGCATTCCTCTACACAGACAACAAACACACTGAGAGCGAAATTATAGAAACAATACATTTTACAATAGCACCGAGGAAAATGAAATACATTAGAATCAATCTAACTAAAGAAGTCAAAGATCTTTTAAAGGAAAATTACAGTACTCTGAAACAAGAGATCACAGAGTATTTCAGAAAATGGAAAGATATGCCATGCTCCTGGATAAGAAGAACCAACATTGTGAAGATGGCCATACTCCCAAAATTGCTGTACAGAATTAATGCAATCCCTATCAGACTACCACTGACATACCTCATAGAGCTAGAGAAATCATTGCTCAAATTTATCTGGTACCAGAAAAGAACTATAATAGCAAAGGCAGTCCTGGGCAATGAAGACAAGGCAGGAGGCATTACAATTCCTGACTTGAAATTATACTACAAGGCTA
>NW_004524638.1:6218245-6219959 GCF_000260255.1 Octodon degus | reverse complement strand
GTTCTGAGGTTGCATTTTGTTCCTTCTCGTCATTTTGTGTAGCACTGTTTTCTGCTCTTTGTTGTAGATCTTTGCTATAGTTATAACCTTCACACCTACTGAAGTTCAGGTGGAGCTCTACAGAGTGTGGACTTATCCAGCTGCATCTGGCTTAGGTCTGGCTGCTGTGCTCAGCTGCTTCCCACTGCAGACCTGGGCTAGGACTGGGTCTGGGGGTTCCCGGAACTCGGCAGAAATTCCTACTCGGCGGGAAGTTTGGGGGAGGTACTGCGGAGTGGTGGGGGGCAGCCCGAGCGGGTGGGAGAGGGTCCGGCCCATGCTGCCCCTGGGCTGGGACAGGTCCCGCTGGTGCAGGGTAGCAGGAAGCTCTCCACACACTCACCGGGCCTGGGCTAGGACTGTGTCTGGGGGTTCCTGAAAGTCGGCAGAAATTCCTACTAGGCGGGTGGGGTGGGGGAGGTACTGCGGAGTGATGGGGGGCGGCCTGATGGGGTGGGAGAGGGTCCAGCCCATGCTGCACCTGGGGTGGGACTGGTCCCGATGGCGCAGGGTAGCAGGAAGCTCTCCACACACTCACCAGACCTGGGCAGGACCTTTCATCGTGTTTATAATGTGCTTTCATGAAGAGGTGCTTCCATTTTAGTGGAATCTAGTTTTTCTCTCACATTTTTGAGCTGCATTTTACATCTTGAAGAACTCATTTCTTGGAAAATTTAGGAAACCATTGTCTTCTGAAAGCATTAAGAAAGTTTTTGGCTATTTTTTTCAAAAATTTCATTCCATGTTATATGAGGTAAAACTTAAATTTCTCATTTCCTTTATGAATTTATTAACTAAAGAGTATGCCATTTCTAGGCATAGCTGCTATTTTATAAATCAAGTTGAAATCATTCTTTTTCTATGATTTTCTTCCATTTTCCAAGTTTTTTATTATTCCATTACATTATTTGGTACAACTATTATTGTACTTCTGTGTTTTTGTCTGATAAAGTAGTTCTTATTCTTTTAAAAAGAAATCGTCCAAGATGTTAGAATGAACTTAGCATAGCTGGGGGTTAAACTGTGTCCTGTTCTAAATATTAACTCAAATTTAACAATATCAAAAAATAAGTGATTTTGAGAGAAATTATTTAAAAGACACAAAGTGCACAATTTACATTTCTTTCCTTCCACAAGCTTCCCAGGGAGCTTATTGTGTGTTTCACACAATGTCTCAGGCACATCCTTAATGAGACGTGCCACGTCTGTCCACCTCAACTGCTATGGACTCACAGCCCAGCATGCAGTGCACGATTGGTTGCTTCCAGGCTGCACAAAGAGATCGGCTTTAGCTCACAGTCTGCAGGCGGTTCCTCCAAGAAGTTTTAGTTCAGCATTTTTCTGTGAGACGTGGGGCAACAGGTGCTCTATGCTGCGTTACTTTCAGTGGGGAGTACTTTAACCTTCGAGCTTTACTGCTGAACCAGCTGATAGCTTCCAGGGAGATAAATGTATATTTTTCTCTAAAATTAAGAAAAAAATCATGCTTAAGATACTTTATTCTGAAGTATGCATATTTAAAGACATTTTTTAAACATCACATAAACAAGTTCTTATTGCATAAGACATGCTTGAAAATTAGAAATTGTGCCTACTATTTGACCAAATGGGGTAAAATACTTTGTAAAAATTTAGCTTTAGGGGAAAGTGGTAGGATACTATTGTATTCATTCAT
>NW_004524638.1:6211421-6217800 GCF_000260255.1 Octodon degus | reverse complement strand
ATAGAAAGAGTGATTATAACACTATTTGTCTTCTTCCTGATTTAAAGGAAGTGATTTTAACTCTTCAGTATTATGTATCCTATTTTAAGTGTTCCTTTCAGTAACTTATATCAACTTATTGAAAGGCCCTTCTATTACTTCTGTTTGATATATGAGTAAGCACTGAATAATATGTAATATATAATACATTTTCTACATTCAGTGATGAGCTATTGTAATTTATTTGTCTCTAAAATGTTCTATATTGATTTTTCTAATGTTAATCCAACTTTTGTTCTTTGGAATTTGTCCATTTTGATTATGATGTATTTTTCTTTAAGGGGTTTCAAGATTCACTTACTAATATTTTACTTGTAATTTCACTTCTATGTTCAAGAGTAAGAATGAACTATAATTTTTCTTTATTATACTGCCTTTGAGAGGATCTGGTATTCAAGTTATGATAATTTCACTAACTGCACTGAATAATATTCCTTCTTTTCTACGCTTAGGAATAAGTCATATGAGATCAACTTTTTCTTGAACAACTGGTAGATCTATCTGGAAAAGTTTTAGTCTTTTTCTCAATAACTTGAAAGGTTATAGCACTTTTTAAGTTTGCTTTCTTTTTTCAATACCAGGGATTGAATTTCAGACCTTGGGCATACCAGGCATGCACTTGTACTGCTGAGCTATATCCCCAGACCACTATTTCTTTATTAATAACATTTTTCCAGGAGATTTTCCATTTTACCAAAGATTTCAAATGTATTATTAACAAGTTGTTCATAATTTATGTTTATTTGCTTTTAATGTCTACATTATCTTCAATAATTTTCTATTTTTATCATTTTCATTTCTTTGCCATTTATACATTTTATAATATGACATCACATGATTTCTTTTTCTCTTTTTTCCATGACCAATTTTATTATAATGTTGTTCCTTTTCTTGGTTTTATTAGCTTTTTTATGTTTTCTGCAACACAAACCTGGGTAACATACAATGACATTTTTTTCTCTTAATAGCTCCAGAAGTCAATAGTCTGAAATGAAACTCACAAGATACAATCAAAGTATCAGCAAAACTGCATTGCTTTTGGTGTCTCTGGGGGGAAATTTATCCCTTTATTCTAGATTCTAGTATCCTTTTGCCCTTTATAATGTAGTCATCAGGATTCTAAAGAGAAACAGAATCAAGAGGAGATGAAATTTAAATATATGCAAAAGTACTATTTTATGTATATTTGTCTCACATGATCATGGAGACCAAGATGTTCCAAGGTCTGTAATCTGCAAGTTGGAAACTCAGAGGGCTTTTGGTGTAATTACAGATTAAAATCCTGGACAGCCAATGAAGTAAGTTCTAGTCAAGAGCTGAGGGTAGCAAGACCCAAACAGTCAGTGTTTCAGTTTGAATCATGAGACAAAAAAAGACCAATGGAGGTGCGGTGTGTGAGTGTGACCTTCTGCCTGTTCGCCCACTGCCCGGATCCCTTTCCAGCTGTAGCACAGACCCAGTGTACAGGCCTGGTGTGGGACCCTGTGGCAGAACTCTCTGCAGAGAGGCTAGGCTCAGACCCACCCAGCTAATCCAGAAGCAGAACATCTTGCCAGAGGGGCACAGCAGGTTCATGTCCATGGGGTGCAACAGGAAGAAGTGGAACATAGCAGCCAGATCCAAGCCAGACACATCTGGACAAGTTTGAACTTGGTAGATCCGAACCCAGTAAACTGAGACACTTTGCTAGACACTGATCTATGAAAGCATCCTCTCTCTTTCTATGTTGATCGAGAGAGGGAGCAACAGGCACCTGGGGTGAACTAGTCTGCCTGGAAGACCTCATGTACATCAAGGGGAGGTGAACAGACAGAACTTAGGGGAACTAATTTAAATACAAATTCCCAATTTAATATCTGAGCTACACAGATATGTTTGTTCTTATGGTCTAAAACACAAACACACAAGTTACAGAAGTTTGTAAACTGCTATATCACTGCTTAATACTAGTGTTCCTAATTGTGGTTATGTAAATACAAAACTGTATCTGCCTTAACCACATAATCTGTCTTGGGTAAGAATATCTATAGCTGCTAATATAACTGTACCAAAGCTCTACAACAAATGTCATAGGACAGTGCTATACAAAATGACAATCAGAAGGAGCAAAATGCAATCTCAGCCCCTGAGCCCACCCAGAACAAACGCAGGAGATATCAACATAGAAATTGGAAATCACACACTTGAAATCTCTGAGATAATAGCACCTGAAGTAAAGAAACAACTGCAGAAATGTACAGAGGAAATCAGAGCAGAAATAATCTCAGAAGTAAAAAAGAAATGATAACTATAATGGAAGAATTACTAAGCGCTTCTTAAGAAGACACTGATAAGAAAAGACCAATGTCTCCACTCAAATAGTGAGAAAGGATAAGTCCTCTCTTCCTCAGGCTTTTTGATTGATTCAGGTTTCCAGTACACTGGGAGAGATCCTCCCTCACTGGGAGTGCCAGCTGCTTCACTCAGTCCACTGACTTAGATGTTAACCTCATTTAGAAGTACTTCTCAGATGCCCTCAGAGTAATTTCTGGACAGATGTCTAAATGCTGCAAGGCCCATTAATTTTACACATTAAATTAACTATCATATTTGCCTTACAGCAATATCATTCCAATCTAATTCTGTTATAACATTATTTTCTCATGACTTGGATTATATTTGAGTACAACCAGAGAGTTCAGGATAACTTCTAATACTGAAAAGTATTAATTTAATTAGATCTTCAGTGTCTTTTGCTAAGTAATAACATTTACATATCCCAAGGCTTAGAACATGAATATACTTTGGGAGGAAAGCACTTTTCAATCTACTGCAGTTAAGAACACTTTTCTGTATGTTGAGACTTTTTATTTTATTTTATTTTGAGTAATATTGACTTCTCATTTGCTTCATTTGGATTATAACTTACTCAGCATTTTTCCATTTACAATAATAAAACTGAAAGATATATATTTACTTCAAAACATAGTTTTAGTGGCATCCCACAAGTCTGGATATATACAATTTTCATTCTAGTCTAATTCTAATTATTTTTAATTCTTCATTTGATTTTTTTCATTGACATAATTCATTCACATTTTTAAAAAAATTTCCAAGCATATGGGGATTTTTTAATTTTCTTTTTATTTCCTGAGGCTAACCTCATTACATCATATGATGTGAAAGATAAAATTATTTATAGTTGGCTTTAACCTGCTTCGTGCCCAGATTTGACAAATGTTCACACAGCACCAACTACAGCTTGAAAGACTAACTGGTTCATAATTAGGTGCAGTGTTCAACACACACATTCTGCTTTTATTCCCATGCACTATCATACCCTAGGTGCAGATTTTATTTTTTCAAGAAGATTTTTCTGAGCACGGGACCGAGGGTCCATTATGCTACCTTTCTAACTAATCGTGACTTCTCCAGTATTACAGTGTTGTCTGCTTCATTTATCTTTCCCATGGTTTTAAATATCTTTAGGGAAAAATAAATAAACACATTTAGGGCAAGAATAGATTTATTTTATTTTATTTTTAAAGAATACAAAATAGTGATAGAAAAAAAGAGCATCATAAATTGTACAAAATTTCACTAAACATAGTAATAGGAATTCAACAGTGATTTGTGTATTACATGACGCTATCTTCAAATTAGTTGTTCAGACTACCAGATATAAAAGTGTAAGATTTATTTTTAAAAACAGAACTTATAAGAAATTCAAAAGAAAAACAAATCAAAGTTTTAAAACAAGTTTTAAGCATTAACTTCTCCTTTGAAAAGACCAGCAAAAGTTCCCAATGCAACTATCCAAACTATTGTGTATATATAGCTCAATATATCTTTTTCTCTTCTTTCATGACTTTCCTCAATTTTCCCTTGAAATAAATAGAATTTTGTCATTGTTTTTTTCTGTTTTTATCATTGCAAACTGTACTACATAAGTAATTATTCAAATGAGCAACTGAATAAAACTAATTTTTAAAAATGTGCTTACCCTGTCCTTCTCTTCCATCTCAATAATGTTTACTACACTCTAAATAGAATGTCAACCTGCTACATTAAAGTTAGGGAAAGCAGAAAAATTTTCTAATCTATCAAGAAAATACTTAGAGGAAAGTCAATATTTTGTCTGCAGGTTTTTTTTATCACTGCAAAGGTACTTGTGTACTGTTTTCATTTGTAGGATAATGGAGTCAGAATGTATAACTCCTGAATTTGATTTTTAATAATAAACAACTCCATATGCCTTAATCCTACTGGGATTGTAAGGTAATTTAACTGTATGCCATCAGGGAAACTACTAGAGCAAAGTATGCATGAATTTAAAATATAGAGAAGTAACATTTTAATTAATTATGGACTTAGTTTAAAAACTAAGTTTAACTTAATTTTTAATATTCTTTCTTCAAGGTTCCAGGCAAGAATTTAAAGTTTTGGTGAATGTCTCCAGTAACAGAGAATCCCTTACCACCAACATTTATAATTTAACATCATTGTCTATCAAGCACGTGCTACAAAAAGAGTAGATTAACTAATTAAAGAAAATGGAATAATTTCTTTTGTTATAATTCTGTGAATTCCATTTTCCTCTATTCAAAGGAATCATCCGTATATGCTTCACATGTTTTCTGTCTTGATGTAAAGGTCTTTTACAGCATTAGAGTTTTCCTAACATAAAGGGCAAAGTTCAATTGAAGTAAAATTTCTATGCAGATATTTACTGGTATGATTCAGTAGAAGAAAATATATCTACTTCACAAAACTACATTAAACAGCTTGTCAATTTGAAGCTCAACCAATATTATATGACATTAGTCAAATTCATTTGACTAAACTCAACTGTTATAAATCTCTAAATACATTAATTTTTTGAGGTGATGGATATTTTTAAACAAGAACTAGAGGAGTCTAAAATGTGCAGTAATTAGTTAATTAGTTATTTTTCATCATTATATATTTGTTTTTGGCATTTATCCCCTCCAACATTTTAATGTGGATATTTACAATTTTGTTGCTCTTATGTCCTTTTATTTTGCTTCAATACATATAAATTGTTTAGTATATTATTCTTTGAAAATGCAGACACATATGCACATATCATTATTGGAAATGTCTGTGGTTGGTAGTTAAAAGCTGGTAATTAAAGGAAGATTGAGTAATATCTGAATGTCCCCCTGATATAAGAGTTCCTAGAGGTGATAATGTTCTGGAAATTTAATAAAGAGGGACCCAGAAAGTTAACACATACTATAATAGAAAATACCTAGGATATCCTCTATGGACCTCGTTTTACTTCTCCATGGAAGACAGAAATGCTTCCTGAGAAATGTCTCTGGCTGCAACACACCACTTAGAAAGAACACAATGAAGTAGTTGTCATGCAAGACGTGCAGCTGCCTGCTTGGCTGCTTGCTGGCCTCGTTCCCACTGCTCCAGGGCCCTTGTTACATGAACCACGGATTTCTACATTCATAAATCAGAAGTTTATGTTGGTTATGGATGCGTTCTTTTCCCATGGATTCATAGTCTATGTTCAACATTAAATACACTTACAATGAAAATGAAAAAGGTGGAAAGTGATTTATCAGGCAATGTGGCTGAAATCGATATGATTAGCAACATTAATTTCAGACTAAATAAAATGTGAAGTAGAAAATCATTAGAAATAAATGGTGACCATATATGTGGATCCATAAAAAAGAACAGAACAATTGAAAAAATAATATAATAGATGTATTAGCACATAAAAATGTATACATAAACTCTGACAGCAATTGACAATAAGGAGTAAAAAAGCCAGTAGTTATAGTAAGAGATTTTTAAGAATTCGAATAAAAAGCAAGATTTTCAAAGAAACATAAAAAACTTGATGCATATGATAATTAATATCTGTGAATACAAAGATACATAAGCAATTTTATACACAGTGAACGTATTTTTTCTTTTCCAAGAACAGATAAAACATTCACAAATCTAAAGTGCCAAATCACAAAATAGCCCAAATAAGTTATAAAGAAGCAATATCTCAGAATGTTGAACTATTATTTAATAAAATTAGAAATCAAAACCAAATGGAACCCTATATATCTATAAACTAAAAGAACACAAAATTATGTGATATGGGTTAAAGAAACTCATAGGTAAAAATAATGAATTATAGAAGAAGGAAAGCATAAGTAACACACCTCAAAATTCCAGAGAAATTGGTAAGAGGGAAATTTGAGGGACTTATATAGCCTAAAAATATTCATCAGATGACTGAATATGTATAATTATGTGAGATAAATATTCTCTAGCATGCAAGAAAGTGACCAAGAGAAAAACTCAAAGAAAGAACAAAAATAAATTAATA
>NW_004524638.1:6193476-6210981 GCF_000260255.1 Octodon degus | reverse complement strand
TTTTTAATAAAATAATATTTAGAGAGCTAGTCCATCAAAACTTCGATGGACCACTTGTAACAGACAAATTCTTGGGAAAAGACTAAAGGCTCAAATTTGAATAGGAAAAAAATCAAACATGCTCCAAAGCCAAACGTTAATAAAGATTGATACAGTAATTCTGTCTGTGTGTCTGTGTGTGTGTCTGTCTGTCTGTGTGTCTGTCTGTCTCTGTCTCTGTCTCTCTCTCTCTCTCTCTCTCTCTCTCTCTCTCTCTCTCTCTCTCTCTGTCTGACAGTGGAGTGGGACCCTCTGACATTTCTCCTTGGAAAGATACTGCCAGAGGAGCAACTTCTCTCCTGGTTTCTGTGCTGCTCCTGCCTCGCTTCAGCAATTCTTGGCCTTCGTGAAGGACACACGCTGAGTCTCAGTCCATCCATCATGTTTCAGGCAACATTTGATGAGTTGTCCAAGACTCCAGCTAGCCATGAGAAGTCCTTATCAAGCCCTGCAGGCCTCCCTGACTTGCTAGTGAGTCAGACAGCCAGCCTAGCAAGAAGTTTCACGGCAAATTCTGCAGCACCAAGGCTGCTTTCTGGGCTCTCATAAGCAGCCCAGTGGACACTTCCTGGAGAGGTCAGGCCTATCTAAGAATGGAGCTTGAGCCCATCCAGAGACAGAGGTTGAGCCCCTAAAAGGAAGCCAGCTTCCTTCAAAGTTGGCTGACATCCTATTACAAATTTTCACATTATCAGCCTGGCCCTAAACACCTCAGTAAAGGTTTCTGCCATTCAGAGAACTACAGCAGTACCTCTCTAGCAAAGCCTAAGTGAGCTAGCAGAAAGAATCTGATTTTATTTCTTTTCCTCCTTTGAGCATACTAACATGAGAAATTGTAACTTGCCATATGTCCATGATGTACCTGTATTCACTAAGCACCCCTGTGGCCACTTACTACTCCTTTTTATTACTTTCTTTCTGTTCATGTATTCTGACATTTGTCATCTGAATCAGTCAAAGAATCACATACTTTATTTTTTTCAGTAATTTTATTGAGAAACAAATCGCAATGAGATAGTTTCAAATCCGATTAGTAGGGCAGTTTCAATAATTAATACATTGCATATTGTTGTCTTAGTGATTGTTCAAGATAATCAAGATGCAGACATGATATCCTATTTACAAACACTATTAGAACAAATCTTTCTACTCACTGAAGTAAGAGAATGTAGCTGTATATCTATCTTATTTTGAGTATACTTCTGGGTGGGGCAGATAGCTCAGCAGTCTAAGGGCCTGTTTGGTAAGCACAAGGACTTGGGTTTGAACCCCAGTACCACATTCTGGGCCAGCCAGAGAACACCAGGCATGCTGTGCCAGACACCAAAACCAGAAGTGGTGGTGCACATCTGTAAATAAATAAAGACTATAATAATAATAATAATAATAATAATAATGATAAATAAAAAGACACTTCACCCAATTTTGTACAGATAATTTGAACATCAATGTAAATTACATTCTTTACTAATAACTTTTGTGTTGGTTCATCAGTTGCAACAAAAGCAATATGCTAATGTAAGGTGTCAAAATAAGGGGAACTAAGGTAAAGGAGAACATGACGATTCTCTGTTTTCTACTCAAGTTTTCTGAATCTAAAGCTGCTAAAATGTTTATTAAAAAAAGATAAACATAAGGGGATGGGGAGATAGCTCAGTAGAATAAGGGCCTGACTCAGTAGAGATAGCTCAGTAGACTCAGGGCCTGAGTTCAATCCCTGCTTCCAAAAAAAAAAAAAAAAAAAGATAAACATAATTTCAGACCTTTGTCACTTATTAATATAAATGCCAAAAAATTAAGACAAACAAAAAGCCAAAAAATTAAGACAAACAAAAAGCCAGTATTATGTAAATAATTACATAATGCTGAAATGAGGATTATATCAGGAATAATCAATAGAATCATAAAATGGCAATATAATTCATTAAAAGAACAAAAGGACTTGGTCTTATAAACACATTCAGTATTCTTACAGACTTACTCTATGTAATATCCCTGTGAGGCATTTGCATAAATACTCTGCCCATTTTTAAATTGTATTGCTTCTTTTCTCATTGTTGAAGTTCAGAGATTGCAAAGATGTGAGATATTTTACTCATATTTTCATGAACTATTATAGTGCTATTTATATGGCGTTCTGTCCATTTTAAGATGTACTTAAATGTTTTTATCTTTTGATGTCTTAAAAAATTGGGAGATGTTTTACGTACTGCCACGGTGCAACTGTTACTGCCTTCGAATCCAAATTGAAAGTTACTGAATGTGTTGGTGTCACGGAAATAAATGGCAGAAGGAAGAGCAGCAATTCTTTGAAGGACGTCGCAACACCAATTGGCTTGATTTGCTTTCCTCTTTCGTGGGATACAAGACCTGATACCCACAAGTTAATGAAAAGATTTTTTTGGCACATATTTACAGTCCCTGGTTGGCTGGCTCAAAGGCAGAATGCACAGGAGTGGAGAACAGGGGAGGAAAGGTCTCATGGTGACCAGGAAGTAGGACAGAAGGGAGACACCTTCTGCGGCAGCCCACCTCTTCCAGCCAGACCACACGTCTGCACGGGAAGCCAGCTGAATCACTTCCATGGTTCAATCACCTTCCAAAAGCACACTTATAACTGCATGAGGGCTTTAAAGGCCATCTGGGTTCCAAAACAGTACAGCTGAGAAAAATCTAAATGTAATTTTTTTATCAGTTTCTAAGCTGTTTTATTCCTATTCTTATTCATATTCTTATTCTTATTCTTATTCTTATTCTTATTGGAAAAACTGGGGATTGAACTCAGGCCCTTGTGCTTGCCAGGCAAGCACTTATTCTTCTGAGCTATCTCCTTGGCCCCCTTCTTTTTTATTGTTAGTCCCTATTAATTCTAAAAAATATTGGGTTTCAAAGTGTATGATGTATTTTGATCATATTTATTCCCCTTGTTATCTTCCCTGCCCCCTTCATCCACCAACACCTAGTCCTGTCCAATAATAGTCTCTCTTCTACTTTGGTGACATCATTTTTATATTCCACATAATAAGGAGAACAATAGATTTTTGTCACAATGATGTTGGCTGTGGGTTTGTCATATGTGTCCTTTAATCTACTGAGGTATGATCCTTCCGAAACTAGTGTCTTCAGGAATTTTGTCATGATAAGAAGCTAACTTTGTTGAAGGCTTTTTCTGCAACAGCCTTTTCTGAGATGATCACATGATACTTTTATTTATGTGGCATATTATGTTTATTTATTTGCATCTGTTGAACCATACTTGGATACTTCTAATGGAGTCATCTTGATGATTCTATACCATCTTTTAAATGTGTTGTTCAATGTGTTTTTTAAGCATTTTATTGAAGGTTTTTGAATCTGTTCATCCAAGATATCTGCCTACAATTTTCTTTTTTGTTGTTGTGTTCTTATTTTGTTTTGGTGTAAAGGTGACTTAGTGTCAGAGAAAGATTTGGGAAGCATTTTTCCCCTTTCCATTTCATGATATAGTTTTAAGAGCATTGGTATTAATTGTTATTTAAAAGTTTGGTAAAATTCAGCAATGAATTTATCAGGTCCTGTTACTTTCTTGTTTCTAAGACTTTTTATTACTTTATCTCAGTGTTAGGTATTGATCCACTTTTGAATATTCTCTTAGCTTGTGTAGATCACAAATATGTAGACTTTTTTCATTTCTTCTAAACATCCCAATTTATTAAAACACAGGCTTTCAAAACAATGAATAAAATTCCTCTGGATTTCAGTGGTGTCTGCTATAATTCACTTTTTTATGCTTAAATGTATTGATTTATGTCTTTTCTCTATTTCTTTGGTTAGTTTGGCTCCTCCTCAATCTTATTTTTGCAAAGAATTGATTCTGCTACATTGATCCTATATAATGTTCTTTTAGTCTTTATTTCATTAAGTTCATCTGTGATATTTATCATTTCTTTCCTTTCATTGAGCATGAATTTGCTTTATTATTTTTCAAAGGCCTTGTGGTACATGATTAAGATATTTGTGTTCTTTCTGATTATATGATGAAGAAATGCATAGTTATAAACTTATTTATAACTAACTGCCTTTCTTTTTGCCAGAGATTCCATTATGTTCACTTGATTCAAGGAAGTTTTTAATTTCCTTTCTGATTTTTTTCAACCGACTGTTCAAAAATAAATTGCCTGATCTCCATGTGTTGGCATAAGTTCTGTAGTTTCTCTTGTAATTGATTTCTATTTTCAATATAATATGATCAGATAAGCTGCAGGAAATTATTTCAGTGCTTTTCAAACTTGTTAAGGCTTGTTGATGTTCTAGAATATTCTCTGTTTTGGAGAACGCTCCATGAGCTTCTGAGGATTTTGTCTATAGTTTGAAGATGAAATATTCTGTAGACATTGGTTAAGTCCATTTGATCTATGGTATAATTTATCATTGATGTTTCTTTGTTACTTGTCATCTTGGCCTGAATAATTTGTCTACTACGTTCTCAGTAGTGAAGTCATTCCATTATTCTGTTTGTTTCTATGTAGCTCTTTATATTGTATAATATCTGTTTTATTATACGGCACACACAGAATACTGGTGTGCTGTGCCTATACACTTATAATTGTTATATCTACTTGTCGAATTATTCACTTTACCAGCATGCAGTGCCCTTTTTCATCTTAATCTGTCCAATTTTATCTAGAAATTGGCTTTGTTGGATCCAAGCATAGCTACTCCTTCCTGTTTTCAGGTTCCATTTGCATGAAATATTGTTTTCCTTCCTCTCACTTTCATTCCGTGCATTTCTTTGCTAGAAGGGGTACTTTTTAGAGATAGCAAAGAGGATCTTGTTTTTAATCCAGTCTGCCAATCAGTGTCTTTTAATTGGAGAAATAAGAATATTATACTTGGAGTCATTACAGAAATTCACTGCTAATTGCTGTCATTTATGTATTTCTAATATTTTATTCTTTTCTAAATGAGGATAGTTTTATTCTTCTGTGTGTGTGTGTGTGTGTGTGTGTGTGTGTGTGTGTGTAGTATTCCTTTAAATATCTTTGGCAATGATATCTGAATGGTAGAGTCTATCTTTAGTTTATGCATATATTGAAAGTTTTTAAAAATCTTTTTTAAAGGATGACTACTGGGTACAGCAATGAAAATGAGCATTTATTTTTATTTCATAACTTGAAATACATTCCATGCTTTCTTGGCCTTCAGGGTTTCAACAGAAAAATCTGCAATGATTCTGATGATTTCTCTGTAAGTGACTTGATTTTGCCTTTTGCAGTATTCAATATTATTTCCTTGCTCCCCACTTGTGACATTTTAACCATAGTGCAATATGGGAGGGTCATCTCTGGTCATGCCTCTTTGAGGTTCTATTATTATTAATTTTTTTTGTGGTACCAGGGATTGAACTCAGGACCTTGTACTTGCCAGGCAGGCTCTTACGCCACTGAGCTATATCCTCGGCTCCTCTTTTAGGTTCTAAATATCTCTTTTGCTTTGATGTTTGCATTTGATTTGAGAAGTCTTCTGATATTATTATATTAAATATATTTTATAACAATGAGATGAAACTTGGTAGTATATTCAACACCAAATGAATTATTCAATTTGGTGTTTTGGCAAGTGCTCTTGGGTATCATGCTGATAAATACAAATTCTTGTTGGGTTTTTTTTTCCCTTTACTAATGTGAATGTAAAAAATTTCAACTTTATCTTCAAACCTTGCATTCAGTTACTGCTGAGCCGTGGATATCTGTGAGGTTTATGTAGCTTAATGTTTTCATACTACTTACATCTCTATACTGAGATTTGTACATCTGTTCAAAAGGATATCACTTCCACTTTTGCTTGAGGTTTACTATTAGTGTCCAGCCTTCCTCTAAAGGCTTGAACCCTAGCTCCACTCAAAGAGGAGGAAAAAAACCTGCAGTAACGGTGAAAGCACACACACACACACACACACACACACACACACACACAGTTATTAATGTTTGGTTTTAAAAGATATCTGGTAATAAATGAAAACAAGAGAAAAAAATGTCATAGAACTGTCCTGCTACAATGCTGTATATGGTTAGATTTCTAAATTTCTGTGCAAAAATATGTAATTGTTTATTCCAATTTTCAAAAATAATTTTTAAATTTATTTTTTTTCTTTTTTTTCTTCACATTCTCTAGGGATTTAAAGTTTAGCATATCAATACTAAATGAAAAATACCTGTTCCATGCTATGTCTAAGATGTTCGATATTCACACAGATAGTGAGGTTAAGCTCAACTGCCTATGTTATAAGGTAATAACATCATTAAGTTTCTCTTCTGCAGGGTTAACTACTTAAGTTTGCAGACCAACAAAATAGAGAAAAAGAAGGGTTGCAAGGACAGCCAACATTTTGGCCTTAGCCTTTCAAGGTCAGTGAGGACTCAGAACATAAGAGAACCTGTACTGTAACATCATGTAACTCAATGATGTCCCAAATTTTCTGATCAAGGATATTATGGGGCCACAGAGGAAAGTGATCAATGATGTAGAGTATGCCTAAGGAGAGTCACATGGAGAGAGAACATTCTCTCAGGCTTTCACAGAGAGCAAATTGGTCAAGCAATATCTGTGACTCATCCACATGGCTGACTCTGACAAAGGATCTACAAACTGCGATACAGGATTTCAGAGTAAATCCTGAGGGGGATTTTACTGATCTTGTCAGATACAAAAGTTATATTTCTTGTTATATAGACCTTGTTTTATCTTGGTCTTAACCATCCAGCAGAAAAGTATAATAATGAGGTATGAAAGCAAAGCCAAATTAATATGCTAAACTGTAAAGGACTCAAGTCAGCAACTTCTGACATTGCCAGTCCTACAGATAAACTACTACTATTATGGACTACTGGATTATATTGGATTATTTTTCTGAATTCATGCACCTACAATATTTAAATGGCAATGGACTACCCATATCTGACAAAACTGAACAAAAATGGGATACAAATAAAGGACCATTTTGTATCTTTATATACAAAATAGTTAAGATAGATATACAAATACTTTCTCTTTATTCAATAAGAAGAAAAATTTTTACTAATAGTGTTTGTGGACAGGATATCATGTCTGCATCTTGTACTATGAATAACCACTATGAAGACAACAATATGCAATGTATTAATCTTTGCAGCTGTCACATTAATTGCTTTTGAATATGTCTCATTGCTATTTGTTTCTCAATAAAATTAATTACAAAAATAAATAAATAAACAACTATACCATCACTATCAATAAAAAATAATACAACAGTGAAAGGCTAAAAATTAAGAAAGTTAAAAGTAATAATAAAAATAAGCAGTTGGGAAAGAGAAAATAATGCAAAAAAGCAAAATTTGTAAAATTAAGGAGGAGATGAGTGAAAAGAAAAAAAAATTCAATCAAAGGGAAAAGTAAAGAGACTTAATAAATTTAACAAAACAACAAACAAAGCATAAAGGGAAACATAAGGAAATAGAAAATGTATGAAGGGTAAAGAAACAAAAAGCCAAGATAAAGAGAAATAAATCCCAAAATGTTCTCTTTGTTCAGGTAAGTGTGCGAATAGTTTCTTTGCTAGTTTTGTAGCATTGAAATATACCAGAAATGGGAGATGGATATTGAGGCACAGCAGGACCCTATTGTGTTTGCACCTCCACTCATCCAGCTGTAGTTTTATAAGTGCTGATTCCTGCCTGTACTTTCCCACAGTGGCAGAGGGGCAGTCCATGGTATGTTGTCTACCTTATATTTCTATTCATTCCAGAGGCCATTCGTGTTTATTTCTTTCTATGCTGTATGACCCTTGCTGCTATACCTAACGAGCTGTGTCTCTTCTGGCTCATACTGTGTCCTACTTGCTTCAGAGAGTGCTTGTCTGTGTTTATTGAGGGATGTGATGGACATCCAATAAGAGGCATATCCCTGATCAGGGCAGCAGGTAAAACAAGCAGACCACTGAACACCCACTGGAAGCAGGAGAGGACAGCTATGCATCCCCAAGTCTTGACCTAGCACTCTAGACCTATCCTTTAAAACCACACCCAAAAGAACTGACTTCTCACCATGGAGAGGGTTGATCCTCACCACTTTGTTCTCTACTGACTGAGCTCTCAGCTGCTCAAACTTCTCAAGGTGTCTGTGAGTAGCTATCCCCAACTCTATAATTGTCTCTTTTGATGCCTCCCACAATTTGCTAAAGTAGGGTGATGTCAGAGAACCCTAAGCATATTTTTTCTATGATTTCTGATTTCTATGGTAACTATGCTTTAAACAAAATTCTGCCAGTCAAAACAGCTCCAGATTATACCACCTGGACATAGTAGAAGTGAAATGGTGTTTTTCCTTACAGGTCCCCTGCCAGGTGGAAAGTCACTTTCAGAGTAAAATCCCACACTTATTTTGCAGCTCATAATACAAGAATTGTTTCTTCTGGAAATAGCACTGCTAGCCCATTGTTTTTTTTTTTTTTTTATTATTGGGGCTGCCAACCCTCTCTGGGCTTACCTTGTGCTAGCAGAGTCAGGTTCCCCTTCCCACTCCAGGAGCCACAGTCACTATTCCAGATTTCTTTCTTCTTTTCTTTACAATGGCTTCAGTTTCTTTATGACTTCTTGCTTTCCTCTCAGCTCTTTTTTGGTTCCCACAGCTCTTCTCTACATAGTTGTTTTTCATTTGTCTGGAATCCAAGTCATAGAATGCCTGTGCTTGTATGCTAGATTCTATTTTGCCTTCATAAATTTCTCCTAATATTGAAAAAAGATTTCATTCAGATAGCCATGTCCCAGGTATGGGAAATCGTGATCAGAAAAGTCCTCACCCAGGCTGAAACTCAGCATGAAATCATTTCAATATATGATTCCATCAAGTTGATCTGTCCAGATCTTCCTTAGCTATTTTCTCAGGTATCAGGTACAATAGCCAATCACACATTTTAAAGAAAGTGTGGTTTATTTGGGATCACAATTTCATCCTGTGGTCCATACGCTTAAAAGGCATAGATGAAGAAAATCTCCTCACATCATGGTAAACAGAAAGCAATAAGAGAAGAGAGAAGTCAGAAACTCCTAAACTGACCTTTCTGACCAGATCCCACCTACAGTAGTGACTCAGGGGCTAGGGAGATGGCACAATAGAATAAGTGCTTCCCTGGCAAGTATAAGGGCCTGAGTTCAATCCCTGATACAAAAAAAAAAAAAAAAAAAAAAAAAAAAAAAAAAAAAAAAAAAAAAAAAACACCTCACCGCGGATATCTCACACATGGTCCAAACATCTTTCAAAGACCCATCAAGGAGGGCAAGAGGCCTTTAGGGGACATTCTCTGCTTAAACTATTTCAAGAACAAAATACAAATGTCTTCTAGAGGTAAACCAATATCATTATCTTTCTAATCTTATATAGTCTCTGAGATACAATAAAAACTTACCATATATCTGATAGCAAGAACTAAGTGATAGAAAATCCTCAGGTTATACAAATAGAGTAGCCAAACAAGGAAATTAAAATAATGTGGTAAGCATGTTCAAAAATAGGGTAAAAGATGAAAACATGATATAAAAATGAACTAAATGTAAATTCTATATAACTAAGCAAAATCAGTAACATATTAAGACCTTAGTAGTGGAGGTTCACCGAAAAACATGTTCTAGAACCGCTTATGGAAGTAGAACAAAGTATTTAAACCAGTCTTCTAGGGCTGGCCAAATAGTTCAGTGGATTAAAGCTCCGGCAAGTAGGAACAGGGGCTGGGGTCTCGATTTGCTGGACTGTCATGCTGTCCCCGACCCCGGGGGCTTGCTGAGATGGCAATTGAGACTGGGTGTAGTGGCCACACGCCTGTAATCCCAGCTCTTGGAAGGCTGTAAACAGGCTGTTCACTACAAGTCTTATCTAGTACTGAGACCCTGAACACCTTGTACACCGTTCCCTAAAGTACAAAAAATGAAAATAAATAAAAAATAAACCAGTCTTCTGGTTTAACAGCATGGAAACAGGTCCACAGCAGTTGCCACTGCATCGGAATCTTATAGCTGTCTATGCCAGGCTGGGCTTAGCACAGAATCCCCTAACCCTAAGCGCATTGCTCATCCTCCTATCTTTTCCTTTCCATAGCATTCCCCCCCACCCATACCCACAGACCAGGAGCTCTGATTACTCCACATGGCATCCTAGAGAAATACAGAGAAGCCACATACTGAAAGACAGAACCGCGAAGAGTTTCACCCGGATTACGATTACTTGGGAGGCAGGACAGATCACAAGATGCTTATGTCAGATACACTTTTTGCTCTAGATGGTAGCACAACTCTACTAGAGTGTGCCGGGTCTACCACGAGCCTTATCTTTTTCATTTCTTTGTAACTAGTATGAAACTAGTGCACTGAGTAAGGGTATAGCCCCAAGTTTTACATTTGCCCTGGAAGAAGTAACTCCTTAGCGAAATCTCAATGGCTGGAAAGCCCAGCGAAGCAGCTACATAGTGCTCACGTATAACCTCAGGCTCTCAGGAAAAAGAATGTCTTAACCTAAAGTTATAAATAAAATAGTAAGTCTACAAAATACATACGAAACAAGCAAGTGATCTTCCACCAGTAGTGATCTAGGACCTGGAGGTGTTCCATCAACGTCTGGAAATCCTTTCAATTTTCAGGATGAGGAGAGTGCTACTGCCACCTAGTGGGGTGGAGGCCAATGGTACTGTTGTAAATGCTGCAAAGCTGTATATTATTTGACCCAAAATTTGTACAATGTCAAAGTTAAGAAAACTTAATTCATAACATATTAAAGAGAATAAAAGATACACAGAACACAATTAAAGGGGCTTAATATAGATAATTGGAATATCATAAAGCAATGGCATTGACAATGAGATGGAAGCAATAGTATTCACAGGGTATGGCACAGGAGAATTCCAGTAGTCAGAAATCCCTCAAGCCACAGCCTAGTAAAGACTTGCAAGTTCAGAAATAAAGCCTACATTATCACAATAAAGCTATGGAAAAAAAAAATAAAGACAAAGGAACGTTCAAAAATTGTTCAGAAGGGGGGAAAAAAGAAATATGACTTATTCGCAAAAGGAATTGACTACAGATATTTAGGCAGAGTCTATGACACCAAGAAAATAGTATTTCAGCTTTGCAGTGCTGAAGATAACTGTAAATCTAGAAATTTACACCTATTAAAAGTCATCCTTAGAAATCAGGGAAAAATAATGATACTTTCAGATTTTTAAAAAGATACCACAAAATGATGTAGCCTGCATCAAAAGAAACACAATATCTTCTTCAGACAAAAAGGAAGAGATTATAGAATAAAACTGAAATTCAGGAAGAAATAAAGATTACTAAAAAAAGTACAAAATATTTACAATATCCAATTCTTAGAAACAGCATGTATGTCCATAAAAAATAAAGAAAGAAATAAAATGTGATATTTGTACACAGTGGATTACTATTCTGTGGCAAGATGGACAAACATGAGACATTTGTAAGTAATTGTATATACCTTGAGAAAATAATGTTAAATAAAATAAGTCAGGAACATAAGCTCAAAAATTACAGTTTTTCTTATATGAGAAATGCAGTACATATATACAGTGATATCTTGGTTCACAAACTTAATTCATTATACACTCCTAGAAAAGGTGGGCATATTCGTATTTGTGTGGGACGGATGACTTTTTCTGTATTTATTACTCAATGTGGAGCTCACAAGCCAATACAAAAATTTTGTAAATTTTTTTGTTTGTGAACCAAATTGTTCATAAAATAAAACCATTCATGAACCAAGGTATGTATGCATAAAATCATATAACATTCGTGAATAGCTAATCAATAGCTCACTCATTTAGCTTAACATTCTCTAAGATCATCGTGGTTGTCACAAGAAGCAGGATTATCAACTCTTTTAGAGCTGAACCATATTTGACTGAATGAAGACACCTAATTTTCTTTGCCCATTCATCTGTCAGTAGACACTTGACTTGCATCCATGTTTTAAGTGCTGTGAATAACTCTGGAGTGAACATGGGATTGTGGAGAGCTCCTCAAGATTGTGGCCTCAACTCCTTTGAAAGAGGTGAGGTTTCTGGAGTCTATGATACTACCATATTAGTGCCAAGGTTTGATCTTGGGACCTTGCACTAGCCAGGTAGGCACTTATCCCACTGAGCTATATATCTGGCCCTCGATTTTTTAAGGAATCTTTGCACTATCTTGAAACTCAACAAAGAGATTAAAGTGGTAGTTTCCAGGTGCTGGAGAAAGAAAATAGCTAAGTTGTTAATAAGTGGATACAAAGTTTAAATCATGCAATGAAGCAGTTCTAGAGAGCTACTGAACATTACAGAATCTGTGCATGACAAGATTATACTGTTCACTTTTAAAGTTTGTTAAATGGGTAGATCATACAGTACATATTCTTAAAACCACAGAAACCAACCAACCAACCAACCAACACACACACACACACACACACACACACACACACACACACACGTTGACATTGAGAGTTGGTGAACATGACTGTTACCTTGATTATATTGGTAGTTTCATGTGTACATATGCTAATCAGCAAATGTTATGCATTGAATATGTAAGTTTCATATAGAAATAATTCTTTGACAAATCTCTTTTGAGAAGACTTTAAAAGTCACTAAGACTTAGACTGCATGAACATCATGTTTAGTAGATTTTATTAAACTAATGAGTATAGAAAATTTCTTCAATTCACAACATACATTATTATTTAGAACAAATTAAATTGCCACCAGTGTTGATTATACAATAGACTGTAAACAAATCTACCTCTGAAAATCACATACCTAGTCAGATTTTTTTCATTTTTAACTGCACTTACAATAAAGTTTTCCTTTCTTCTCTGTTTCCTCTCCTTTTGATGCTAGCCCAGAACTTACTTTCAAGAGTGAATTTTAAAATGATCTTATTGAGGCAAAATTATCATTAAAATGGGACTTCAATTTTGTATTTCAAAAACAATCAAGAGTGCTTACTCATTTTATCCCATTTTAAAAGAAATTGTGAAATGAATCCTTGTCTTTCCTTTACAAATCTGGGCAAACATGCTTAATATGTAAGCAAAAAATAAAATAAAGAATCCATATGTCAAAGTATATTTGAAGAAAAGTATATAGTGAACAAATAACACTGCTTCTACTCAAGCAGTTTTAGCTTTAAGCCAGTGTGGTGAAGACAGACTTTTGCATTCTTGCCATTTCATATGAGAACTGTAAATTGAACTAAATGAGACTCCTGAGTCACAATGAATCCACTCATTTACAGTCCTCATCCATGAATGAATATTTTGATACTGATAATGTTCAATGTATCATTTTAAAGAATAATAAATCAGTACAATGAGGAGATTAAAATATTCGAAAATGGCAACCACATTTTCTAACTTATTTACTTGGACAAACATGTAATTCCCATGTTGTTCAGCATTGTTTCCAAGAGGCTAAAATGATGCTCAAAAGTACATTATTTTATATTATATTACAAAGCACAGAAAAACAACAGGAAAGAGATTGTTGTAGGAACCTACACAGAGATATTTTTGTAGAACACGAGCCTATTTTAATTAGAAATAATTGGAATAAATGTATTTGTTAACCTTTACTTCACAATAGCATCTATGAGAATAGTCTCCTGTAAGTGTTCTGCTAGCTTGCCAGCTGCACCTCTCCTTCTTTGCCAGGTTAATCTCTTCTTTAACATTTTCCCTCCGTGAAGCAAAACAGATCCTCATAAGTACATACTTCTATTTCATTCCTTCTATGGAAGAAGATGAAAAATACTATTCTCAACAATTTTCTTTAAATTCTTCTAACTTTTCTTAGTCCAGGCCTACTGCTACAAAAAACATGATAGATTGGAGAATGAATTTATAAGTAATAGAAATATGTTTCTCAGAATTCATGAAGCCTGAGGAGTCTAAGATAAAGGAGCTGGAAGTTTTGGTGTGGGTAAAAGTTTGTTCTCTCTTTTGAGGTGGAGCCCTCTTGCTGCACTGTCGTGTGGCAAGGTGACAGTGATGAATCTTGTGTCTCCATATGGTGAAGATGACAGAGGACAAAAGGTACTGTGGTGCTCCCCACAGGCTTGTTGTAAGATCATGAAGCAATTCACTGTAATCACATCTTTTTAGTGCTATCATGTTGTGGCTCAAGTTAAAAATATGAATTTTGGAATAATTAGGATCAAAATGGTTGAATACTGAGTGTTACCTACTCACATTCTCCAGAACAAAGTGTTGAGAGTCAGGAAACAGTATCCCAGAGAAAAATCAATGGGGTTCAGGCCACCAGGGGCCCATGGTGGAGCTGATGGAGGAGAAGAAGAAAACAGGATTCATGCCCATAGGAGAAGTAGTTCACTGCTACAGACCTGAAACTTCACAGTACATTTGGAGCAGCTGTGTGGCTGACCCGACTGGAGAGGAGTCAGAAAAAGCAAATTTATTCCTCACCAGGAGACAGACCTGAGGTGAACCTGAAGAATCATGTGCAATCAGAGGCAACAGTGAGAACATGAGACACTTTTCTGAGTGGTCTACCTCACAGCCATTGGTTGGTGAGTTAACCAGAGTGGCACGCCATGCAGTTGCATGCAGGAGTGACAGCTGACAGACAGGACAGCCTTATTTTAGGAGGAAAAAAACAAAAATAACAAGAATAAAGACCAAAGCAAAGCAACATAAAATTATTAAAATGATACAGAGTTTCAAATCAAGAATAGAAAATTAACAATGGTTGTCACATTGCATAGTATCATCATCAAATTTGTTGTGCAGATTACCAGACATAGAAAAGATATCTTATCGTGCACTCAAGATATGCAGTGGGGATGTGTCCAGTTGAAACTCTGGAGAATTAGTTTAAGTACAAATTCCCAATTGAAGACCCATCTTGTTATATAACCATGCTCTTTGCTTCTATGGTTTAAAGTACGAAACTATTACTTATCAAAGTTTATCCGTTTCTGACTTTCACTTGCTGTTGTTATTTTTGCCAATTGCACTACTATAACTAGGGTACCACTTCTGCCTTACCCATATGCTCTCCCTTGCATAATAATCTTGGGAAGGCTTCAAAATTCAGGATTAGAGCAACCACTGAAAGGTCACTTCCATGCCAACATGTGGGAGTGAAATAAGGGAAGATGTCCAGTCACAGTAGACATCCAGCAACTGAACGGCAGGTTGGAAGGAGCTCTGCTGAGAACAAAGAGGGGGGACCAAGACTCCATTCTGGTGACTGCCCAAAGTCAGTCTTGGTGCTTCTAGCTGAAAAGGACTAGAAGCAGCTCTAAGGAAATCGGAAGGCATCCATCCACCTGAATTTACTGGAATGACAGAAGATATATTTATAAAAACAGAAATTATCTCACAGGTCAAAAAAGTTATGGTGATCATAATGAAGTATCTTCTGAGCAAATTCAGAGAAGACATGGATTTTTAAGAAAATATAGGAGTATAGAAAAATAATGGAAAGTGTAAATGAGCAACATAGGAAAGAAATGGAATTCATGAAACAGATTCAAGCAGATATCTGGAAAATTAAAAATTCTATTGGAGGCAGCAGAGAGATAGCTTGGAGGTCTAAACACATGCCTGGCAAGAGCAAGGACTCAGTTTCAATCCCTGGTACCAAATGCCATGCCTGTCTGCACCAGCTACTGAAATTGTGCATGGTGGCACATACCTGTAACCCTATCCCTGGGGAGACTGAGACAGGAGGATCACTATGTGTATGAGCTGTACAGTTACATAAATAACTGTACCAAATACATAAATAAGTATTAAAAAAATTCTATTGCAAATTTGCAAAACTGAATGAAAGAGAATGAATATAGAATATCAGATGTGGAAGACATGATCACAAAGAGAAAAACGTCACGCAGATAGTAAGGTACCATACAAAAACTATCCAACAACTCCAAGACAATAAAAGAAGAACAACATAAGATTGATTTAATTCAATAAAAATGTAGGAGTCAGCACAATGACTCCTACTCACACATCTAGGAATGACATAGAAAACCTGTTCAGAGAAGTGATAGCTGAAAAGTTCCCAAGCATGGATTAAAATTTTGACAGAGCTATAAGGCATACAAAAGTCCAATTAGTTATGAGCAAAACAAATCTACAACAAAGGCATATAATAATCAACATTCCATAAATTCAGCACAAGAAGAGAATATTGAAACTTGTTAAAGAAAATAAACATATGATCTATTAAAGAAAGCCCAGTGAAATCGCAGCAGACTTCTCGAGATATCCCATTATGTCAAGGAGAACTCAGAGTGAAGTATGTGAAGCTCTGAAAATAAAATCTTCCAACCCACATTCATGTATCCTTCAAAAATATCTTTCAGAATTAATAGAAAAATAAAATACTTCTATGAGAAAGAACCACTGAAAAACTTTATGACAACCAAACCAGCTCTACAAATATTCTGAAAGATACTCTAGAAAGAGAAAATAAAGCCCAAAAGTCCAAGATTTCCAATGGAAAGAAGCCACCAGTTAGGGCAAGCAATTACACGGAGGTGTCAGATAGAGAATCATCAACAGGGAAATTGTGTGACAAACACAAACCAACGCATATCAGCTATAACCATCAGGGTAAATTGTCTCAGCTTACTACTTAAAAGAATAGACTGGCAAAATGAATCAAGAAACAGAATGTACACAAGAAATGCGTTTCAAAGTCTGAAAGTCTAAGGATGGAAATCAGTAATCCACGTGATAGCAACTCAGAAAAAAAGGAAGAGACATTGTTTATTGGCTATTATAATGGACATTGTTTATTATCTTCTAGTTAAGATAATGAAAAAGAAATAAAGAAAGCCACTACATACTTGTTAAGGAGAGATAACAATTATAAATATATATTCACCAAATAGTGTCACACATCTATATTAAATAAATATTGTCAGACCTGAAAACTTAAGCACTAACTAATTGAAATGAGGGACCTGAAGATTCCATTATCACAAATATATAAATAAACTAGACAAAAAATGAGCAAAGAAATATCAGGACTGAACCGAATATGAGAACAAATGGAATTAGTAGATGTCTAGATAGTGTTTCACTCCACATCGTCAAAACACTTTCTTCTCAGAGGAGCATCAGACATTCTCCAAAATAGACCACATATCTGTTCTGCTTCAGTCTGACATCAAGTGTGTGTTCTTGCCTCCTAGCTAACCGTGTTTTCTCACAAGGCTTTCAGAATTAAGTGATTCGTGGCCAAGAAGCAAAAGCAGAATCTTCCTGTGAGAGGTTACAAGACAATGCCTTCACTAATCATGGTCAAGACAATATTGAATCAAGATTTAAAAATAACCATTGGCTGGCAGGGGATATAGCTTAGTGGCATAAGGGCTTGCCTGGCAAACACAAGGGCCTGAGTTCAACCTCTGGTACCAGAGAAATAAAATAAATAAA
>NW_004524638.1:6180775-6184636 GCF_000260255.1 Octodon degus | reverse complement strand
ACTCTGCTTCATGCGATCTATTTCTTTCCTGTATTGCTCATTCAAGGAATCTGTCATTTTTCTAATCTGTTCTATTGTTTTTATCAATGTCTTCTTTAGAAGCAGTTATAAAAAAAAGAAGCAGTTATAAATTCTTTTACTGCAGTGTTTTCTTCAGATTGCGATATTCCCCTTTGTTTCTGTAGTTGATTCTTTACTTCAGAAGCTATGAATTCAGAAAATTCTTTTTTAATATCAGAAAAGAATTCCACTCTGAGTTTCTCTATGACTTTCTGCTGTTGCTTATTTACTTTTGACCCTATTAATTGATACATTTGAGCTGAGCTAGTGTCCTCTGCTCTTGTTCTGGGTGGGCCTTGGGTTTCCTCCATATGTTACTGCATTGGATTCTTTACTGCAGATGCTTTTAATTCAGGGGTTTCTTTTTTCATTTCCAGTCTGAGTTCCTCTATACCTTTCTACAGCTGTTTCTTTATTTCAGAAGCTATTGATTCATTGATTTCAGCTGTATGACTCCCAGTTTGCTCTGTGTTAGTGTCCTCTGCACTTGTTATGGGAGGGCTTTGGGTCTGAGATTGCATTTTGTTCCTTCTCATTGTCATTTTGTGTAGCACTGTCCTCCAACCTTTGTTGTAGAGCTTTGGTGCAGTTCTAACCTTAGCACCTACTGAAATTCAGGTGCAGATCTACATAGTTTTGATTTATCCTGCTGTGCCTGACTTGGGTCTGGCTGCTGTGCTCAGCTCCTTCCTGCTGCTGCCCTTGGGAGTGATCCTGTTGTATCTGGCAAGATGTTCTGCTCCTGGATTAGCTGGATGGTTTTGTCCCCTCCTCTCTCCATGCAGTTATTGCAGCTGAAGAGTTTCACCTCTGGCCTGTATACCAGGCCTGAGATGAGTCTGGAGAGCATAAGGTGGAGTGGTAGGGAGAGGCAGCTCTCCCACACCCTGACCAGGCCTAGGTTAGGGCTGGATCTGGGGGTCCTCAGAATACAGCAGAAATTCTCACTGGGCAGGTGGGGTGGGGTGGGGGGGTGCTTCTGGGTGGTGAGTGTGTCCCAACGGGATGGAAGAGGGTCTCACCCATGCTGCTCCTGGGCTTAGACCTGTAGGTCCCAGTGGCTAAAGGTAGCCAGAAGCTTTCCCACACACTCAGCGGGCCTGGTCTAGGACTGGACCTGGGTGTTCCCAGAAGGTGGCAGAAATTCTCACTTGGTGGGCGGGGTGGGGGGGATGCCGAGTCATGGGGGGGTCCCAAGAGCATGCAAGATGGTCTCACCCACTCTGTGTCTGGGCTTGGATAGGCATGTCCCACTAGCGCAGGGTAGCAGGAAGCTCTCCCACACACTCACTGGGGCCTGGGCTAGGACTGGATCTGATGGTCTTCAGAACAGGGCAGAAATTCTCACTCCGCAGGTGGGGTTGGGTTGTGCTGTGGAGTGGTGGTTGGGTCTCAAGGGAGTGGAAGAGGGTCTCACCCACGCTGCGCCTGGGCTGGGACCGCTAGTTCCCACCCGTGCAGGGTAGCAGTGACTTAAATGTTCTGAAGTTGTTTGTACATCCTCTATGTTGCTCCACTCATATACTCCTCTCTTTCTTTGACAGTATCATGCTGCTTTTATCGCTGTAGCTTTGTATTATAACTTCAAATCCAGGATTGTAATGCATCCTGCTTTGCTTTTTCTACCCAGGATTGTTTTGCTATTTGGGTCTCTTCTGGTTTCATGTGAATTTTAAGTTTGTTTCCTGTAGTTCTGTGAGGAAGGCTGCTGGTATTTTAATTGGGATTTCATTAAGTGCATACATCAGTTCTGGAAGTATGGTATTCAATAATATTGGTTCTGGTTATCTAGGAACATGTAACATCTTTTTCCCTCTTCTTATGGCCTCTTTGGTCTTCCTTTTTATAGTACTATAGTTTTTGTTATAAAAGTATTTTATT
The DNA here is from genome assembly GCF_000260255.1 of Octodon degus. Taxonomy (NCBI): domain Eukaryota; kingdom Metazoa; phylum Chordata; class Mammalia; order Rodentia; family Octodontidae; genus Octodon; species Octodon degus. The sequence goes on along the minus strand of NW_004524638.1, from coordinate 6,182,695 downwards.
TTAGTTGTTAGGTTAATTTCTGAGTGTCTAATTTTTCTTGAAGCTGTTGTAAATGGTATATTTACTTAATTTCCTTCTTGGAGAGTTCATTATTGGTATACAGAAATGTTATTAAATTTTCCATGTTGATTTTTGTATCCTACTGGATTTTTTATGCAATGTTGATTTGGTTCTTTCCAGGAATCTTTGTTGAACTTTTTGGCTCTTCCATGTTAACGACTGTGTTGTGTGTGAATAAAGAAGAGTTTGACTTCTTCATTTTCTGTACATATAAATTCTATTTCTTTCTCTTGACTGCTTCTGCTACTCAAAATTTCAAGTACTATTTTGAACAGAGTAATTATTGTGGAATACTTATTTTTTTCCTGATATTACAGGAAAAGCTTTAAATATTGGCTCACTTAGCATGATGATGACAATAGGCTTCTCATATGTGCCTTTTATCCAATGGAAGTAAAATATTCTATACCTTTTTTCCTGAAAGATTTTATCATGAATTAATGTTGGCTTTTCTGTGCCTTTTTAATGGATCTAACACAAGGTCTTACTACATAGCTTTGGCTAGTAGTGATCTTCCTTTTTCAGCCTCTCCAGTGCTGGCATTACAAGCGTGCACCACCACACTGAGTTTCGGTGGCCAGTGAGGCGTGTCAGCTCAGGGATGGAATTCGACTACTGAACTATCTCCCTGACCCTCCTGTGCCTTTTTTTAAAGACAAGTTCTCACCATATAGTTAAGGCTGACCTTGAGGTCATCAGGTATCCCAGTATGGCTTCGAACTCATGGCAGTCCTGACCCATCCCCCTGAATTCTGGGGTTATAGGCATATGTCACCACAACTGACTGGGTGTTCATGAACTCTTAAAATAATGGTGTGATTTTGTTCCTATTCAGGTGATGTATTACTCTTATTGATTTGTGTATGTTGGACCACTCTTGCATCCCTAGGATATATAATCCTTTTCATGATTTATTGAATTCTATTTGCCAGTACCTTGTTAAGCATTTTTGTATCTGCATTCATTAAAGAGAATGACTTTTGGTTTTATTTTTAGTTGAGTTCTTTCTGAGTTTTAGAATCAAGGTAATGCAAACTTCTGGAAATAAATTTGGTAGTATTCTTTCACTTTCAATTTCATTAAACACTTTGAGGAGTATTTGGTTACATCTGCCTTCAAGTTCTTTTAAAATTCAGTTATGAATCTATCATCTATGATCTCTTCTTAGTTCATAGGTTTGTTTAAAAAATTACAACCTCAAATGCTTTAACATTTAGTGGATCATTAATGCTTTACATAACCTTTTGATTCAATTTTGGTAATTCAGGCATATCTAGGAATCTATCTTTCTCTTCTAGATTTTTCCAGTTTATTAGAATACAGACTTTAAAATTAGTTAATAGCAATGTTGTCAATTTTTATATGCTTTTTGTGATTTCATTTTTTCACTTTCAATTGTACTTATTTGAATCTTTTTTCTCAATAAGACTGGCTAATGGTGTATCTATTTTATTTATTGTTTTAAAGATTAGCTCTTTGTTTAATCAGTTCTTTGTTTTTTATTCTCGATTTCCTTGATGTCTGTTCTTAGCATTACAATTTTCTTCCTTGTCCTATCTTTGGCTTTGTGTTATTCATGTTTTTCTAGGACCATTAAGAGCATCATTAGGTCATTTGTCTTGGTTTCCTTGGCTTTCCTGATGTGGGAAGTAAGAAGTATAAATTTCTTCCTTGGGACTGTTTTCATTATGGTCCATACATTCTGGTGTACTTTGCTGGCATTATTGTTTGGTTGCAGGAATTATCTAATTTCTTCCTTGATTTCCTGTGCAATCTCATTGAATATTCATGAATGTGTCATTTAATCTGCACATATTTTAATAATTTCTGTAATTTTTATTTGCTTTGATTTCTACTTTC
>NW_004524638.1:6179319-6180594 GCF_000260255.1 Octodon degus | reverse complement strand
CTTACACAACATACTGGAAAATGTGGGATGCACTATAGGAGTCATAAGAAAAAATTACCTTGTTTTTAAAAAGGAAAGATTCAAATTCATGTAATTAGGAATGGAAAGGTTGGGTTCATAATGAATGGATCCTGTGGAAATCCAGATCATCAATATCTACTTTGAGAACCTTACTCAAATAAGATGGAAAACAAACAAAATGGACAGAATCATAGATAGATAGATAGATAGATAGATAGATAGATAGATAGATAGATGATAGATAGATAGATAGAGATAGAGATAGATATATGAATTACCAAAGTTGAATCAAGAATATATAAAAATTTTAAATAATGCAATATCAGTCAATGAAATTGAAAGTGTAGTTAAAAACTTATAAAGAAAGAGAAGCCCAGGCTCTGATGGATTCACTGTCGAATTCATAAGAAACCTAGAGATCAAATGCCAAAAGTCATCCAACTAATGAAATTGAAAGAGAAACAGTACTCCCAAAGTCATTCCTGAAATCAGGCATTACCCTGATGCCACGATAGTAGACTTATGCAACCAAATATGAGAGCTGGAAGCCAATCTTCTTAATAAACATAGACACAAAAATCCTCTAGAATATCCTGGAAAACAGGATGCAGGCAGTCATGGAGATTATTCGCCATGACCGTGGAGGGTTCGTCTCAGGGATCCAGGTATGGTTCATCATAGGCAAACCGATAAATGGAATATACCATTTCAACAGAGCCAAAGAAAAAATTTACATGATCATCTCAATATATTCAAAAATGTGTTTAACAACATCCAACACTCATTTATGATTAAAACCCTACAAAAAATGGAACAGAATTTATCTTAACATGATAGAAGCCTTCTACCATAAATCAACATTCAACATCATATTAAATGTTCAGAAATTTAAATCTTTCACTCTAAATTCAGGAACAAGACTAAGATGTCCACTATCACCATTCTTATTTAACATAGCTCTTGAAATATTAGCTAGAGTAGTTAGACAAGAGACAGAAAAGAGGGAAAAAGACAGGCAAGGAAGAAATTAAGTTACCAGTATTTACAGATGACATGATACTGTACATAGAAGCCTCCTAGAACTCCACTAAAAGAGTTGTAGATTTAATAAAAGATTAAGTCCCATATCTGGATATGGAGTCAATACTCAAGTATTAATAGCATTCCTGTATGCAAACAACAAACTTACTGAAATAGAATTAGAGAAACCCCACTTTTCATAATAGCACAGAAAAAAATGACATTTAAAGGCTG
>NW_004524638.1:6177769-6179219 GCF_000260255.1 Octodon degus | reverse complement strand
GAAGGAAGATGGTATAACTGGCTACAAGAAGAATCCAAGGAACAGACCTATTCATAGATAAGGATGGATAACATGCTTATATAGATGGAGATAACTTGGCTTTCTCAGTGCAGGGATGAAAGGAGGGGAAAAGGGAGTCATTTGAACTTCTATGCTCAGAATAGAATTTACCTGTCTACAGATAAGGCTCAAGTTGCTTTTCCAGAAATTATAGTGCCATAGCATAGCTTCTACTGAATCAAAGTCTGATTATTCAGTGAGGTTTCTCTTCTACACAATGTAGGGTTTTCCCACTGAAGTACAGAACTTTAGAGATACAATATGAAGTAATGTGAATTCTGGAAATTTTTAACCAAAATTACACCTTCTCAACTCAATCAGGCAAAATTATCATATAGCAAAATTTTATAACATATTTAGTCTGGACCATATGGAGAAATTGGACACTATAAAAAATGATAATAATACAAAGAAACCAGGCATGGTGGTACATGCATGTGATCCTGACAGTCTCTGAGACTGAGACAGGAGGCTTGTAAGTTCAAGCCCAACCCGTGTAATTAATTTACTGAGGTCTTATCTCAAAATTTAACAGAAAAAAGAAAAAGAAAAGATAGGAAAGACTTTCTTGATTATACTAAAATAAGAATCACAATACATATTGTGATAAGGCTAAACTGGGTACTGGATTTAACGAAAGGGTTATCTCTTTGCAGTCTTTTGGCTGAGATCAAATGTATTGTATGCTATTATCAGTATCAAATGTGATAAAAGATATCTCAGATATTATTAAATACAATTTATATATGAGTACATATTAGTACAAAACTAATGTTAATTTTCTCAGCTTTGATAATGGTTCTGTGGTTGTGTAGCTAAATGGCAGAAATTCTCTTTAACCTTGCATAATGTATGTTGATGGTTTAGAGTTGACATGCAATCATATTTCTATACTTCAATTGCTTCAGATAAAAATATATGCCATGGTAGATAAAAATCCTGAAACAAAAAAGTTAACAGTTGGTAAATCTAAAGTGAAAATACAGTTATTCATTAAACACTTCTTTTAAACTTTTTAAAGACTTAAACATTTTTAACTTAAAAAACTGAGTAAAACACAAAATATGTTTTAAAATATGTAACACTTATACTGAGTCAAAATAACAAATATTAATATTTACATTTAAAATGTTGAAAGAGATGGCAACGGTATAGAGTACGTCATGCAGAAGGGAAAGCAGAGAAAGGATGAGAGAGAGATTGAAAACATGACTTGCTAGCCATCAGAAACTTTCTAATATCAAAGCATAACCTTGTTATGTGCCAAACTTCCCCTACCAGGAGTCCAAATATTTTAGATAAAAGATGTGTTTTTAATGTGACAAAAGTTGCCAATATCATGGTTGTCAGTTTTTACTATCTGTTGACAAAAAATACACAATGACTAATG
>NW_004524638.1:6176356-6177669 GCF_000260255.1 Octodon degus | reverse complement strand
ACAAAAGAAGTAAAAGATCTCTGTCATGAAAATTATAGCACTCTGAAAATGGAGATCAATGAGAATATCAGAAAACAGAAAGATATCCCTTGCTTTGGGGATAATGAAAATGGCAAACTTCCAAAAATTTTATATATATTTAATTCACACCCATTTGAAATATCCTTAACATGCCACACAGAAATAGAGGAAACATTCCAAAAATTCATTTGGAACCCAGGGAGACCCAGAATAGCAAGAAAATTCTGGGCAACAAAGGCAAAGCATGAACTGCCACAATCCTTGTCTTGGGATTATACTACTGTCATAAAATCAGATTAGAAAAAGCAAAAACAACTTCAAACACACTTCACCATCTTATCTTTGATGAAAGGACTAAACACATGTAGTGGAAGGTAAAAAGCTTCTCTAATACATGAAGATAGCGGAGCAAGTTTTTATGATTGGGGAAATAGCTGCCATTTCTTGGGGCTTGAATTCTTTGTCATTTTATGTTTGGTTTCAAAAAAAATAGTCCAAACTCTTTGTTTTCTACTTAAGATTTTCAGAAAAAAATCTAACAAAATATACAAAATACTACATAATTCTTCATCCTTACATATTTTTAGGCGCTCATAATCATTAGCATCTGTAATGTATTTATATAAATGTTACATGACATCTCACACCTACTGGTTATCATTTTATAGCTTGATGGTAATTTTCTTTCAAGAATAAAATGGAAACTCAGTATTGTTTTAATGTTTTTCTGTAATGACCAGAAATGTTGAACATTTTTCATGTAGTTACTAGCTATTTGTACTTCTTCTGAAAAGTGGCTATGTGATTGAGTCACACATTTTTAGATAGTTGTGGCTGGACTTGAACTCAGAAATATTCCTGCCTCAGTCTCACAAACTGTTGGAGTTACAAACCAATGCTTCCATGAGCAACAATTGCACTTAGAGTTTTTGATTAGATGTTTGTTTGCTTTGTTTTGGAAGATGTCTAGCTTTTTTGAATTCTTTATATATTTTAGACATTACTCTTCTGCTTGAGGAAGAGCTACGACAATTTTTGTGCTCCTCTGTAGGCCATCTCTTCACTCTCTTCATAGTTTCCCTTGCTTTGTTGAAACTATTAATTTGATATAATCCCATATATTGATTCTTGATGGTATTTCTCTTGGAATTTCTTGAAGCTCTTAAAGTTGTTGCCTATGCCCATGTCTTCAAAAGCTTTAACTGAGATCCCGCAACAAAGATTGTACATGCTTTGTCAGTGCCAGCCATGTGGATGAGTCATGGCCATTGCTTGGCCAATGTGCTCCCCGT
>NW_004524638.1:6169431-6176222 GCF_000260255.1 Octodon degus | reverse complement strand
TAATTGGATTTTTCTTCACTCTTTTGAACATGTTCATGTATTTATACCATACCACTTTCCCAAAAGCAGTTGAGAATTGAGGCAAAAGGATGTTGTTATAAGTGTAAACAGGAACACGTATGAAATATGTTTGTACCTAAAAGATGTGTGATAACAGTGATAGAGGATTCTGAAGGAAAAAATAACTCTTACCCACACAGTGGACCAAGGTATCCACTGAATTATTAAAGTCCTCCTCTGCTAAGATGCCTTGTTGTGAGCATGTATGCAGGAAACAGATGTCTTTATATCTTTGGCCTATATGCAGAGATCTAATTCACATACTTCTTCCACAAATGTCATTTTCCACAGAGCAGATGGGGTCTCAAGAGGGGGTGAAAGGAGAAAAGAAAAGATAAGACACACATTAAAAGGAAACCTGGGACCAGACTGAGTAGAATGTGACCTCTCTGATGGAGAAGAGGTGATGGTCCAGAATGGTCTACATCTTTATTTACACACAGAAAAATGGAGGCATCGTGGGGTTGAAAGTGCAAGGTCTCAGTGTTTTTCTGAGAATATGGAAAGTGAGACATTCTCAGAGCTAGCTGTGCTGTGGTTAATGGGAGGCACACTGAGGCCAAACACCTGGGGATAGGCAACTGAGCTGGAGGTCACCTTGTTTGCACAGTCTGCCTCTGGCTCCCTGCATCCCCAGGACTGGCTGTGCTCTAGTCCTGAAACTTTTCATACGGCTGCCTCTGGCACTCCATGTTCTCAGGGGTGCCCTGAATGTGTCTTTGATCCCCAACTCAGCTGCTCCCCACACATGACATCTTTGTTGCCAATTTTTTAGTCCTGATCCTTCTAAGTCCCTGATCATCTGACCAGATCATTGGCTACAGCCCATGTATCACTAGATAGTCACACATCTGGCCATTTTTTCTTCCAAGTAAAGTGTATAACCAGGAGCACTGCTCAAAGTTCTTCTTCCTGTGGAGATTTCCCCCTACTCTACTTCATCGGAGACAAGGGGCTGTGGTGCAAGAGCTGTCCACTTTCAGGTGCTGGCAGCATAACACGCAGAATACCTGTAAATGAAGGCCAGGTGCTCACTTCCTCTTTTTACTGACACACCACATGAGGTCTTCAACTCATATCTGGAGACAGAAGGCAATGTGGCAGAAGCAGGAACCATGTGCATGGGGCAACTTCTTTGTGCAAATTAGTCAAGTCACACGGTGAAGTGCAGAATCAGGCTAGGACCTTATTTTCAAAGAGAGGAGTTGTAGGTAGGTGATGGCAGAGACTTGCCCCCAGATTCTGAAGACTTCTCAGTGATTTCCTTATGGAGACCTTCCAGAATCTCCAAGGAGCGGTCCTACTTCCCACTGACACTGGGTACCATTGGGTCTGCTGGATCATAGGGCCAGTGGCAAAGCAGCCAGTATGGCATCCTGGACCTGCTGCAGAGCCTTCTCTTGTTCTAGGCCCCACGCAAAAGTACCAGCTTTTCAAGTCACTTGATAAAAGTGCCAGAGTAGCATACTTAAGTGAGGAATATGTTGCCCCCCAAATCCAAATAGGCCCATGAGGCATTGTGCCTCTGTTTTGGTTGTAGTAGGTACAACAATTGATTCTTCACCTTAGGAGGAATATCTCTGCCTATTCCACATCTCTTCACTCTTAGAAATTTCAACGAAGTAAATGGGCCTTAAATTTTAATTGGACTTTTCCCATTTTCTTCCAGTGCCAGTGCTTTACCAACCAGTCTGGAGTATTTACTTCTTCCAGCTCTCTTGCTCCAATCATCACATCAGTATAATGGACTGGTGTGAAATCCTGTGGGAGAGATAAGTGATTGAAGGCTGTGCAAAGTAAGTTGAGGCACAGGGCTTGAGAGTTGAGATGATCCTGAAGCAAGACAGTGAAGATTTCTGGCCTTGCTAGAAGAAAGAAAATTTCTTCTGGTGAGCCTCATGGATAGGTGTAGAGAAGAAGGCATTTGCTAGATTAATAGTGTGTTCCCAGTACCTCGAGATATGTTAATCTTCTCTATTAGGAAAACCACATCTGGTACAACAGCTGCCACTTGATTAAGCTTATGGAAATCCACTGTCTGTTTCTAAGACCAATGAATCTTATGGACAGGCCCTGTTGAAGAGTTAAGTAGATGGGGCCAGCGAGATAGCTCAGTAGAATAAGCACTTGTCTGGCAAGCTCAAGGTCCTGAGTTCAATCTCCTATACTGAAAAAAAAAAAAAAAAGTTAAGTAGGGATATGGTGGAAACTACCATCTCTGCATTGTTGAAGTCTTTGATGGTAGCACTCACTAATACCTGCAATCTCTCCAGAGTTGTGATATTATTTTTAATTCATTGTTTTTCCAGGTAAGGGTAACTCCATCTAGCCTTTCTCACCATAAAAGTTCTCAAACTACAGGTTAGGAACCAAAGAGAGGATTCTGCCAAGCAGTAAGTAACCTATATTCATTATATATTCTGGAAGTGGAGAAATTCAAGAACAGGATGAATTAAAAATACTACAGGCCCGCTCTGAGTCAGACCTGGCTAAAACTCTATTGAATACCCAACTCTGGGTTCATCTACTCTTACTGGAGGAACACAATAAAATTGTTGATCTCCTGGAGTTAGGATTAGCTCTGTACTGGTGTCCAGTTGTCCCTGAAACATCTGATCTTTTCTTTTTCTCCAATTACAATTACTCTGACAAAAGGACTTTGGTCCCTTTGTGGAGTAATGAAAAAGTGGCAGTGTGACATCTTTTCAGTGCCCTTGGGCACCCAGTCTCTCTTTTATTCCAGGGGCTCTGGATGTGTAAACTGGTTCAAATCAGGAAACTGGTTGAGGGGCCAGGATCCACTGTTGCTATGATTTTTGTTGTAGGCAGCTAAATTGGGTAAAAATATTGTAGGCAGTCAGACAGTGCTGGGCCTTCAGAAAGAGACAGTATGGAAGGCAAGATACCTTAACAACTGTGGAAGAAAAGGACACTCCAGCTGTGGGTCAGACCTCAAGACAAAAGATTAAACAGATGCATCCCCATACTTTGATAGGGTTGGGCATCCAGGATTGATATTCTTAAGTAGATAGTGATCACCTTGAAAAAGCCAGAAAGAGTCACAGCCCAAGCCTCCACCAGCATGCCCCTGCTCTGTATTCATGTTCATTTGCTACCTGACTCACTTCTCATTTGATCCTGATTTAATCAATTTTACTTGAGCAACGAATCTTATTGGTTGGCCATAGTTCTGTCCTACTTCATGTGTGAATTCCCATGTTTCCCACCTTAGACCCTTCTCACCTCATGGTTTTGTTCTATAAAAATCCCGAGAAAAGAGAGATTCCTCAGCAGCCCACTCAGGTCCTCTTCTGTCATCCCTGACAGAAGCCTTCTCTTCCCCAGTAAACATATTCTTCTATTAATCTTCATTGTTCCTAAATTTGATTCTTAAGTTTTAGAAAACAGGAACTTGTCCCAGGTATCTTTCAGGTTGGGTGTTTTAATACCTTATATCAATTTGTCCTAAAACTTCCATGGTTTTCGAGTTGGATTTTCTGGAGCTCCACCTTTTCTTCATCTTTTAGGGCTAGGTTTTCTTTTTTCTTTTCTTTCTTTTTTTTTTTTTTTTTTTTTTTTTTTTTTTTTTTTTTTTTTTTTTTTGGCAGAACTGGGATTGAACTCAGACCCTTGCGCTTGTCAGGGAAGCGCTTATTCCACTGAGCCGTCTCCCCGGCCCAGGGCTAGGTTTTCAATAACCTTCCTACTTATCTCATTCTCAGCAGCAACTTCCACTAGCTTCAGCTTTTCCAAGGCAGCAGCTAAGTGCTACTAAGCGCTGCGCAGCTCCTCATAGACCAGCTGGATCCCATGCTCCCAGGAGGCGGAGTCAGCTGCTCTCTTCCTGAGCTGGCCTTCCCTCTCCACTTCCTGCTGGAGGTTCTCCACCTCTCCTTGGCACCATCAGCTGCGGAGTCTGGGTCTTATACTTCACCACCTTCCTCCTGGTGACCCTGGCCATAGCGCCCACTCAGCTGTGTCTCAGATTTGCTCCCTGCCTCCTCTGTTAGACAAAAATTACACTATTTCAAAGATGGAATAAAATACCTGGTGGCAGACAACACATACTTTTCTCCATGGAATTCCCATAAAATATTTGTAATTTTACACAAGCAGTATTTCCCAGTGGATAAAGTGATAGCGATGAGAAATGATGTGTAAGTTCCTACAGGAAAATATACCATAACATTTTAAGATGTTGCTGTTATATTATTATCATTCTGTGAGCTCCATTATACTCTCCCTTTGCCTGAAAATTAAATACACAGTGACTCTAATTTATCCCTCATCAAATGCTGTCAGCTTCTTTGTTATCAAAGAAAGATACACTGTGTAAACAGAAGTGAAGGCAGAAGCATCATTCTTATGCTCTGCTCTCCCTAGGAGAAGGTATTATGTGCAGGCTCCCTAGTGTGTCAGGATGGTTTAAATTATGAATAGCCCCAGAAAGCATCCATCAAGGCCCCATAAGCCTGCTTGAATATTTCATTCCATCCTTCAAAAGTCAGTAACCTGTAGATGGTCAATGAGGGTATAAGATTTTCATTAGAATAACTGCTGATCTTGCACCCCTAGAATGTCAAAAAAAAAAAAAAAAAAACTAGAAACATTTCCTGCTAAATTCTGTAGTGGAACTGGCAATCTCCACTGCATGGAAAATTCAGTTCTCTTAATTAGAAATCCTCAAGCCGGACACTTTGAACAGGATGATTAGTTTCAATCATAGAGTACAGCAAGATTATTTCAGCAAAGGAAACAATGAAGAGATTGTAACTCAAAAAGGCAAATTCTTTGAGATCCATATCACTTTGAGTAGTGTGTGGGTAAGTGATACTATCAGGCCGTCATGAATATACATGACAGTTGCCAGCTACTAAAGTGTCCTGTAGAGGCATTCTGAGTTCATTAATCTTCCTGAGAATTTAACTTACTACTTGGAGGAATTTACCTACAAATCACAGAGGAGTGGTATGCAAGCCTACTCAGCACAGATTATCATCCGGACACTGAATTACAGCTTTGTGCATATTGCAATTTAGATCTCGACCATCCCTCAAAAGTTTCATATGTTTTCAGCAGGCTTCCATGGGGTGATTGGATCGTGGGGGTGCTATGCTCATCAATGGATGTATCCACTATAACCTCATAGCCAAATGTGTTGTCATGAGGTGGGACTGGGTTTGAGGAAGGGGGCCACTGACGCCATGGTTTTTGAAGAGAAATTTGTCTCTCCAGTTCCTTCCTTCTCTCTGCTTCCTGGTTGCAATGAGGTGGTCATGTTTCTTCTGCCAACCCACCTCCATGGCTGTTCTTTGTTGGAGCCAGTGGGCCAGGGAGTGAATCCCCTAGTCTAGGATTAAACCTCTTCTCTAAAGTTGTGGGATTCTGGAGCTGCATACCAGAAATGGGAAAGTAGATGAAGGCAATGTGCAGTATGTTATGTAAAACTCAAGTAATTTAGAAATAATTGTTAATACTGCTATGATTTGAATGTGTTCCCCCAAAATTTGTGTGTTGGAGACTTATTCCCCAACTGAACAGTTTGCAGGAGTGAGACCTTTAGGAGATGGTTGTGTCATGAGTGCTTGCTTTCCTGAATGGATTCATGTTTTCTAGAAGTTTTGATTTATGGCTGAGAGTATGCGTGATGAAAAAGCAAGCTCAGTCCTCTTCTCATGCTTCCTCCTTTCTTGCCTTTCCACCCGTGGCCATCTGGAGACAATCATAAAGACCTTCACCAAATGCCAGTATTATGAGCTTGGATTTCCCAGCCTCCAGGATCAAGAGCCAAATTAATCTCTGTCCTTACAAATTACTCAGCCCCTAATATTCTGTTACAGCAACAGAGAGCTAAGAAAAATGTCTTCAGTATTTAGATAAGAAAATTAAGGATGGAGAGATGAAATCACATTTTCAAGGTCACAAACAAATGGCACAGCTCCACTCAAATGTAGGTTGCTCTGCTACCAGTCTCATGTGTCTCAGCTATGCAGTGGCACAGTGGTAGAGCCCAGAAAGCAAACTCTCTCCTTTCATATTGTGGTGTTTACTCCTTCATCTACCACCACCCTTAAACACACCTCAGAGTTAGGTGGATGTGCTGACTACAATTTCCCCTGATGGAAATGTGGCATTGATTGATGAAGGTTCTATACCCACCCCGGGCTGTGAACTTCTGAACATGGCCAGACTGTTTCTACTCTATGAAGTCAAAAGAAAAGTGAAATCCAGTTGACAATGTCAAAAAAAGGCAAGAGTATCAGAGAAGCCTTGGAGGATAGACAGACTTCTACATGCAAAGATGCTGTCAGAAATGAAACTCAGTTGCTGGGGAGATGGCTCCGTGGAATGAGCGCTTCACTGGCAAGTGCAAGGGCCTGAGTTCAATCCCCAGTTCCGAAGGAAAAAAAAAAAAAAAAAGAAAGAAAGAAATGAAACTCAGACTGGAGAACAACAGGAAAGGAAGCCCAAATGCAGGTAAGAGCAAGAAATGAAAATGAAGACAGACTTAAAGATAGCCCTGAATGGGGATGTGACTTAGTGTGATAAGCACCTATTTGGCAAGTGTAAGGTCCTGAGTTTGACCACCAGTACCAAAAAATAAAAGTTACAAGTACTTTTGGACTGGGCATATAGCTCAGCAGCATCAGCACTTGCTTGGCAAGCTTCAGGTCCTAAAGTTTGATCCCTGGTACAAGAAGGAATGAAAGAAAGAAGAAAGAAGAAAGAGA
>NW_004524638.1:6167778-6169146 GCF_000260255.1 Octodon degus | reverse complement strand
AAAATAAGAAATTTAGCTCTGAACTTTCAGACTTATGAGAAATAGGGTACTAAGATCTAATTTTAAGAATGATAAGTGATTTAAGTGATTTTAAGGAGCTGACAAGCACAGTTTTGGACACAATACAGATCATGTTGGTTATTTTTCCATTTTTCAGGACAGCTCACTGGACCGTCCCTTGATGCCTCCATTGCTCTCACACTCTGTACTGTACTCTCCCAGCCAGTCTTGTCTGCTCTACTTCCACATGCATTGTAAATCCAACACGTTCTTCACGACATCCACGCACAGCCCAGGTGTTAGCCGCCATCGCCTTCTACCGGCATCTTGGCAGCAGCCTTGCAATGTCCCCTCTTGCCCCCGTCTCACGGCAGCATGCCAGGATACCATTTTTCTTCTTTTCCACTCAAACCTCTACAATTTGATGCAGAACAAGTGCCCCAGGGCTATAATGACCTATAACATGTACTCAATTGTGGCTCAAAAATATTTTTTTAGAAAGCTGCATCTGTACTGAACAAGAAGAGAATTTGGGGGTCATTGTTCTTCAAACATCGCAGCATAACAACCAATTCTATAGCATTTATATCATATTGAGAAGATTTAGAGTATGCAGCAGTACATGCCTGAGTTATATGCAAATAGAACATCATTTTGTAGATAGGACTTAAAGATCCAAGGCTTTTGGCATCTTGGGGAGACTTGAAGCCAGTCCACTGGAGCTAGTCATGTTGTGTAAATGTGTGATGCACACATATGTGAACACTAGTGCGTGCATCTATTCCTTCACTCACTCATCCATTCATATATTTGTGTTCTTCTAATGCAAAAAGCAGAGCTAAGCTAAATAAACCAACTTGAGGGCAACAGATTTGTTAAACTCCCCAAATCCTCTGTTTGGTCAAAGTGTTAGTTTCTGACATTTTCTGTGAACAATCTAATCATTTTTGATAATGATTTTTCTCCTCTTGTGATGCTTTAGATCTAACAAGTCCCCCAGAATTCTTCTGCCTGTAACTGATAATGGAAATAAGATGGCATGATACATAGCCGTGGATTCATGTCTTGATCACTGAGTAGCTGAAAGAACAGGAGCCAAAATACACCTCTCCTCCTCTAAGCTGTTCCGTCAAGTATTGTGTCCTAGTGACAAGAAAGTGACAAACACACTTCCCTTCAATTCTTATTTGTCTGTCTTTTATGAGAGCATTATGCAAGCCCTCCAATAATGTGTTTAACGGTGACAGTGCTATCATTTCTCTATTGAACATAATATTGGGTGTAGGTTTTGTTGTTTATAATATTTATGATTCTAAAAGTTTTTAGATTTTAAAATTTATGTTGAATTTTACTAAATTTTAAATATCT
>NW_004524638.1:6158115-6167429 GCF_000260255.1 Octodon degus | reverse complement strand
TGTTCTGAGGCATGTCACTTTTCTTTTTTGCTTGGAAACTACATATTACAAAATGCGCTGGCAGAGTCCACAAGAGAGCTCAGCATTCCAAACCAAGGCAAGCTCAAGGGTCAAGGTTCAATCCCCCATCCCGCATGTCATGCTGGCCCTGCCCCTGGGCCGCTGGGGTGCGCTGACCCAGTCATGGAGTCCGGGCGTGGTGGAGCAGGCCTGTAATCCCAGCACCAGGGAGGCTTAAAACAGGAGGAAAACTCTGAGTCCAAGCTGTGTAGTGAGACCCTACACCAAATACATAAAGTGAAAATAACAACAACAGTAATAATAATAATAATAATAATAATAAATGAGTTTGCAATTTTTATTCTCTTTTATTCTGCAGAAGTTACCTGTTGTGATGTGAGAGAAGAATGAGAAATGAAATCTGGCTTCTCTTAAAGAAGATTCCAACATTGCCTTGAACAGTTTGCTTGACTTGCGCACTCGGGTTCTGCTTCCCTTCATGCACCCAGATCAGCATTTATACACTTGCAGGTACTCACTCTTCACGTGTGGGCTTTCGAATTCCTGAGACTGTATTTATTTGGAAGTTACTACCTCAAAATCTGCTCTGTCTCTGCAATCTTTCTTTTGCTGCAGCATTCCAGCTGCATCTCATTTACCCTTTGCTTATCATCTTACTGGCTTTTCCCAAGAAGTAATCAGGTTTTCTTTTTGATTAATACATTTTTTTCTCATTCTTGGTTTCTCTGTTCCTTTACAAAATATTTCTTATCTCTTCAAGCTTGCTGTTTTATTCATTCTATGTTCTTTTTTAAATATTTTATTTTGAAGAGTAAAAACAAAAGCAAAAAGATGGATGCAAAGACAGAAACAGCGTAACATACAACAATCCATGTGTTACAGATTTTAAAACCAAGAAGAGCAAATCAACAATGCTTGTTATATTACCTATTTTTAGGTCAAGTCTGTCACTCAGATTAGCAGATACAGTCATGCAAGATTGGACAAAAAATTGAAAAATGACACTTGTTTTCAATAAACCTTAATTATTTTTATTGTCTTTTTACTTTTTTCTAAATTTGCTTTAAAGAGAGTATAGTAATAATTGATAAGACGTTACTAATGGTGTGCATTTAGAAGACCAAGATGAGAGCTATTCAACCATGGGTTTTGTATTACACATTGCTGTTCTCAATGTAGTTGCTTAGATTGCAGATATCAGCATACAGAGTTAGCCAAAGTGAAAATTCTAAATATTGACTGCTATTTAAAAAAAAAAAAAAAAAACTCATTCTACATTCTTGTGCAGTCTATTTAGCATGTTTTTTGAACATTAAATCTTCCATGATAGATGCATTTGAAGTAAATATTTTTGTATCCAAATACTACTTCACTTCTAGCATTTCATAATTTCAATTTTTTTTGACAGGAAGATTAATTGTTGCTTCCTTTTTGGCTTTAATTTTTTCCTGAGTTTTTAAGTTCCAAGCCTGTTTGAATCTGAGCTATTTTTGTGATACAATCCTAAATTTACTGCACTCTTGAGAAAATAGTCTATACGAAATTGATCTTTTGAAATTTAATGGTGAAGTTTCCTACCATATAGAAAATTTAAGAATATTCTAAACTTTCTCAAAAGTAAAATATATATTCTTTGCTGAATACAGAGCTTATTAAACTTAGAGAAAAGTAGATGATACAGATATTTTCATAGATACACAAATCTGTATATATAAAAACCTAGGTATACTTAGAATTATATTGTTTCTGGTTTGTTTGTTTACCTATTTTACTTTTATATGTCTATAACTTACTAAAAAAAGTATTTTATTATCCATAATGGCAGATACTGGCTTCTCTATTCTTCCTTTCAGTTCTGTCAGTTTAACGTGTTTTATATAGCTCAGGATATATTTGCTATGATGTGATACCCTCTTTTTCTATTCTTCCTTTTATCAGGTTGGTATCTCTTTTCTGATGCCCCTTGAGGAAGTTCCTCAATCTAATTTCTAAATCATGAATGCATTTAAGCTACTTATCCCATGCATTATTTCTAATTTTTATACACAATGATTTCGCATTATTAACAAGATTGAATCATGGCTTGAGATCATCCCTAACCTCTTTATATTTGTTTGACTTAATTTAAATTCTTGAACCATCTGTTCTCATTTTTCTTCTTTACCTGTCTATGTGCCCAGAGACTATGGGTACAGGTGTGTGTTTGGGGGCAGTGGTACTGATCGGATGTCTGATTATTTTGTCCCAAGAGCTCCCGCTGCAGTAGATACTAGTAAGCTGCTCCATCTTGCAAAGTGTGCTAGAGAATACACAAAACTCTAGCACTGTGGACACCTCCTGGTGTGAGCTGAAGTGGGCAGGAGACTTGGGAGAGCTAAAGCCTCCGGAATTGGCCTCTATCACTGGTCATTCTAAAGTGTATCAGTTATAGGATGCAGAAATAAGCAGCCCTGAACAAAAGCAGTCTCCTAAATTGCAGTGCTCTGATCCAAGAAGTGGAGAGAGATGAGATGAACAACAAACCTCCAAAGATGGCTTGTCAGTTTCCATCAGGCGCCATCTGTTCTTCATTGCCATAAGCCTTTGACTTCACCCACAGAGCCCCACTGAATCTGGTGGCCTGGGTGCTAATGACAAACTTTGAAGAAGGAAGAACAAACTACTGCTCGGAGCCAATGTGGAGAAAAGTGGTGTCCACTTTTGCAACCTCTCTTACTCCCTTCAAGCCAGACAACCTCCCACCAAATGTGTACCATGTCATCATTTTATTTTGCTTTGATTTTGCTCTAGTTCATGATTCCATGTTACTTTTCTCTTTTTTCTGCAGGGCTTTGGTATGAGACAGTGCTGTGTGACTCTCAAATCCTGCCCATGTTCAAACACTAAGCCTCTGTCTTTGGCTGGATACCCGTCTAGTCAAGCACGTAACAGAGAAAACTAAGAAAATTCCAGCCACTGGCCCATATCTGGAATAAAAGAATAACTCTGAGAACTATAAAACACTGGTGTTTAATGCTGTACAAAATTGTACAACATTTCCTGAGAGAAAAAAATTCATCCTGGGCTTCCTCAGCTGTACTCAACTGGCAACCATGAGGACCTGTAAAAATAGTATTCTAAATTTGAAGTTTACTTTGCTTTGTTATTTTCCCAGTGGAATTTGTTACAAATATGTGAGAATTTAGAATGTGTTATTCATTTAAATAATCTCATCTTGAGTGTTTCCATCCATCATTCTGAACACTAGGACCACTTTGCTTTTTACTTTAAAGAAAAAAAAAATAAAACCGAGTTTCAAAACAGAGGGGTGGGAGAGTTCCAATAATTAATGCATTGTATATTGTCTCCGTAGTCTTCAGAGTGCAAGACACGGGCATGATATCTTATGCAAACATTATTAACACAACAATTTTTTTGCAGTGAGCTAAAAAAAGAATGACTGTATAACTATGGTAACAACCTTGTGTATAAATATATTTTTTCTTTTTCCCTTTCTTTCTCTCTCTCTCCTTTCTCCCATCACAGTCTGTCTTTCCTTCTGAACAGCTTCTCCCCAGTGCATACCCTCTATTGTACATCTTGGATCTTATTTACACATTCAGTGTTTCAGACAATCTGCTTATCCATGTGGGTCTGATTTATTTCACTTATGAGCATCGTCTTGAGCTGCATCCATTTAGCTATAAAAGCCTCCGGTTTATCCTTCTTCATGGCTGAGTAGTACTCCAACTGTGTCCACACTAAAGGCACATTCCTATGATTTCCCATGATAACCGACTGCTGAGACCATTCTGGCCAGCGCTGCACACCCGGCATAATCCTGCTCATGCTTACTCTGGTCCTTCTTTGTATGTGAATACAGAATTCCTATCACCTTCCTGCACGGGGTAACTCAGATACCCTTTGCTTTGCTCACACCCTTCCCAACTAGAGGCAGCAAAGGACTTGCTTTTCAGTAACCGCCCCCACAGTACCACTGGTTGCCTAAAAATATCAGCAGCACAAAATTATAGCACTTAAACTACACAAATACAAAATAAATGATATTTCAGAATCATCCAATTTTTTAAGCCACATTTCAAGATGTCTCATGACATTTAAATAGATATTTACAATGTCATCCAAATAAGAAGGCTAAATATACTAAGTAAACAGTCACTCCTTGGCAGGCACAAATTGAGTTTAGGGATGTTTTAAAAAGCAAGAGAAGAGGTGAATGCATACTAAGTCCAAGTTCCTCACTCTCAACTCCTGAAGTCACCATAACCTTCTGCCTCCAACTGTAGTTTTGCACAATTTCCAAGCTTGTATTTAAGGAAATATCAGTCAGCTCCTCAAACTCTTTTGTCAAAAATACTGAAAAATAAAAAATACCTTTTTCATAGTGGGTTTGCCACGATAGCACAGGCATAGTGAAAGTCACCACTAAATCCAAGCCAACATGGGAAAGAAAATCACATTAATATCATTGTCATCAGACACATGGACTCTGGCAAGTCTGCCACCACCAGCCATCTGATCTACAAATGCAGTGGCAGTGACAAAAGAACCATTGAAAAATCTGAGAAGGAGGCTTCTGAGATGGGAAAGGATTCCTTCGAGTATGCCTGGGTGTTGGACAAGCTGAAAGCCGAGCGTGAGCGTGGTATCACCATTGACATCTCCCTGTGGAAATTTGTGACCAGCAAGTATTACGTGACCATCATCGATGCCCCTGGACACAGAGGCTTCATCAAAAACATGATTATAGGCACATTGCAGGCTGACTGTGCTGTCCTGAGTGTTGCTGTTGGTGTTGGTGAATCCGAAGCTGGTATCTCCAAGAATGGGCAGACCCGTGAGCATGCCTTTCTGGCTTACACACTGGGTATAAAACAACTAATTGCTGGAGTTAACAAAATGGATACCACAGAGCCACCCTACAGCCAGAAGAGATATGAGGAAATTGTTAAGGAAGTCAGCACCTACATTAAGAAAATCAGCTACAACCCTGACACTGTAGCTTTTGTGCCAATTTCTGGTTGGAATGGTCACAACATGCTGGAGCCAAGGGCTAACATGTCTTGATTCAAAGGATGGAAGGTCACTTATAAGGATGACAATGCCAGTGGAACCACACTTCTTGAAGCTTTAGATTGCATCCTCCCACCCACTTGCCCCACTGACAAGCCTTTGCAGCTGCCCCTTCAAGATGTCTACAAAGTCGGTGGTATTGGCATTGTCCCTGTGGGCTGAGTGAAGACTGGTGTTTTCAAACCTGGCATGGTGGTCACCTTTGATCCAATCAATGTCACAACTGAAGTCAAGTTTGTTGAAATGCACCATGAAGCTTTGGGTGAAGCTCTTCCGGGGGACAATGTGGGCTTCAACGTCAAGAGCGTGTCTGTCAAAGATGTCCATTGTGGCAATGTGACCGGTGACAGCAAACATGATTCACCAATGGAAGCAGCTGGTTTCACTGCTCTGGTGATTATCCTGAACTATCCCAGCCAGATCAGTGCTGGCTGTGCCCCTGTCCTGGATTGTCACACAGCTCACATTGCTTGCAAGTTTGCTGAACTGAAAGAAAAGATTGATCGCCGGTCTCTTAAGAAGTTGGAAGATGGGCCCAAGGTTTTGAAATCTGGTGAAGCTGTCACTGTTGACATGGTTCCTGGCAAGCCCATGTGTGTTGAGAGCTTTTCTGACTACCCACCTCTGGGTCATTTTGTTGTTCGTGATATGAGACAGAGAGTTGCTGTGGGTGTCATCAAAGCTGTGGACAAGAAGGCCGCTGGAGCTGGCAAGGTCACCAAGTCTGCCCAATAAGCTCAGAAGGCTAAATGAATATTATCCCTGACACCTGACACCCCAGTCTTAATCAGTAGTGGAAGACTGGTCTCAGAACTGCTTCTCCCACTTGGCCATTTAAGTTTAATAATGAAAGACTGGTTAATCATAACAACACATCGTAAAACTTCAGAAGGAAAGGAGAATGTTTTATAGACCATTTTATCTTATGTGTGGCAGTTTTTAACTTATTAGTTTTTAAAATCAGCAAATTTTAATGGAAACAACTTGACCAAAAATCTGTCACAGAATTTTGAGACCTATTAAAACAAAGTTAAATGAGGAAAAAAAAAAGAAAGAAAAATAAAAAATAAGTAGATCTGGGGAAAACCTTTATTTGTCAGTATTCCTTTCTTTTTCAACCCAGTAAAGGCCATTTCATTTTCTTTTGTGTCTTGTCTTGTTCCTGGTTGGCCCAGGTCTCCACAGGACGTGCTCATGCCTGTGAGCCTTCCTGCTGGGCCTGAGAGAAGGCGCAATCCTCACAGCACAGCCCCAAAGCATCTGGGTTAATCAGTGACATTTAAGGTCAATACGGGTTCTTATGAGGTCATCAGTCTCCTAGAAAGCAAGCCCAAACTGAGTCGGTGCTACATTTTTTTTGGAGGGGGTCATTCCCATACATATAAGAGATGGAAGTACAGATCTTCCTCTTCTAGGATTATAGCATGCTGTACATATCCATCCTGGGTTCAGAGTGCTCCTCAAGCTCTATTTCATTTATTTGATCATGTGTTACTCTCCATTTTCGCTTGGATATCTAGATTATCTGAGAAAATCTGAGATTAAGAGGTATGAGAGTCACAGAAAGATCGATCCTACAGGAACTTTGCTGGGTCAGTAGAATTCTGAGCAGTAGAGGGCAGCATCAGTACGCACGGTATGGCGGGAATGTGTCATGTTGCATGGCAAGAGGAAGAGCACACAGCAGAGGGAGTGATGTGACTGCTCTACCTGCTACAGTGCCCAACACAAGCGATCAGAAGAGCTGTGAGGGGAAGAGGAGCTTGTAAAAATATTTCAAGGTCATGTCAAGGTGTAGGCCAAGAACTGCAAGCTCTCATCCTTAGTAGAGGAGTCAAAATGTAACATGAATTGGTATAAGAGGTTTTGGCATAAAAAATGCTTTTCACACTGAAAATTTGACTTAGCATTTTACATTTTTGTCATTAGAAAACAAAGATGTAATTGTGTTGATAAACAGCACTTGCTATTCATCCTTGATGCTATAAAAGTAAAATGGAAAGTGTTGTATTTCATGCATAGGTGTCCCCTGCAAAGCCTCATGCAGTCATGGGGTGGCTTCTGGAGTTTGTGATTAATTACTGTGGATGTGGATGCTGCACCTGACCTGGGAAAGGTAATTTGCATACCAATGTAAGGAGGGGAGAGAGGCTAGCTAGCTGCCTGAGCTGCTGCCACTTCCTTTGCTCTCTCACTCCTTCTGCCATCATAAAAGTCTGTACTCTTCCAAGTGTCACTCTGCCTTGGAGCCAGCTGAGTATGGATTGAAACCTCCAGTGACTGTGAGCTAAATAAACCTTTCCTTCCTTCAATTTGGGTGTCAGGTATTTGTCCCAGCAATGAGAGAAGAGTAGCTGAGGGAGAAAGCTTTAGTACAGTGGTGTTTTTATTCTGATTTTACATTTAGGCTTTTATGAATTTTCCTTAATTTTCAATGTTCTACTGCATTAGTTTCTCTTCTATAGTACTTCTTTTCATTTGATTTTTTTGTTGTCTGACTTCCTGAAGGTCAAACTGAGGTCAAGTTTCATGACAGTAGCTTGATGCTATATGTTAATGATAAAAATTTCTCCTAAAAAGTGCTTTTCCCTCATCTGATACATTTAGTATGCTGTGTTTTCATTTTCTTTTCTTTCTTTCTTTTCTTTTGGTGCTGATAATTGAACTCAGAACCTTGCACTTTCCAGGTAGGTGCTGTGCTGCTGATCTGAACGCCTAGCTGCTTTTCATTTTACTGTAAGTAACTCCAAGTGTCGTATTTAATTTTTCCTTGATAGTTCAGCAATTTAGAGGTGAATATATTCTGGATGACCTGTAATATTTTAGAATATAAAGGTTTTTTCTGTATGGTCTGTCTTGGTTGTTCTATGTATCCTGCAGTCTTGGTGTACACTTACGAATGCCAATTGTGTCAAGTTGACTGGCGGTCTGTCGTTTATGCCTTTTGAAGCCAAACTGATTTTATGTCCACTTAGCCTATCAATTGTTGACAAAGATAATTTGAGATCTCCAAGAAAATAGCCTTGTCTGTTTTCTCTGAAGCTCTCCCAATTTTTCTTTTATGTATTTTGAAGCTCATTAATGATAGTGCAAACCCCTATTCAAGAGTCATTTCTTTTATCATTATGAAATGATGCTTTCAGATTTTTTGTTCTGAAACCTACTTTATCTCATAAATACAGACACTTTCACATGTTTTTTGTTAGTGTTATCATTTCTTCCCTCTTTTTATTCTTTTTTAGTTTTATGTAATTTGTACAGGGTCATACCACGCAGCTCAGACTCATAGCAATCCTCCTGTTTTCAGCCTTCCCAGCACTGGGATTATAGGCCTGCCCTACCACTCCCATTTTTGGTGGCTGGCTAGGCCATCCCTGGAACAGGGCCAGCACAGCATGCAGTACGGAGGATCAAACCTGAGTCCTTGAACTTGCATAAATAGGCACTTAGACCACTGAGCTATGTCCACAGCCCCTTTTTATTCTTAGCACAATTGTGTCTTTATACTTACAATGCATATTTTAAAGCTGCCATGATTGCTTTTGTTTTGTAAACTAGTTTGAGAATCTATGCTTTTAAATTGTGGTATGTAAATATTTGTGTTTGATATTTTACTAAAATGGTGTTTTATTGGCTTGAAATATGGCTGTTTTCTTTTCAGTTATTTGAACTTGTGTTTTCCTTTCTTTTATGACTCCTTTGTATTTAATTTATTATAATTATGCTTTTATTTTTTAACTTATCAGTTATAATTCTACATTATTTTCTTTGAGTATTAATTAATTTAGGATTTAGCATTTCTCAGTCTACTTTTAAGTAGTCTTATATAATATAAAAAGAATGTTCCAGCAAAGTTCTCACACCTTCCCAGCTCTGATCTCCATCTTAGTGTCATATATTCTACTTCTGCAGGTCTGACAACCGTACAATATATCATGGCTACTTCTGACTTAAGCAAATAACTATTACTTAAAGAGACTTAAAGAAAAAAGGCACTTTTCTATTTACTCACAAGCTTACACTTCCTAGTTTTCTGATTTTCTATTTCCAACTTGTGTGATTCTTTTCCTGCTTGAAAATTTTCATTATTTCTTATATAACACAGGGTTGGTTGGCAATTATTTTGGATTTTGTAAAATGTGTTTTTCATTTTTAATATGAAAGAAGATTTGCTTGGGAAGGAATACATGCTAGGTTCCCTTCAGTAGCTTAAACATAAT
>NW_004524638.1:6142778-6150100 GCF_000260255.1 Octodon degus | reverse complement strand
GGGGCGGCCTGAGGGGGTGGGAGAGGGTCCAGCCCACGCTGCACCTGGGCTGGGACTGGGCCCACCGGCGCAGGGTAGCAGGAAGCTCTCCACACACTCACCAGACCTGGGCTAGGACCTCACATTGTATTTTTGTCAATATTGCAGACATGTTCAGCCATCGGGAGCATATATGCCTTCTATGAGGAACTGAGCCTGCTTGGACATGGCATGTGATCTTTTTGATGATCAGCACAGCTTGGTTGGCTGTGTGTTGTTGACAAGCTTTGCATCTGTGTCCATTAAAAGCACTGGCCTGTGTTTTCCACTTTGGCTGTGCCTTTCCTGCGCCTCCTTGAACATTATACTCATAGAGCGGCTGTTAAAATATTCTCATCTACTATGCGTACAGTCTTTGTCAATTTTGGCTTAGATTTGATGATTTTTTTCTTGCTCATGAATAATGTTTCCTCTTTTTTGTATTCCTGGACAGTTTTTATTTGATGTTAGATAGGTAAATTTAACTTATTGTGTGCTGGATGTATTTATTGAAGTAAACATTTTTGATCTTTGTTCTAGAATGTAGCTAAGTTGCTTCAAAATAATATTATATTTTTAACCTTTGGAGGATCTAGAAGAATATTTAGTTGAGGTAACTTTTCTGCAATTCTAGGACAAAAGTCTTTTCATACAGTACAAAATACTTTATGAATCATGCAGTTCTCTCTTTTGCCTGGTGGATATAGCCCACGTGAAGTTTGTATATCATCTTGGTTATTTTCTCATTGCTGGGACACAATACCCAACTCCCCAAATTAAAGAAGTAAAGGTTTATTTAGCTCACATTTAGTGGAGGTTTCAGTCAGTACTCAGTTGGTTGAAAGGCAGAGTGGCACATGGCAGAGGACAGCAGTTCATGGCAGCAGAAAACAGCAAAGAGAACAGTAGGAGCAGCGGCAGCGGCAGTTAGCAAACCTCTTTCCTTCCCTTATATTGAATTCAGGCTGTCCACCCCAGGGCAGGTGTAGCACTCACCCCCATAATCCCAGCATTGGATCATGAATTAATCACAGACTCTAGATGCCTTCCCCAGTCACTGTATCAGGCTTATGGGTGACAACTAGACACAAACCATAACATATACATTCCCTTTAATCCTTTGACGTGTTTTCTTCACTGGATTTGAGAATCCTTCTTATATACATACTGACTAGGATTTAGTTATCCAAACATGGAAATGATATCCTCAAAATCAAGACCCCTATATTAAATTCACTCTGTCAAACCAGCTAGAATGACATCTTTTTTTCTGATTAGATGATTCTTAGTTCAAATGTGTACCTGTTCTGTGTCAAATAAACAGTTTATTGGGTAGGGCACTGCTCCTCACCTCCTCTTCCACCAGAAAGGTTAACATCTCCATCCGGTCATGGACTTCAACAGTGAAGTGAGTGTAACTGGGCAGCGGGTCTCTGCACACATTCATTGTCATCAGGCATTGCATGTCCCTTGCTTGTGGCCAGAGTCTGCCATTTTCCCATTATGTCTGTCTTAGTTACTTCTCTCTTTGCTGCTACAAAATACCCAACACCAAAAGTTAAAGGAGGAATGATTTATTTGGCTCACAGTTTGTAAGGTTTCATTCCACAATAGGCTGGCTCCACGGCAGGCTGGCATGGCAGAGGGACATCACAAAGGAGAACTTTGTAATGTCTAAAAGACAGCAAAAGCAACAAGACAATAAGAGGAAGACAAGCACCTTGCTGTTCCTTTTATTTTATCCAGACTACCGTGATAGGGCTATGACAAACCAGTCAGTGGACTGAGCCACAGTATGGTCACACATACTTTACCCCAGCAGTGAACACTAGACTCTGCCACCTGTGAAATATGCCTGTGACTACTTGAGGCTTTGGGGGGACATCTGGACACAACCAAAGCAACGCCTGATAAAATTGTAATGCCACCAGTTAGAAGGCTTCATGAGTATGTTCAGTAAACTTCTGGGATCCCCAAGTACAGGTCTTAGGCTTGCAGCTTGCTGGCTTCTGTTAACATGGTGTGAAAATACAGGTTTACTAGGCATAAAGTTTCCTGGAACTATTTATAAACAGTACACACTGAGTTGGAGACCTTAAAACGTGTCCCACTGGCTGGAGGGAGGCGGGGTGTTGACTTGATGGTCTTTTTAGTCTTTTTTGGTCTACAAAGTCAATTGACTGGTGCTAATTTGCAAGCTCCGAGATGCTGCTGTTAATGTAGGTCTTTATTCTACTCTGAATCCTTCCTTCCTTGGGGAATAAAATGAGCTTTCTCATGAAAGACGCATTGAGTCTGTGGATAGGGAGCCTGTTTATACATCAGATCACTGTTTTAAATGCCACAACTCTTAAGTTCTAAGCATCTTCCCAGAGGTCTTGGTGAGGCATGTGGATGTGTCCTAAAGCTCTCTGATCATAGGAAAACTTTCACCAATGTAGGTAAGCCCTGTTGGCCTGCTCAACTGTGTTCCCACTTAAGCAAATCTCCTAACCATGACATTTGTGGCCTAGCTCTGCTACATACTTGCTAGCATAACTTGCATTTGAATTTCTACAATGCAAGTTAAAATGAAGATCAGGTGTGGTGGCACATGCCTGTAATCCCAGCACTGGATAAGCTGAGACAGGAGGATCACTATGAGTGTGAGCCGCATGGTGAGACCCTGTACCAAGTACATTAAATAAGCATATAAATCAATAAATTTAGAATGACATCTGTCCTTTCTAATTTTATGAAATTATTTTAAGCACATGATTACCCTGTGTGAATGTATCATTAATATAAAATGCTATCCAACTTAATCTTTAGCCATGAAATGCTATAGTACTAGAAATGTAAGTAAGAGTGTGCTATAGAATTAGACAGATCAGATTCAAATTCAAACCACATTCATTGATTGTGTGACTGTGGGCAGGTTCCTCAACTCTCAAAAGTAAGGGACCCATTGAGCACAAAGCTGATCTGTCCTCAAGGGTAAACTGACTTAATTCTTCATCTCTTTCTGTATGTTCAGTGTTAAACTTACATAAATTGTATTGTTTCTTGTGTGCAAAGGAATTAATGATTTCTAATCTGATGTCTTGCTGGAATTGCTTAAAGTTTAAAGGAGAAATTCTAAATCAAAAAGCTCAGGAAAGTAAATGTTAAGGTATTTTTCATATGAACAATAAATGCAGACTTTGATCATTAAAAATCCAACAATAGCAAAAAATAGTAAATGAACTGCTCTGGGAAAAAATAAAAGGAGCGATGATGCTGATAAAAATGCTGTTTAAAAATAAATTTTTGCCTAATTTCAGAAACATTAAAAGGAATCTATGTGTGGAGGTTGTGTGCATTTCCCAACATAAGATATATGATGTGTGATGTAATGTGATGTGAATATTGCTGAAGAGGGGTATTTCACTCTATCACCCTTTACAAAAACTTTTTTCTTCTTATAAAGTCTGAAATTTCTAACATTTAGTCATTGTTTTCTTTTTTAAAAAAAAGAATGTGAAAGATAAGCCAATGTCAGTGAAATGTCTATGATGTGGAATTCTGGAGTCTAAAGGCAAGAATATGGTATTCAGAATGTGATTTTCTGTGTAGAAATGTGGAATAAAAAAGAAAACACATCTAAAAATTGAACTTTGTAGTGTCCAGTTGTCAAATGAAATAAAAGCAAAATATGTTTTCTGTTTTTAAACCCATGGTATCTACAATAATGCTTAGACAAGATAACCTTTATTGTCTATTGAACCAAAGTTTTCCAATAGCATATTATTGAAATACAGGATTAAAAGTGATTTCCATTGCTGCCATCTACTAAGCATAATCTATACAATTGGACAGTTTCTATTTTTACAGCACAAGAAAAGTGATACAACACTTAGAGAAGAACAGGATTTGCTCACGAGGCCTTGTACATTGTCATATGCTGGCTCACGAAGTGTGTGGCTCAGAGGCTGGACTAGCGCCATAAAACTCCAATTGCAGTTCCAAGAGCTACAGAGTCATCTCCCAGAAGCTTTCAAAATGCAAAGTCTCAGGCCATCCTGGACTTTCTGAATCAGAAGTTCCAGTTCATTAAGATGTTCAACTGACTGTTTATTTGAGAGAAGGCTCTACAGGGTGTTCAGGGTCTCACTGCTAGACCAGACTCATAGTGATCCACCTAGTTACCGCCTCTCAAGAGCTGGAATTCCAGGTACATGCCACCATGCCCAGTCTCAATTGCAGTCTCAGCACACCCCAGGGGCACAGCAGGCATGGCAGGCCCAGGGATCGCAGCCCCAGCCCCTGCGCCTGCTTGCAGGTGCTATAATCCACTGAGTTATTTGACCGACCCTTCAATTGATTGTTATACACATCAAAATATGAGAAGAAATGTTTTAGTGGAAATCATATTTTCCCCCCAATCCTTGGGTGGGTCTCCTTGGAGAATCTCTATGCTAGCCAAAACAGCTGGCTCCAGGTGAGAATCGTCATGTGTTGATTATTTCTTGGTTAAACAGATACAACACAAGCATCATTTCAACACCAGTCCTTTTCCTCAACTCATTCTTAACTTTTTCTCATTCTCAGTCTTGTTTTTCTCCCTCTCCTCCCTCTTTCTCAGTAATACTCAAGAGCTTGTTTTCAAAGACTCCTGAAGCCATTTGGCCCTTCTTTGATTTCCAACTCCACCCTCAGTGTTGTCCCATAGCTGTTTTGACATCAGCCATGATCAGAATATTTATGTATAGAAATTATCACACAGTAGATCACAGCTTACCCTTATGCCTTCCAGTTTGCCAGTTCACCTCTCTCTCAGGCTGTTTGCCAACTTCTTTCTATCTAGCCTCCTCTTTTGATTCAATCCAATTCTTTATTTAGATTTTCCCTACCTTTTTTCACTTTCTGAGGCTCAACCATCACCAACAAAGCAATAGCTAAAATGAAATAAGTTGTACAATTTCTTCATAACCCAAGCAATATTAAACCAACTTAAATTTTAAAATGCAGATGTAAATGACACTGAAAATAGTGCCCTAACTGGCAAAACTTCAATTACTTAAACAGAAATTTTCTATATAAATCTTTATTAGTTCATATTTGAAGCAAGTGATGATTACATTCATCATGGGATGGTGGCACATAACATACTTAATTCTTTTTCACCTCAGTCCTTTTCATGACTCAAGTTCATTACTGTTTATATGACTATAGTGTTTCACTGTGTATACATATCAAATTTTTAAATCTATTCATCTTTTTGAGCACATAGGCCATGTTCAACATTTTCGCTCTTCTAAGTTTCACTGTTATAAGCATGATCATGCGTTTGATGTCTTTGCCTTTTCTGGAAAGAAACATAAAAGAGGAATGGTGAGATTTGCACTTTTGTGAGGAATGCTGACACAGATTCCAGTGTAGTTTAACTAGTTCGTATTCACACTTACAAGGTAAAAGTGTCCCTTTCTCCCCACAGCCTCTCCAGAATGTATTATTATTTGATTTCTTGATGATAACTATTCTTTTGTTGAAGTAAGAAGGAATCTTCAAGTAGTTTTGACTTACATTTTTCTCATGGCCAGAAAGGTTGAACACATTTTCATGTACTTATCAGCTATTTCTACTTCTATTCTGAAAAGTGTGTATCCATTTTATTAGGTCTTGTATTGGGGGAAAATCGTTTCTTGATTATTGTATATGTTTTAGATGTTATCTATGTTCAAGTTTAGCTCTCAAAACTTTATTCTATATGTTGTCTCTTTACTCTCTTGATTGTGTCCTCGGCTATTTAAAAGTTTTAAATTTTATATAATCTCATTTGTTAATAGTTGATGATACTTTTTCTGCAACTGAGGGCTCTGTTTGGAGAATCCTTACCTATGCCTTCACCTTGATTGCTATTAATTTTATCTTCCAGAAGATTATTTATTTATGTTTTATACATTTTGAGTTTAGTTTAATACATGGTGATAAATACCATACCAGATAAGATAGTTTCCACATGTGTAAGGATAACAATATGGGGCTGGCCAAATAGCTCAGCAGATTAAAGTGCTTGCAAGCAGGCACAGGGGCCAGGGGCTCGATCCCCAGGCCTGCCATGCCAGCCTGCTCCCGGGACACACTGAGAAGACAATTGAGACTGGGCGTGGTGGCATGTGCCTGTAATCCCAGCTCTTGGGAGACTATAAACAGTCACACTACAATGAGTCTGATCTAGTAGTGAGACCCTGCACACCCTGCAGACCCTTCCCTAAAATACAAAAATAAAAAGATAACAATATCAAATG
The DNA here is from genome assembly GCF_000260255.1 of Octodon degus. NCBI lineage: Eukaryota > Metazoa > Chordata > Mammalia > Rodentia > Octodontidae > Octodon > Octodon degus. Next base: position 6,143,813 of record NW_004524638.1, on the reverse strand, counting down.
TGTTAATTAGTGTTATTTTCCTATTGTTTTATAATGAAATTTTGTTTTACTATTTTCCATAAAATACTCTAAGTGCCCAGGAAAAAAAGAGAGAGATTGTCCGTATATGGACAACCAGCTTTCCCAGGAGGATTATTAAAAAGTGTCTTCCCTTCAGTATATATTTTGGCCATTTTGTCAAAGAACACAAGACTGGATATGCCTGTGATGATTCTGCATTCTCTGTTTCATTCCATTAGCCTGTATGCCTGGTTTTGTGTCAGTTTCATGCTGTTTTTATCATGATAGCTTTGTAATGTAACTTGAAAATTGGGATGTTGATACCTTCTGCTCTGATATTGAAGGCTAAGAATGCTTTTGCTATTCTGAGTCTCTTCTGCTTCTCTACGTATTTTACAATTGCTTTCTCTAGTCCTGTGGGGAATGCTATTGGTACTTTGAACAGGATAGTACTAAATCTATGCATTAGTTTTGAGAGTTTGCCTATTTTGACAATAGTGATTTTGCTATCCAGGAAAAGGGGATACCTTTCCACTTTCTGAGGTTCTTTTATTCTCCTTTTGCAAGACTATAGTTTTTGATGTAGAGGATTTTCACATCCTCAGCTAGGTTAACTCCTGAATATTTAATTTTTTCAATGCTATTGTGAATGTTATCTTTTCTTAGCTTTTTTCTTGGTGAGTTTATTATTGATGTATAGTAATGCTATAATTTTTTATGTGTTTGGTATACTGTCTCACTATGCAGTTTGGACTTATAGTGATCCTCCTGTTTTCACCCTCCCCAGTGATGGGATTTCATGCAGGCACCACCACGCCCAGCCTCTACGGCAAGTTCAGTGAGCCCAGTATCAGAACGAGCATGACATGAGGTGCTGGGATCGCACCCCAGCCCAAGTGCTTGCCTAAGCAGGCGCTTACTCTGCTGAGCTATCTTGCTTGTCTAATGCTGTTAATTTTTTCTTTTAATAATTTTATTGAGAAACAAACAGCAATGAGACAGTTTCAAACCAATTAGTAAGAGAGTTTCAATAAT
>NW_004524638.1:6112450-6142438 GCF_000260255.1 Octodon degus | reverse complement strand
TAGTAGTTGGTCATCTGCAGGACTGGCAATGTCAGAAGTTGTTGACCTGAGCCTGTTAGAGCTCAGCATAGCAACATGTCTTCATCCCTTATACCTTGTTTTTTTACCTTTCTGCTGGATGGTTAAGACCAAGATAAAGCAAGACCTATATAACAGGAAATGTAATGTTTATATCTGACATAGTCAGTCAAGTTCCCTCAGGATTTATCCTGAAACCCTGTACCATACTTGGTAGATCCTTTGTCAGTGTCAGCCATGTGGATGAGTCACGGCCATTGCTTGACCAATTTGCTCTCTGTAAAACCCTGAGAGAATGTTTTCTCTCCAAGTGATTCTCCTTAGCCACATTCTACATCATTGATCACATTCCTCTGTGGCCCCATAATCTCCTTGATCAGAAAGTGTGGGGCACAACTGACTTACACGATGTTATAGTATAAGTTCTCCTATGTCCTGAGTCTTCACCAACCTTGAAAGGCTAGGGCCAAAATGTTGGCTGTCCTTGCAGCCCTTCTTTTTCTCTAATTTTTGGTCTGCAAACTTAGGTTGTTAACCCTCAAGAAAAGAAGCTTATTATTACCCTACAACATATGCATTTGGTTTAACCTATCTGTCTGAATATCAAACATCTTAGGCATACCATGGAACAGGTATTTTCCATTGAGTTTTAATATGTTAACCTTTAAGTCCATACATAATATGAAGAAAAAAATTTAAAAATTAAAAGAAGACTTTAAAAATATGAATAAGCAGTTACATATTTTACACAGAAATGTAGAAATCTAACCATATACAGCATTGTAACAGGACAGACCTGTGACTTTTTTTGTCTCTTCTTTTCATTTATTAATCACTCTTTGTTTTAAACAAACATTTACTTGAGAGGCAGTATGGCAGTAATTGGTATGTCATGACAAGCAGTACGTATATAGAAGACCAGAATGACAGGCATTCCAAGCATGACCCTACCATTACACATTGCTATCTTCAGTGCAGTTGCTTAGTTCACAGGTATCAGCATGTACAGTTAGTCAGGGTGAGAATCCTACCAATTAACTGTTATTTTCAAAAACATGCTTAAGATTCTCAGAATCATTTTCTTATCCATCTTGTGCATATAAATGTATGGCCTTGCCCCTGTAATATTTCCTAGCTTTTCTCCTTGCCCTCTCTTCATTGTCTAATCCTCAAGTTATCGCTTTGCTTTTAATTTTGTTTTGCCTTTCTATGTGTATTTGCTCTTTAGAGTTCTTATACCAGGGACATTATATGATATTTACACATGTGTGTCTGGTTTATTTCACTTATGAGTATATCTTCCAGTGGCATCCACTTAAATATAAATGCTTCGAGTTTATCATTTTTTATAGCTGAGTAATACTCCATTGTATAAAAGTACCACATCTTTTTCAAGCATTCCTCATGAGATGGGCATCCTGGTTGTTTCCAAGATTTGGCTATCACAAATTGGGCTGCTATAAACATAGGTACGCATATATCACTATGATATGACATTTTCAGTTCCTCCGGGATAATTCCCAGTAGGAGAATAGCTGGCTTGAATAGGATTTCCAGTCTCTGTTTTTAAAAGAGTCTCTACACTGATTCCCATAAAGATTGCACCAGTCGACATTTTCACCAGCAGTGGAGAAGTGTTCCTTTTTTGCCACAGCCTCTCCAACATGTGTTCTTGGTTGATTTATAATAGCTATTCTTTCTGGGGAGAGATTGTATCACCCCATTTTTCAGATTATTACACTACTGAGACAATACGATGCTTGTACATGAGGGTCTGATTTATTTCACTTACTAGTATGGTCTCTAGTTATATCCCTTTACCTAAAAAAAGCCTCAAATTTATCTTTTTTATAGCTGAGTAATGCTCCATTATATAAAAATACCACATATTTTTATCAGTTCCTCAGTTGATGGACATGTGGATTGCTTCCAAGATTTAGCTGTGACAAATTACATTTTTATAAATATGAGTACACATATGTTACTATGATATGATGTTTTTAGTTCTTCTGGAAAAGTACCCAAGAGGGGAATAGCTGGGTTGGATGAAAACTCCAATCCCAGCTTTTTAAGGAATTTACACACTGATGCTCATAGTAGTTGTACCAGTCTACACTCCCACCAATAGTGGAGAAGCACTCCGTTTTACCCACAGCCTCTCCAGCATTTGTTATTGAGTCATTTCTCTTTTTTCCATAATTTTATTGAGAAACAAATAGCAATGAGACAGGTTCAAATCAAATTGGTAGGACATTTTCAATAATTTTAACACATCGTTTCCTCTCTTCCTAGTGGGTATTTGCTGTACAAGATGCAGACATGATTACAGACGTGCTTTCTGAGGTAAGATGGACTCTCAGGATCATTTCGATTTGCATTTCTTGACTCACCAATGAGATTGAACATTTTAAAAGGTTTTTGTATGTCAAAAGAAATAAGCACAATCAATAAAAAGGAAAGTCAGTAAAAGTTTAAAAAAGAGTAAAAAGAAAAGCCATGAATTGGGAAAAACTTTTAGCTTGACTGTCCCTCAGACAAAGGATGTCTATGTAGAACATATAAAGAATTTCAAAAGATGAGGGCCCCAAAATTCAAAGACTCAATCAAACAAAATCGACTCCTGAGATGAATATACATTTTCCAGATGAAGAAATAAACATATGCTACTAAATTTGATTGTCAACTCTATGAGTCTTTTGACAGTGTGTCTTGGGTCTTCTATGTAAATTATCATGTCACCTACTAATAAAGACAGTTTGGCTTCTTCCTTTACAGTACATTTCCTTTTTATTTTTTCTCTTGCCTGATTTCCCTGATTATGAGTACTATATTGAATAGGAGTGATGATAGTGGAATTTTTGTTTTGTTCCTTATATTAAAGAATAAGCTTTAAATATTTCTCTATTTAATAAAATATTTATAGTAGGTTTTTTTGTAAATGGTTCCTATCAGATCGAGATAAAGTCCTTTTACACTCATTTTCTTCAAGGTTGATATCATGAACAGTTGTTGGATTTTGACAAAGCTTTTTCTGTTCAGATGATTGTGTGATCTTTTTCTTTGCTTTATTTATGCAACACATTGCATTTACTAATTTGTGTATGTCGAATGATTCCTAAGAGGAAGCCTACTCAGTTACACCATATGAACTTTTTCATGATTTGTTACATTCTATTTGCCAGCATCTAGTTGAGTTTGCATCTATGTTCATGAAAGACATTGTCCTATAGTTTTCTTCTTTGTTTGAGTCTTTGTGTGGCTTTGGAACCATTTGCCCTAGTTTCTAGGATTGAAGTTGGGAGTACTCCTCTCCTTTCAGTGTCATTGGACTTTGAGGTATATTGGGAGTCACATCTTCCCTGAAGCTCTTACATGATTCAGCAGTGAGTCCTTCAAATCCCGGACTTTTCTTAGTTGATATTTTTTATTACTATCTCAATTTCATTGCTTATTATTGGATTATCCATGGTTTTTTGTCTTCTTTTAACTGTAGTTGGTTGTTATGTGGTCTCACTATGCAGCTACAGACTAATAGTGATCCTCCTGTTTTCAGCCACCCAGCACTGGGATTACAAGCATACAGCACTACGCCTGGACTCCAACTCAGCCCACCCTGGGGGCAGGACTGGTGTGGCATTTGGTTCCGGGGATTGAACCACAGTCCCTGCACTTGCCTAAGCTTGTCTAAGCAGATGTTTTAGTCCACTGAGCTGTCTTGCTGACCTGATTTTATGTCTTTTTGGTTCAGTTTTATTTGTGCATATGTATGTAGGATTCCATCCATTTCTTCTAGATTAATCCATAGACATTTAAATTGTATTGCTACACTTCATATAAAACATAGAAGGAGATGTTCAGCATGAGAGGTCGCTGATCTATTCTCAGCTAAAATGCTGATCAGTCCCTTGTGTGATAAGGTGCCTAATCAGTTTACTTTAATTTAAAAGAAGATCATGAGAAGTGAGCATTACTTACCTAGGTATCACTTTAGCAGAGGATGCACAGCTCAAAGAGGAGATGTTTAGAGATAGTCTACCTAGGGATTCAAAGAAACAAGCTACTATGAGCTCTTCACTTTAGGGTGAGAAATGCTGCCAACAACCACATAAACATGAAAGTGAACCCTGAGTCTCTAAGGAGACTCTAACTAAGCCTAAAATTTGATTAGAACTGTGAGGGAATGGCCAGAGGACCACACTGATCCGTGCCTGGATTTCTGACTCATGGAAATAGTGTGCTGATAATACAAGTTTGTCTTGAGGCACAAAATTTATATCAATACAGTGAAGGAGTATGAGCATGTCTTACCTCAATAAAAATGTCTACTTCAAGTCAGAAAACAATTGCTTATCTCATATTTAAAAATAATTTACACAGTAAAACTACTATTATTACCTTTGCTGTCTTTGTATGGCTTAGGTACCATGGCTTAGGTCCAAATCTCTTAAACTACCATAACAACTGTGTTAGTTTGTGTTCACTAGAGAAAGGGAACTAATAGGAGTGCGCTCTCTCTATCTATCTCTCTGTCTCTGTCTCTGTCTCTCTCTCTCTCTCTCTCTCTCTCTCTCTCTCTCTCTCTCTTTCACTAAAACAAGGAGCTGGCTCTTGAACTCTGAATTCTGAGAAGTACAAGGTTTGAACTTGGCAGGTGCTGAACTGGCGCCCTGAGAGAGCAGATGGTACAGTCCCCGACCAAGTCTGGAAGCTTGCAGACCAGGGAAGCTGATGGTATATTTTCCAATCTGACGTGAGCCTTAAGTCAGAAAAGACGTACATCTGAGCTCAAAGACTCCCAGACAAAAGAATTTAGTTTTTATTCAGACTATTATGCTATTCAGGCTATGTATGTGTTGAAAATAGCCCAGCAACGTGCAAGAGAGCAATCTGCTCTGCTCAGTCTCCTTATTCAAATGTTGATCTCATCCAAAATCACTCCACAGACACCTCCAGAAATAACATCTACCTAAATACCTGGATGCCCCATGGTGAAGTTAGATTAACAGTTAAAATTAACTACTACTGAGCCTATAATGGTGACAATAGCAGCTGACCACTGTAGATTTTTAATTTTCAAGTTAGTACGTGTACTGTATGTATTTGCTTCAACTTAGTTCAAGTTGATTTGCTTTAATCAAAATATCTTCTATATTTTTGTTATTGATGTCCTTTGTATCATTCTCTAACTCCCTTGGATCCCATGTTAAAATTACTGGCAATGTATTCATTGACTCTTTTCTGCGAGAGAGTGATGTTTGACTCAATAGACTGATAAAATATGATTGTATACAGAAACACACCAAGTCTCACTGAAAAGAAGTGAGTCACAAGTCATCCAATGCCTCTCAATAAAAATGTGCTATGTACAACATGAGATGTGGGAGATATCCTCAGGTGTCCTAAAGAATGGCTGAGGCTGTCCTAGCTCAGCAGAATACAAACAGCTTAGGCTTCCTTCTGAGATTAAGGGCTCTACATCTCCTCCCCTCAGATACTGCCTTCGGCACATTTCATTGGGACAGCTGCAAAGGCTTTCAAGGCCTTTTTACTTCCTTGAGGCTATCCCCACCACTACCACACTGTCTACTTCACTGTTCCTAAAACTTTACCAGTGTGCTCTTGAACTAACACTTAAAATCTTCCAACACAATAAGGTCCCTAAGGATAAAGGCCAAATTCTTCAGGCTTACCATCAAAAGAATTTGAAATACAGCCATGGAATTCTTTTCAGAATTCTCAGCTACAATTTCTCAATGTTACATGCTCATCCCTGTTCGGATGCAGTTTTGTTTGTCTTTGATTTTCTTTGCCCACTTCAAAACCCCGATCAAATGTCATCTCTTCTGGGAATCTCTTTAGATTTCTCTAACAATCCTCACTATACAGAATTGGCACACAGCAAAATTAATTTTAAAATGAAACTATAACACAGATTTAAGGTTTGGGGAAGATTTGACCTATATGTAGGTCACCGGGCACATGTGAGCCAGAGCCTGAACCAGGTCTGGCTCAGGTGTCTTTCAGGGCTAATTCTTCTCCACGTAGAAGGCCCCACATGTAGCTCCTTAGTTCTTGGCATGAGATAATTACATGTGATGCATGTGCACATGGATATCTGCTCATTTACATGTGTATATATGTGAGTAGTCGTATAGCCTCCAGTATGTATATACTTCTATTTAATCATGGTTATGTGTGTTTATATGTGTGTATGCATAGCCACATGGTTTTGAACAATTGTGATACCTGAGTGTATTTTGAAAGGAAGATGAGATTTGCTATTCACTGTACTTGTATTCTAACTCTTACATATTTAACTGTATCAAGAGTGTGCTTATAAGATACAGCCGATTTACCTGTATTGTAACTGTGTGGCCTTACTTTGGACCTACAAGTATGAAGATGGAGCCACACATATTTAAGTGGCTTTGGCTTCCCTTGGATATCCTGCAGTCCTGCATTTGATGTTAATTTAGATGAACTGAAATGGAGCATGAGATCAGCCAGGATGACTGCCGATTCCATCTCTGCTCCCAGCTGGGCCACAAATGGAGCCTGGTAATTCAGCCCTTCCTGCTGCCCAGGCCAGGTTGCAGGGTCTCTTTCCATTACCTTATGTTGACACCCTTGGCTCTGTTTTCATGAGTCTCACTTTCGATAAAGCTCGACAATAATCATCGGAGAGGTGCAGTCTTTAGGATCCCCTGCTATAATATTCACATCAAGTCCAAAGGAGCACATTCCTTTAACTTCTGCCCCTGAGAAGTCTTGCATATTTCTTTCTAATGGGCACTATTAAGTGACAAGTTTCCAGCTGTTGCCATGAATTGTCTGTTAATGTGGTCCAAGGCACTTGAAGAGACTTTGAGTTTGGAGGCTGTGTTACTCTGAGATACAGGCATACCCATATGAATCTTGAATTCTGAGTCAGCGAATTGTTGTGTTGACAATATTTTTAAATTTCATGGCCCAAGGAGTCCTCTGAGGACTTCGTAAATGTGTACTAAAATCACAGTGTCATATCTGAGTCTTGATTTCTCTGTTGCTTACAAAGTAGGTGCTCAGATTTTCTTAGTGAATATAATAAAATCAGTCAGAGATAATTCTCTGTTTGTCTTCCCATTTTCCACCTTCCCTCAAGACTCAAACCCTTTCCTAGTTAGATGAAAAGCACTGGGCTTGCTGTTTCTATGACCATACGGAAGGACTGACAGCTGATTGATTAAACCTGCCTTGCTCTGGTGTTTACCACCTATGAGAGTCATTAAAGCAGCTTGTTTAAAAAACCACTAGTACAGCTTCCGGTTATCTACACACTGTAGTCGGAGTGATATTTGAAAATGCAAATTTGATCCTGTCAATTTCTGCCTAGAATTAGTCAATATATTCCCAGTGTTCCTAGAATGAAAAAGAAAACAACAACAACAACAACAAAAATCCTAATAGGGTTTGAAAAACTTGAGGTCTACCTGCTCCCATCCCCCGGCATCAACTCGTGCTATACCCCTAGAGCTTCTTGCATAGCACACATAGAGCACACTCTCTGTCTTTTGGTTTTCCTAAATGACAGTGCTCTTTCAGCTTATAATATTTTGGGCCACAGTAGTCTCTTTCTTTCCTTTCTCCTTTGGAGTCAAACATACTAATATTCAGATCTCTGTTCTGATGTCTCTCTCTTCTGCCATTGCAACTCCAGGCCTATCTCTTTGTCAACTTTCTTACAACACTCTCCACAGACTCCTCACAGCTTGCAACTGCACAGATCCATCATTGGCTTCATTCCAGTCAGTCGGTCTCCATATATTTGAGTGAAATTTGCTTAATATCTGTCTTCTATGAAACAGCCAACAACAGCTCCATGGGTTTAGCTCAGTTCTGAGTTCCCTGTATGAGTCACTGGAAATTAGTACATATCATGTACTCAGCAGATAGCCACTGAATGAGTAAATGAACAATGAAATGAGTATGTAGTTTTGGGCTTTATGCCAGGGCAGCAAAGTCCAAACTTTGGTTTGCATGTTGTTTCCTGTTTGAGTACCTCACACCAACAAATAGCTTCCTTCTAAAGACATATTTATGGTGCTTGGTCAAGCCATTTTTGTGTTGAGGAAGAAAAATTCATTGCACACCATTTGAGCTGCCTTCCTGCTTATAAATTGTTTGCAAAGGCTGGCATTTTTCCATTTAAATATTAGCCATTGGCTCAATTATCATATTTACTGCAAGCACACAGTGAAAATAAGGTGGTAATAAATATTATAATAGACTACAAATGTGCTACAGCAGACAGAGATTAATGTCTATCTGAAAATTTGGGATGTTGCCATGTAGAAGTGTGAACTGAGTCTTGAAGTTTTGTAACACTACCTTCGACTGTGTTCCCCTGCCCAATTCTGGCCAACTCTAACTGCCTTGGAAGTTTGCTTAAAACTCACTTTCTCTTGGATATCTTTGCTGGCACCATCAATGGCATCATCCAATCAAGTTTCATACTTCCAGGGTCTTTTCCCTGCTATATCATCTGCTTTTTTGTTTGTTTGTTTGTTTTGTCTTGTTTTTCTTTGTTTATCTTCTCTACCTTGATGAATTCTAAATTCTCAGAAGACAGAATTAGTACTGAATTACCATGGTCTGCATATGACCTGACTCAAGAGATTCATTCAGTAAAATATGAGCTACTTAATAAACAAAGGATAAAAACAGAGCAAAAGGAAAAAATCTTGGAAACTGCTCTCTACAACATTTAAGGAAACACATAGAAGCAGGATTTGGTTGTGATGAAACACCATCAAGATAAAAAAGTAAAGAAAATCTGCTTGTACAAGTATCGACAGTTAAGGAAACTATTTGTTGTGCTTCAGTGCATTTTTTGTGGGCCATAGAAAAAGTGGGGTTTGAAAGGCCAATGGGAGCCAGCATTTCAAGGGCTTGAATCAGAGAGCAGAACTTGTACTTTTCTGACACCAAGAATAATCATAAATTTCTTAAATTGGAGTACAGTAGCATTAGATTTGTACCTTGTAAAAGTCACCTCAGTGAGAAGATAACAGGAAGATTATGGACTGGGAAGATAATAAAAGTGGAGAGAATTTCTACCAAGTCTTTGTAACTAGGTGAGTTTATCATTTCTCAACCTTCATACTACTGACATTTTAGGCTGGTTAATTTTTGGTTATGGATAGGTATTTTTTGTATTGTAAAATGAAAAACAACCTCTCTGGCCTTTACTCACTGCATGCCACTCATACTTGTCCCCTAAAATGTGACAGCAACAATGTTTCTAGACATTGCTAAGTATCTGCAAAGGAAAATATTACCCCTTCCCTACTGAGAAACACTGATCTAGACAATAACGTTTAATCAAAGGTGACAATTATTGGGGTGACACAAAAAGTCAGACACTGAAAAGTTTGAGTGATATTGGAGCCCTGCAGGGAAAATCACTCTGTGACTGTGCAACACAGCAGGAGTGCTGCCTATGGGAACAGGAGTTCCTCCACTAGACTGCAGGAGGGCTCCTCTTCTCATGTGCTTATTTCTTTCAGAAGACACATGGACAGCCAAGCTCCATAGTTTGTCATCTATTATGTTCAATTTGGAATTATTAGGCCACAGTTTTTCTTTGATAATGAAACTCTTATTACCTTATGTGGAAAAGAATTCCTCTACCGTAGTCCCTGGGCTTTGACTGAGCTCCTACTTGTGTGTCATAGGCTAGAAAAAGAAACACAGGCTCTGAGTCAAACAGATGCAATGGGTGCAATTATGACACTACAAGGGAGCATCTCACCTAAGAAAGAAGTCTAGGTGGAGCAAAGGGACCAGAAGAGGACGGGGAACAAGGAGAGCCCTGTGCTCTGGTATTTGAACATTTCTGCAGCTGTACTACTAAAAATGGACAGAACAATGAATTTGAATTTTTGTGTAAAGCAGATTCATTTTGATTATCTGAATTGTAGCATCAGTCTCATTGTTCAGAAAACAGACTACTCATCTTAAAAATCCATGAAGCAGTCCATGTTATGTCTAAGATGTTTGATATACATACAGTGAAGTTGAATCCAACTGCATATGTTGTAGGGTAATAATAAGCTTCTCTTGTGGAGGGTTAACATAGCCTTTCAAGGTCAGTGAAGACTCAGGACATAGGAGAACCTATACTGCAACATCAGGTCACACAATTGTGTCCCAAATTTTCTGATCAAGGAGATTATGGGGCCACAGAGCAATGTGATCAATTATTTAGACTGTGTCTAAGGAGAGTCACCTGGAGAGAAAACATTCTCTCAGGGTTTCACAGAGAGAAAAGTGGTCAAACAATGGCTGCGATTCATCCACATGGCTGACACTGACAAAGGATCTGCAACCTGCGGTGCAGGGTTACAGGATAAATCCTGAGGGTACTTGACTGACCTTATCAGATACGAAAATTGTATTTCTTGTTATATAGGTCTTGGTCTTAACCATCCAGCAGAAAAGTATGAAAACAAGGTGTATAAAATAAAACCATATTAATATGCTGAGCTGTGAAAGGCTCAAGTCAACAGCTTCTGTGGATAACCCATTACTATTGTGGACTGCTGTACTGTGTTGGATTGTTTTGCTGAATTCACACAACTATAGTATTTAGATGCCAGTGGAATACCCATTTCTGACAGGACTAAACAAAAAAAGGTGACACAAAGAAAGGACCATTTTGTATCTGAATATGCAGAATAGTTAGGATAGATATACAGCTATTTTTGCTTAATTCAGTGAGAAGAAAGATTTGTGCTAATAATGCTTGGACAGGATATCCTGTCTGCATCTTGTACAATGGGTAACCAATAAGAAGATAACAATGTATAATGTATTAATTATTGAAACTGTCCTATTAATCAGTTTTGAAACTGTCTTATTGCTATTTGTTTCTCAATAAAATAAATAGCCAAGAAACAGCATTACAGAACATATAATAAACACATGATACAAAATCAAATCTAAGTCAAATCTATGCCTGAGGAGGCATGCATGTATTCATTCACTGGCTTATTAAAATTTATTGAAGGCTAAGGCAGCCTGAGCAAGCCAAAAAAAAATCTCACTTTGGATGCCTGCAGTTTAGCTCAATTGTTTAAGCGCCTGCTCAGGCAAACACAGTGAGGCCCAGTGGACCATGGTTCGATCTCCAGCTCCACATGCTTTACCAGACCAGCCCTTAAGGCAGCATCAGCCAGAAAAAAGTTACTGAATGTTTATTTTGTTCTTGGCCATGAACGAGGCTCTGGCATTTGTGATGAAATCAGGATGAATTTACCTGCCAAGGACATATACTGTTATTTAACAGATGGTGTCAATCGTGATTGCATATTATAGTTGTTTAGGACATTTTACAAAAATCCTCATGTCTGGGTCTCATACCAAATCATTAAGTCCAACTTTCTTAGAGGCAATATTAGTCGGACACTGATGTTCACTGAGGTCATTTCAATGGATGACTAAATTTCTATTCCCACTTTACCTAAAAACAATCTGAGGCACAAAGGAGTTGAAAAACTTGCTGAAGACTGTAACATTGAGAAATGAAAGGCAAAGCTCAAATTCAAGCCCAAATAGGGTCCATATTTTTCCCTCTATGTACTTAAATTAAGTGGCAATTTAAAAGCTTCACTAATACCCTGGCATATTGTTGCAGCAGCTGAAGCTGGAACATGATCATCCCTGTAGGGGGAAGGCCTGGCCTGTCTAAGCGTGAAGAGTGCCTGAGGCAATCAAGCTCCTTCAGGCCTGAGAAACACCTTGCCTGAGATATTTCCTGTGTTGAGTGATACTAACTTTGTCAAATGTACAAATAAATGCTCCTATGGTGGCCGAGCAGTTCCTTTCCTCCCATCAGTAGAGAGGACTCTACCTGACCTCATCTTTCTCCTCTTTATTTCTTCAACCTCTCACCAATTTTCCCTGGGAACATCAAGGGCTACGTGGGACACAAATTAGTGCCTAACAGGGATCCCCTGGGAAGGAAAAAGAAGTGAATGAAGGGACATTTTTCATTTGCATGCAGTATCAGGGGAGAAGTGCATTGGTAGTGTCAATATTTGGCAAAGGGGTGCATTGATATTGGCAATTGTCATATGTAAAACCTGGGGCAAGGAGGTCTACAGACCTTAAAGAAGAGTACCTCAGAGAATCAAAAAGGTGCATTCATTTACCAATATTTAAAATGGATTAACACACCTACAAGCAGGTACAGGGGCTAGGGGTTCCATCCCTGGGTCTGCTGTGCCAACCCAGTCCCCAGGGCATGCTGAGACAGGGATTGAGACTGTACGTGGTGACGCATGCCTGTAATCCCAGCTCTTGGGAGGCTGTAAACAGGAGAATCACTAATCCCAGCTCTTGGGAGGCTGTAAACAGGAGGCTGTAAACAGAGTCTCATCTAGTGTGGGACCCTGAACACCCCATAGACCCTTCCCTAAAATACAAAAAAATAAAGTAAAAATGGAGCAAACAGTCCTAAGAACCACAGTGACATGTATATACAAGTGTTTTCTGCATGCTTGATCCCTATATCTACTTTTCTTTTCCATAGTTTGGTTAGAAGGGTTCTGCAACCATAAAGAATTCAACTAAGAGCAGTACTTTAGAATCTAATGTCCAGGGAGAAAATGAGGGCAGAACAAATGTACTACTGATAAGAGTTGAAACGCTCTAGCTTTGCTCAATCAAGTAAGGAACAAACTATGGGAGACAAAGAAGGAAATTCTTTTGAATTGTGCCTAGCTGGCTCAGGGGAGGGGTACAGGCCCGATGTAGGGAGGGCCTCTGCATTCCTAGGCAGACTCAGCTGGAATTTCCTGGCCACCCAGGAGCTCTGGCACTCTGCCAAGCCACAGCATGTGGTGCATGCCCCAGGCAGAAATCCCCCTGCCCATGTGTGTTTCTGGCAATGAAGTTTTACAAGGTGCAAGCAGCACCTGAATTCAGAACCCCAGCAGGAGCAGGGCATCCAGCAGCCAGAGAAGGATCAACAGCCAGTGTGCCCAGTGCCTGGGGTCAGCCAACAAGGACAATGGCTGCATAAATCGCTGCTCTCCTCCCCCCACTGTCCACTGACTTTAACAAAAAGTTCATGATGTGCATTCCATTAAAGTACAACAAATTAGGTAAAAGCTTTTTATCTGTTAGGTAGAAATGATTGATTAAAAGGGTTACATTATGTCAAAATGAAAATTTAAGTATGTTACACAAAGTCATCTTGATTTCCATGCTGCAATGTTATGAGTGGTTTTGATTTCTAAATTTCTGTGAAAAAAAATCTAACTTGCCCGCTAACATTGTATAAGGATTTAAATATTCGAATATCCATGGTGCTAGAATATCCATTCAAATATCCATGGTTCCATTTCATGTTCTAAGATGTTTGATACTCAGATAAGATACTAATATTAAGCTTACTGCTAATTGTAATGGCTATTACAATGTAATGTCATTAGCATTCTCTATATGACGTTCAGTAACTGAGGTTTAGAGACCAAAAGTTGGAGAGCTCAGTGACCTAAGAGGACAGGCAATATTTTGGTCTTAGGTCAACAGGGTCAATGAGGCTTCATGATATAAGAGAACCTCTGCTGCAATATCTTATAACTGTGGAGCCCCTTATCTTTTCATCAAGGAGATTATGGGATCATATAGGAAAGTGATTCAAGGATGTATGATGTGCCTAAGGAGAGTCACCAGGAGAAAAAACAATCTCCCAAGTAGTCATGGAAAGCAATCTTGTGAACCAATGGCCATGATTTATCTGGATGGCTGACACTGACAGAACTAAGAGGTTCTGTACTTGATTCCAAGGTAAATCCTGAAGTGACTTAAATGACCATGATAGGTAGCAAAACATTGATTAACACAGGTCTCACTTTAACTTGATTTTAAATATTCATCAGAAAAGTATGACTACAAGATGTATAGAAAACAATGCCATAGTACTATGTCAGCTATAAAAAAATCAAATCACTAACAACTTCTGACAATTGCCAGCTATACTGGAAATTGGCCACTGTTACGAACCAATGGACTATGTAGGGTTAACTTGCTGAACACAGGTACCAAAAACCTTTGGACTGAGAATCTTTAGCCTAAATGAGTAAGACACTCATAACAGAAAGGGTTCAAGTTCTACATAGGGTGCGAAGTTCTACATAGCTCTCCAAGCACAGTTCCTCCAACTTTAATTGACCACCCATCACTTGTAACTACAAAATAAGAAAGAGGGAGATGTGCGGAGTGGCTGAAGCTAGAAATTGGTCTCATATGTGGGAGCAAGGCAGAACTCGTCTGAGAATAAAGAGGACTGAAAGCAGTCAAGCTACTTCAGTCCTGAGGAAACATCTCTCCTGTGACAATACCAGTTCTTAGTACTAGGCAACCCTGTGTCCTGTGATATGAACTATCAAATGTATAAATAAATGCCCCTGTGGTGGTTGAACAATTCCTTTCCTCCCATCAGGAGAGAGGGCTCTACCTGACTTCATCTTTCTCCTCTTATCTTTATTTCTTCATCCTCTCACCATTTTTCCCTAGGAATACCAAGAGCTGCATGGGATACAGCAGTATATTTACTTCAGCAAGTCATAGATAGGTTGCGCTTGTTTTCAAAATTCTCAGTTTCTCCCTTGCATTCTGCTGTTCTTATCTTTGCTAATCCAAGTCATGTACACAAACATTTGCTTTCCTCATGCATAGGACTAACAAATTTTCCTGTCTGTCTTATTAGAAATTCTGGTAGATTAACTAATGGGCAACTTGTAACACCCAGATGAACTGAATCAGCATGATTCTGAGTGTGGAAGAGTCACTTGAGGGTTGTTGACAACAGCATAAAAGCAGAACTGGAGGGAAAGAGGTGGTTGTGTTGATTCTCATTGAGAAGCTTGTCACACTGGTTTTCCTAATACAAACTCAGCCATTCTCATCATTGGAGGAGCTCAGTTCCTCTGTCCCTGAAGACAGCTGCAATGCTTTGGGGAGAAGCTCTGGTCCTCACCTTCAGTGTTAGTTCCTGTCTCCAGTGCAGATCTCTCAGCCTGCTGACACAGATTCTTCCTCAAAATGGCACAGACTTTCCAACTTCCACCACTGACTTTTGGGCCTTCCCAGGGCAGAACCTTGATGCAGACTTGTACAAGTTATTGTCTTGGGCTCTAGGCCTCTGGTTGGACTGGTGGACAACATTGTCATGGGCTGTGAGTCTTCAGCTCAACTTATTCAGGCCATTGCCCTGGGATCCAGGCCCTCAGCTGAATTGTTTGCACCTCTAGTGTGTGGCCAGATCTTCTGTACTCTTTTGCATTTGACGCTTTGGGTGAATAATACAAAACAATTATATAAATTATGTGTTCTATATTAAATTTTTGTCCTATAATCCCTGACTATAACAGAAGTATTGTTTCCAAAAATTATCTGCAACTGCTCATGCAGAATGCAGAGCTAGCATAAGTAACTGTGTTTTCTTGTCTAGTTGAGGATAGAATAATATGGATTAATGGGTATAGGATGAAAGTCAGTGGCTTTGGATTAGGTGGTGCTATAAAATCTCAGTGTTATTACTTTAACTTAACTAGCTTTGCAGTTTCAGATAAATTATAAAACTTCTCTGTGCCCCAAAGTCACATGTTTAATGTAGGAATAACAGTCTTTCTCTTACTTTGTGATTGGGAAAAGTAAATTTAAATATACTTTCAGTTTTTAGCACAGTGCTCCAAACTGCTGAATCAGTTAGTGGTACCCATTTCTTCTAGAATTTCTCTAGGTTTGTGCCTCATTTTCATATGCCTGAAGTTGTTAAAAAGTTTAATAACAACTAGAATACTGTCTCTATTACTTTTCTCTGGTTGCTGGGACAAAATACCCAACATCCAAAATTAAGGAAGGAAAGGTTTATTTAGCTCACATTTTGTGGAGGTTTCATTCCATACTTGGCTGACTCCAAGGCAGAATGGTACATGGCAAAGGGCAGCAGTTCATGGTGGCAGCAAACAGCAAACCAGCAAAAAAGCCAAAGAGAGAAGTGGTGGCAACAATGGCAACAGAGAGCAAGTCTGTCTCCCTTATATTCCATTCAGGTTATCCTGCCCAGGCCAGGTATAGCACCTACATCCATTATCCCAGCAGCACTCACACCCATAATCCCAGCACTGTATCATGAATAAATCACAGACTCTAGAAGCTTCCCCATGATTGCATGAGACTTTGGGGGAACAGCTACACACAAACTATAATAAATACTCAATATTTTTTATCACTCAGTGTGTGGCAGTCACCAGTATTACTGCTTTACATGTATTTCCTTGGGTATTCTTAAAAATAAATGTGTAACATAAGAAGTTCAATTCTCCACATTGCACATACAAACAAAAGCAAAGGGATATCACTTAGCTTGCACAAGAAAAATAGGAAAAACTTAAGGGATCCTACTTACATCAAATTCTAGAAATTTTCTAAGGAACAAATACCAGCATTGCTATTACTCTTTGCAGGTTTTCGTAGTCAGTGGTGTTTGCACACACTGCCTCATCTTTACAACTAGAATAATTGACAAATAACTAAACAGATACTAGAGAGATGATATTATTGCATAGATGTAGTTAGAAGCCTAGTTTGTGTGATTTAAACCTGATGTGTGTGATTCAAAGTTGGCATGCTTTTGTTTCTCTTAACTCAGAGTTCTGATGAATCGAGATTATTTTTTATTTTTGGGAGAGTATAAATTAGAATTAAAACAGGAAAAAATTATAAGTGATATAGAATTTCACTTAATAAATTAATATGAATTTCATAGTATTTGTTGTAACATATAGTGCTGTCTTTCAACCAGTTATTCATATTACCAGATGTATGCATGCAAAATTGGAAGAAGAAAGAAATATGAAAGAAATTGAGATAAAAAGCACAAACAATTGAAAAAAGGAGACAAAACAAATTAAAGCATTAACTGCCTCTTTCCATAGATGAGCAGAAATGTACAGTACAGTTGTCCAAACCATCCTGCTTATACACATAGATAAATCTCTTTCCCCCACTCCCCCTCCTGTCCTTCTCCTCACACAATGGATTATTCAGCTATATAACAGGATACATGTGAGTCTTTTGTCAGGAATTGGATGCAACCATGGAACATATTCTTAAATGAAGTAAATCAGACCTGCATTGCAAGCATCTCATTGTCTTCTTAGTGTGAGAACCTGAAAGAGAAAAATTGAATCTGAAGGGTACAATAGATACTGAGAAAAAGGAATGAAGTTATTCAAAAGATAAATTAGAATTATATATACCCAGGAATAAAAGACACCCATTTGTGGACCCTTAAAACCTCACCTAAAAGGGGATGAATTTAGAATCTACAGAGTTTCCATTTACAAGTGCACCCTTTTGTTAACCCTAAGCACTGTTCCCTTCTTCGTCTGGCCAGATATTGGTCTGTGCTATCTAGAACCCTCCCACCTTTGGGTTAGCCAACCTAGTCCTTACCTAGGGACAGCTGACACAGATCCTCCATTACTCTGGCTCATATTGTCCAGTTTCAGCTATCCTCATTGAAACCTCTTTGTGAGCAGCAGCCATACTTGTCCATTTTGCATTAGAAAGAATGCCTTGTTTTGGACTAGAAAACTCTCACTGCATTGAGGGATAAATCCTGACCATATTTTCCAATAGAGTAATCAGCCAAGTCTGCCTCATTGAATTAGTTGCAAGGATAGTTCCCAAGGTTTGATTAATTCCCCTATTATCACCATCATTCCCCACCTGAATCTCATCTACATATCCCTGTAGAGCATCATTACTTACCTTAAAAGGCACTTAAAATCAAGTCACACAATTATTGTGTAGACTGGAATCAATGCAGCTGATTCACAGAAAGGCACTGACTGCATATCAGAAGTTAATGGAAGTTGTGACTCTTTGAAACCCAGTCTATTTATCCTCACATTCCAACAGGGCTCACTGAGCACCCACTATGTGCAAGATACTGAACAATGCTGTTCACTGTGCTGCACACAGGAAGCTAAACTCTTGAAATAATACTGCATTGTTGAGCTATTGATTCATACTGTATATACTACCTGGTCACAGGCAGCTTCCTCGTTGGAACATCTAGATGCGATTTAAAAAAAATTCATTTACTCAGACTCAAGTGGGCATATCTGTTTCCTGGTAGTTACCTTATAACTGGCATCCTCTAGACACTGCCCAGGGCTATTTTGAGAGAGATAGAGTGAAGCAATAGACATTTCTTGTTGGTGTTGAGGAAAGAACTTTACAGCCATGCTTCACATTTTGCATGAACTACCAGAATAACCAAATTCATAATTGAAATTTGGTTATACTGAAATACTGTGTAAGCCCTCTGATTAATAGAACAGCGTAAAACTGTCTGTCAAGAAAATGTCAAAGCCTTGTGGGCTCATGCAATTTCTGAGCCTTTTAGCTGTCTGTACATAAAAGATCTTTAGAAAGATGGAAGCCAAGAATACCTTCAAATTTTAGATAATAGTAAACTTTAAAACACTGTTTTAAATGACTTTCAGTCTAAAATTTTGTTGTAGAACTATTGTTCTCACTTATTGCTAATCTCTGAAAAAAGAACATAAATTCAAATAAGTTATAGAACAATTTGAGATCTTGCTTTTTTTAGATGTATCACCTGATTTGTAGCCTCTCCAGACGTCTGGAGGGTAGGGAGGTAAGTTTCTTCATGCACTGGATGGGGATAAAAGCAAGGACTAGGAAGGAGGAGGAGAAAGAAGGGAACAAAAGGAGAAGTTGGCACACCTCTCCTTACATTTAGGAAACACTCTGCTATGAGTACTATCCCACCTGGAAGCAGCTTCCACATCAAGGGAACTAGGATGGCAAATCAGCAGCATGCAGTGGAATTCTTCTCTGGCTCTATTCGAAAGAAAAATGGAAAGAGCTTAGTTCTATTGGTAACTTCAAGTATGAGCCTTTGCCCAAATGAGGAAGAAGACCTCACCTATCCTGAGCACACCATCTCAGAATGTGCTGTGACCTTCTAATGCTTCACAGACTTCAGTGTGCAGGAAAGCTGCTCAAGAACTTTTTACCATGCTGATCTTCTTTTGAGGAATCTGAAATCTGTTTTTCTCCCGTGGGTTGCCTGCTGCTAACTCACTGTCCACATCTGAAGGCTTCAAAAGCCCAACTTCCTTGCCCACACCTCTAGGATTTCCCCTGCACTCCAACCAAATGGAACCACTAGCACTTTCCTAAATAGAATCTTGTTCTCGTCCCTTTCTCCATGCTTCTTTTCTTCCAACCCCTTCCCTAGAAGGGGTTCTCTGTTTCCCACTCCATGAGCTTTCAACAGGATGCACCAGATAGTTTCTCTTCTCCTGCAGCACTGAACTTACATTAAGGGTAAGTGTGATACTTCTTCTTCACCCTCTTACTTTGGCTGTTACATTTTCAAGATGTTCAAAACATGGTGTACCTGTGCTGGCTGTCTAGGTGAGAGACACAGTCTTCAGGCCAATTCCCTTAGCACCTGACTACTACTCAATCTCTTGTTCTAGGTCCTGGAGTCTCCTCCACTTATGCTTTCCTTCCCAGCTCCTATGTGGTACAGCACACTTTCAAGTGCTCAGGAAATAACCACTGAATTCCATTTGGTAGTTCAATTCAATGGAGACTACTACCTGGTGATTTTATTTTATTTCTGCATTTTCAGTATAGGGGATACAGGGTCTACAGGGTCTCAATACCTAGATCAGACTCATAATGTTCATCCTGTTTTCAGACTCCTAGGCACTGGGATTACAGGTGCATGCCACCATGCCCAGTGTCAATTGCCATCTCGGCACACCCCTGGGTGGGACTGGCACAGTATGTCAGGGACCAAACCTCAGCCCCTGCACTCTACGTGGTGATTTCATTTTAATATGAAACTGAGATGATTTTACAACAGCTAAATATATTCTGCTATTGGTTTCTACATGGTTAGCATGCTCTTTTTAGGTCTTTGGAATAGCATTTAGAAGCCAGCAGTGCCAGCTACAGCAGTTATGTCCTAGCCATGCGTCTTCTGGTAACAGCAGAGAGTGATGAGCCAACCACCCTTGTCAATGTGTGCTGAAGGCAGTGCTCACTGCCTTCACTTTAGCAGCAGGCACATAACTTGGGGTAGGCAGCCAGAACATCGATATTGTGTGCCCTAGAGCCATGATAACTGGTTCTACATAGGCATGTGACTCATTTAAGCAAATGAGTTTCAATAGGGCCCTCTCTTGATAACACATTTTTTATTATTGTTTTGGACT
The DNA here is from genome assembly GCF_000260255.1 of Octodon degus. Classification (NCBI taxonomy): domain Eukaryota; kingdom Metazoa; phylum Chordata; class Mammalia; order Rodentia; family Octodontidae; genus Octodon; species Octodon degus. The sequence continues at coordinate 6,122,105 of NW_004524638.1, read as the reverse complement.
TGAACATGGTGGAATGTTGAACTAGAAAGGCTGAAAAATAAAGCTAATCAGAAGGAAAGCGGAACTGAGACAAAGGAGGCGGAAGCTTGAAAATTGATTGAGCTAAGCTAAAGCCAAGGATCCTTCTGGCCTGCACTATTATATACTACAACAAATCTTTTGGCTTATGAGAGTTTGTTTGGGTTTTCTGTCATTTGCAACAGAAATATCACTAACTGATCCAGAACCTGAGAGACATCAAAATTCCAGTTTTGACTCTCAGTAACTCAGTGCTTTAAGTTCAGCTTCCTCATGATTCAAATGAGGATAAAATATTCTCCTACCGGGTACTTTGAAGATGAAGTGAGATGGATGATGTTTCAAACCTCTCCATCAAGTTCCTGCCCCATATCTAGGCATCCACAAATCTTACCCTCTTCTTCCCCTACAATCCCCCTCTCTGCTGGTCTCCTCTTGCTCGAATCATCCATCACCCCAACAGAGGAAGAGGTCTGTGACACGACTGCATCCTACATGGACAGAAGGCCCTGGTCCAGGCACCACACTCCACTGAGGACAAGAGGGCTCTCCAGCTCTCCTCAGGCCGGCCACATGCAGAAGAGTTGGAACCTTGCGCAACTTGACCAATTGCTTTGCCTTTTGTAAACCTCAGTGTTCTCTCTCCAATAAGAAGAGTCAGAGATGATATCTAAATTCCCTTTGAGCTCTAAAATAGATTTGCTTTCTCTTTGAAATGGCTCCTAATTTAAACGGCAATGGAATACCCATTTCTGACAAAACTAAACAAAATGGGGATACAAATGAAGGACCATTTTGTATCTGTATATACGAAATAGGATACATAACTACTTTCCTTAATTCAATGAGAAGAAAGACTTGTACTAACACTGTTTGGACAGGATATCATGTCTGCATCTTGTACTATGAACAACCACTCTGAAGACAACAATATGCAATGTGGTAATTATTGAAAGTATTCTACTAATCAATTTTGAAACTGTCTCATTGCTATTTGTTTCTCAATATAATTAATTAAAAAAATGCGTCCTACTTAGAAGAGTCTAAATTCTCTGTGCATGTACCTGGAGCAAGACCAAGAGCAGGGTGAGGAGAGAGCAGCGCCCAGGACTGGCCGCGTGAGGAAACACTTTTAGACCTAGCACAGCACCAGTGGAAGCTCCAGAGGGTTGCCCTCGCTTGGGCTCCCTGGGAACCTCTGCTTGGGATGAGGGACACCAGAACCTGAATGCTGCACTCACCACAGGTACTGAACCCCAAGTGCTACTCAACATCCTGACTTGTCAGCTGTGCTAAGAAATCCAGCCCTTCAAGGACACAAATGAAGTCTCATTGCCCTTGGAATTACAAATCCGATTTTTAAGGTCTTTTTTATTAATATATACTTGTAGCTCACAATGATTACCGTATATTGTGAAGTCAGTACATGTACATTGCACATCTCAGTTTACTTTTTTTCTCTTTCATTTTTCATCTACTGGACTTCCCCTTTCCTCCTGCTTCTGCCAGCTTTGGGTCCCCATCCAATTTGCAAAAGTGCTATTCTCATCATTTTTTCCATCCCTTTCACCTCCTTTCAAATAGATATTCCCTTTCCCCTACCCATTTGAAATAGATCTCCCTCCTTACTCTTTTCCATTCTATTAATCTTCTGTTTCTCTCGCTCTCTACATATGTGTGACTATATATATATATATATATATATATATATATATATATATATTCATATAAAAGAAATCATGTGGGAGCTGGGGAGATAGCTCAGCAGTCTAAGAGCCTGTGTGGGCAAGCACAAGAGCCCAAGTTCGATTCCCAGTACATATTCCATGCGGTCCTGGAACTCTTGGCACACCTTGCCAGTCACTGAGACTGGGCATGGTGGTGCACCCCTATAATCCTAGAACTGGCGAGGTTCAGACAGGAGGATCCCTATAAGTCTGAGCTACCTATACCAAATAAATAAATTAATAAATAAGAGATATAAAAAAGAAAAAAATGTGACATGTAAACTCGTGTGTCGGTCTCACTCCCCTCCCCATTATCATCTCAAGTCGCCTCCATCTGCCTGCAAACACCTCAGGCTATGTATTAGCCTGTTCTTTCAAGAGCTCCAATTTCAATTCTGAATGAGCTTGAGCATGCTGAAGGTGCTCCCCTCCCACCTGGCTTTTCTAGCACATCAACAGCCTCACCAATACCCCAGCTTATCAGAAGACTAGGTGAACTTCCACTGCTGTGGGACTTTATTTGGCAAGTGATAGGTCAGGATTCAAACTTTCCTGGGCACCCTGCCCTAAACACTCTCCCTCTTGGTTTTCCAGGCACCCTGCCCCCAAACTCTCTCCCCCTTGGCCCCATGGAGAGCCAAGTTCAAAACTGCAGAACAGGCCCACCTGACTCTGCCCTGGGCAAGCAACCACGCAACCCTTCTTTGTTAACATTAAAGGTCCCCCACAGACCAGGTAGTCTTGCCAAGATCAGCTTTCCCTCAGCTGTTCCAGCCTGTAATCACTCTTCCTAATAGATCCTGTAAAGTCTCCTGTCTCCCTTTTATTCACTATTCTCTTGGTGCACCAGACAGCAAGCCTGCTTGATGCCCCCAGTAAATATTCTACTCGCATTAGGATGCCTGGTCTGGTTCATTGTGTGGGTTCATAACTAACATTTGGTACCAAAAGCCTGGGAGGGATGCCAAGGCTTCTGCTGATCCCTCCCAACCAGGGCCTTGCCCCAATCTGCCACCAGCCCTTCTGAGCAGATTGTGACCTCATACCTCCCTTGCTGACATAACCAACCATGAAAGCCAAAACTGTGAGTATTCCCTCATCACTCGTTCAATCCATCTTAAAATTAAAACCTCTCCCGTTGTCCAGGTTGTTAGGAAAACAAAACAGAGAGCCATTTCTCCCTGGGGGCTTGCTGCCTACAGTTGACTTCTTCTTTCAAATTTATCAATGACAAATGTCTCCATGGCTCCCTTCCCGACTTTAGCCCAGACAAGATCACTTTCTGTATTTTCATTTTCTTTTCCTTCTCTTGGTCTTGAAGAAAGATGTCATTTCCAGAGGACTCACTCGCCTCTGTCTCCAGCCCTCTCCTCTGTAACTCCTTCAACTTATACTAGGGATGGATAGCTTCTGAATTCCTTCAGGGTTCCTTCAGGATTTCTCTAACACTGACATCCTCTTCTGCTCTTTTATTTTCTGTTTTGATCTCTCCCTGTGGACAACTACCACTACTCTGGACTGTCATCTATGCTTCTTGGCTGACCCTGACCCTACTCTATGAAGTTGTGTCAAGATGCCTAACTGCTCCTTCCCTCTATTTAGCCTCCTCTCAGACTGGGGATGCCTGCTCAGAGGGCTTTGACTCTACAGCCCCTTTTGAGACTCCCCCGACAAGATCGTCATCCTCAGTCTCCTATTACCCACCCTCCACTTTGTCCTCTCACCACTGTGGGCAATTCTTTAATACCCTCTCGCAACTATTCTTCTGTCCTATACTGTCTTAATCTGTCCTTAGAGGGACCTTAGGCTTCGCTGACCTCAACGTCAAATACCTAATTTTTCTGTGCCAAACAGCCTGGCCACAATACACGTTGGACAATGAGACTATCTGCCCCCTTCCAAGAACTCTTAATTATGATACCTTCTTTAATTATAACTTTTGTTTTTGCAATGGGAAATAGTATTGCTTCTGGGCCTTTTGGCTAAGGTCAAGTGTAATGGGAAATAGTCCGAGGTTCCCTACCTTACTTTCTTCTCTTGTAATCACCAGGAACTTTGCCTATCTTACAGCCTCCACAGATCCTCTTATCCAAAGCACCAACTGAGCCCCTACCCACCTTGTGACTCAGATGGGCAGCATGTGAGGCTCTTGGGGGCCAAACCTCCAGCCCTGAGCCTCCTGTCTCTCTACCAAGCTTCTCTTCCCTACCTGCCTGTTTGCTGCTGCCAGCCTGCATCCAACATCAGACCAGGTGAGCTGAGTCCCACTGATATTTCCAGTCCCAGATTGAATAGACCCTTTCTCCATGGTCCTTAGCAGAGTGATACTACCCTTGTGTCCTGCTAAAGATGAGGGGCTCCCCCTTCCAGCTCCGAAACTGCTGGCCTGTGTCCAGATTCTTCTCTGTCCAAGGGACAGAATAGACTGTGTTCACATTCCTTGGTGGATGCTCTGAGGTAAAGCAGCCTCACCTGTCCCTGAGGAACCCTGGACAAGTCTTAAAGCCTGACTCAGCTCAAATTCTGTCACCTTGAAAAACATTCATTCCCAAGCTCCCAGAAAAAAAAAAAAAAAAAAAAAAAAACTTTTGACCCCTTAAAACTCTTGTTATCACAGCAGCAAATTGTTAGAAATCCCTTAAAAAGCTTCATTTGCTCTAAGGACAGCCCTCTCCCATACTCACACCCCACCCAGCCTTCTCTCTCTCTGTCAGATCAGATTCCCCTACACCCCACCCAGCAGAACCACCACTGGCGCCATTGATCTTACTGTGGTGGATTTCAACTGCTGTCACTATAGGCCCCCACCCCTAGTGCCTCCTCCGCTGGCCGCTACTGGCCACTACCAGGGCCTAAAGCTGCAGCCCTGGCTTCACCTTCTGACCTCTCAACTTTCAGCTAAAGTGATACCCCATTCTCTGTTTGCTCCCTCTACCCTTGCCTTTCCTCAGCACCTCCTTCCAGTTACAAAAAACAACTAATAGCGCATTTTCCCCCAACAGCACGTGCCCCTTGCTCTGCTATGGAGCTGATGGCAGGATATAAGAGCCCACCTATCCTGCCTTTTCCGGTTGGGCCTGCTGCTTACTCTCACTCCTCCTGCTCCCCAGCCACTTCAACAGACAGTCTCTTATTAAAGCCACAACAAAGAGACCCTAAGCCACAGCTGCCCACCTGTCCCTTTACCGCCTTCTTGCCAGCCTGCAAGTCCAAGTCTTGTGAGTTGTCAGTGCTCCTCTATCGCACTGTGCCTAATCCTTATGCTCTGCTCAGTTTGCTTGCTCCTACTCGAACTCGGTAACTATAAATAAGAGGTTTTTACATTTTTCAAATTCTTCTTATAAAAGATCTCTGCTAATTGACCTACAAAATTTCTGATTAGTTTCTCAAAATTACAAACTTAAACAGACAATCATAATTTAACCTGGCAAGAAATATATTTGAGTACACTCTGATTTTGTAAAGGCATTCATGTATGCCTCATATATGTTTATATGCTGTTCTGTCAATAGCTGTCCCTCTTTTTGTTTGAGTTCTAAAAATATAGACTTAAATGCATGTTTTCTCCTTAGTTACAAGGTCTAAATAATATCAAAATTAATTTAAAATTAAACAAAAATCATTAAAATGGGGAAAGATTGCTAGACAGGACTCTTGATTGGTGGATAGAGGGTGGCTAACATTTGTCCATCAGTGGAGAGTCCCCAAAAATCTCCTTAGAAAACACCCTTAATAATTTAGTAAAAGCAAGGGCCAGCCAAATAGCTCAGCAGATTAAAGCACCCGTTTAAGCAGACACAGGGGCCTGGAGTTCAATCCCCAGGCCTGCCCTGCAGGCCCCTCCCCCAGGCATGTTGAGATGGCAGTGAAGACTGGCCATGGTAGTACACACCTGTAATCCCAGCACTAGGGAGGCTGTAAACAGCAAGATCACTATGAGTCCGATCTACACAGTAAGAACCTGTAGACCCTATAAATCCTGTAATGTAATGCAAAAAGAATAATAATGATAAATAATAATTTGGCAAAAGTAAAAAAAAAAAATAAAACAAGGTTTTCTCATAAAAGTTGCTACATTAAGTGTACCCAAGCCTTTCTCTTGTGCTCCAGATATTTATAATAAGAAGCTCATGTCAAGCCAGCAGGAGGTCATCAGGTAAATGATAATTTTCTCATTGTCTGTTACGAATCTTAAGCGACACGACTACTTACGACTGTTGATGTCAAATGTTCTTTGTATAAGTTTAATTACTATCTATTATCACTCTGCAGGAATTTAAATGTTAAAATGTCTATCGTTGATAAGCAATAACAGTTCTCTGGTCACACTTTATATTTCAAGGTGCTTAATAATCAAGTATATTGCTCTCCTGAAAAAAAAATAACTGTTATTAATTCCTATTTTATATCCTGATCTGCTATGAGATTTATGCTAGACAAAAAGATAAATCCTGGCCCTCAAACCTCACAAGGAAGCTTACTTCACCTGACTTTCCATGTCTTCAATAATAGAGACCAAAATTCACCATGCAAAGTGCCAACTTTTGGCTGTGACACTCGGGACTCCCATCAAAGCAGGACCTCAACAAGGTAATGCTGCGCCTAAACAGTGCTGCCACGCGGTCTCTTCCTAACAAGTGTGGTGCAGAAGGACCCTGAACACAAACCTGCCCAGCCTGCGTTCTCGAGGGCCACTGGAAATGCACTGCCCTGTCTTCCAGGGAGTGGGTACGTCATCCAGTCCCCTGCCCTCGGGGGAAAACCTGCTACAGCCAGATCCATCAGTGCTTGATCTGCTTGGTCTTGCCACCGAAGAGGAACAGCAGAGCTTGGGGCCGTGGTCCATGCTGAGGTATCTTTGTCAGAGTCCCAAGTCTCACTGGATAGCTCAGGTAAAAAACTCTTCTTGCTGACACAGACACCACATGTAGTGCTCTTCCTGAGTTCTAAAGTTTCTACACTAAATCTATAGTCTCCACACTGGGTGTTGATGGCTGACCTACATGATGCCTTCAGACAGGCCCATTCCCTGCCCACTCTGGACACTGTTCTTCACTCATAATTTTGTTATAAATCCAATGCACTCCATACCTCTCGTAGGGAGAGATCTCATTCAAAACTCCATGCGTCTCACCTGTCTTCCGACAGTGCTCATCCTATACACCTAACCTCAATGTACGGCCAGCTTCTCCCTCTCCCTCCCCTTGTTGACCACATATTCTGAGATACTTCCAGGCCCACTCATGCCACGCGTGCTATTCCTACATGGATGTGCCTCAGAGATCCCTCAGCCTTTCCCTGCATTCCCCAATTCCCAATAGTCCCAAACATCGAGGGACCTCAAGCCCATCATTTATCACCTCCTCACTCCTCACCTGCAATATGGTCAGGCTAAAGACACATTTAGATCATAGACTCCCTTTTTGTTTCTACCCAGACCACTAAGCTCAATAAGTGTTGCTGGTCCATGTCCATTCTAAGTAAGGCCTGATCTCATGGCCACTCCAACCATACCCACAACTCACACAGCTATCCACTGGCCTCTCTTACACCAAACTCCATTCAACACACATCTAGACAAACAACACAAAATAGATACGCAGCTATTTCTGTGTGGTACCTGTGTACATAAAACTCCATCTTCCTTTGGCTCTCTCCCCTTCTAGGGCCCCTTGTAGGGCTTGCTGTTGTGCTCATGGCAGGCCCTGCTGCATTTCCTTTATTCACAATACTGTCACCAGATTAATAACTAATTATTTTTTTGGCAGAACCAGGGATTGAACTTAGGCCCTTGCGCTTGCCAGGGAAGTGCTTATTCTACTGAGCCATCCCCTTGACCCCCAAAAGTTTAACCAAATGCTTGTCTCAGATTACTCCTACCAGGCCTTGCTCCAAGGAGACCCTTCAATGAAGACAAATCCTCACCTTCATCTCCAGACTCTCAGCCCCACAACACCCCTGCTCAGAAGGAAGTAGCCAGATGATTTCTTGGCCCTTTTTCTATCAAATAGTCTGGAATGAGAGGTCAGTATTCAAAGTTTCCCAGGCACCTTGCCCCAAGCACTCTCTCTCTTGATTTTCCAGGCACCCTTCCCCCAAACTCTTTCCCCTTTAGCCCCATACGGAGCCAAATTCAAAGCTGAAGAACAGGTCCATCTGACTCTGCCCTGGGCAAGCAACAATGAAACTCTCCTTTGTTAACATTAAAGGTCCCCCACAGACCAGGTAGTCCTGCCAAGATTAGCTCTCCCTCAGCTGTTCCAGCCCATGATCACTCCCTAAAAGATCCCATAAGTTCTCCTGTCTTTTATTCACTGTTATCTTGGTTCACTAGAAAGCCAGCCTTCTTGCTGCCCTCAATAAATCTACTCATGTCAGAATTCCAGATCTGGTTGATTACGTGGGTTTGTGCCTAACAGCAGGTATACTCGCTGTGTCTGAAGAAGAGAGAAAATATTTAAAAATCTCACCCCTGAACTTTGTTTTATCCTTTGTCAATGTGTATATCCTTGTTATGGTTTGTGTCTAGTTGTCCCCCCAAAGCCTCATGCAGTCATGGGGCAGACTTCTAGAGTTTGTGACTAGCTCATGATGCACCGGGATTATGGATTTGAGTGCTGCTGGGATTATGGGTGTGAGTATTATACCCAGCCCAGGGCATACAGCTTGAGTGCAATTTAAGTGAGAGTGATTTGCTCTCTGTAGCCATTGTTGCTGCTACTCCAACCCTTTTTGCTCCCTCTGGTTTTTGCCACCACCATGGAAGATTGTTGTCTGCCATGTGCCATCCTGCCTTGGAGCCAGCTGAGTGTGGACTGAAATCTCCAGTGAGTGTGAGCTAGATAAACCTTTCTTTCCTTCATTTTAGGTGTCAGGTATTTGCCTAGAAATGAAAGAAGAGTAACTGAGACAGAATTTGGTACCAGAGAATTGGGGTCATGATGGGAGCCACAAAAGCTAAAAAATGGGTCAAAGGTGTATAGGCAAAACTAAGTCTTATCAAACAAGCTACCTCAGTCTGAGATAAATAACCTGTCTTGTAAATGTCAGCTATTAGTTGCTAGGCAACATTGTATCATGTGTTACTAGCTTTGCAAAGTATAAAAGAATGTCAGTTTTGTTGTAGGGTTGTGTCCATCTCACCTAACAGGCAGACCAGCAACCACCTAGCCCAGCTTTTTTCTTCTTGTCTATCTTATTTATTTTATTTTATTTTACTTTATTTTATTTTCTTTTTATGTTTTTTTAGGAAAGGGTCTACAGGGTGTTCAGGATCTCACTATAGATTGGACTTGAAGTGATTCCTCTGTTTACAGCCTCCCAAGTGCTGGGATTACCATGCCCAGCCTCAATGCTTATCTCAGTGTGCCTTGGGGTTGGGAACAATGCAGTAGGCCCAAGGATAGAGCCTCTGGCCCCTCAACTGAGACCAACAGATCCCTACAGCATCGTTGCTGTGGCTAAACCTACCCATTTGGATTATGAGCTTTGGGAATGGCCTATGGGAAAAGATAGGAAATGTTTGCAGATATTGCCCACTAGCAAAGTGCTTCAACAGCTTAAGCTGTTCTGTATGAGAGATTTTGGTAAGAGCTCAGACCAGAAGGCTGATGGAAATCCAGCCTGTAAGGATGAGGCTAGGGACTGAGCATGATGTTTCTTCTGGGAAGAAGGACTGCAGTGGTTTTTGGACTCCAGATCATTCGTGTTTTTTTTTTCTAATAATTTTATTGAGAAACAAATAGCAATGAGTCAGTTTCAAATCAAATTAGTAGGACAGTTTCAATAATTAATACATTGCATACTGTTTGCTTAGTGGATATTCATTATACAAGATGCAGACATGATATCCTGTTTACAAACACTTTTAGAACAAATCTTTGTATTCAATGAATTAAGAGATTGTGGAT
>NW_004524638.1:6110004-6111570 GCF_000260255.1 Octodon degus | reverse complement strand
AAATGCCCTCAGGATTTATCCTGAATCCCTGTACTGCAGTTTGTAGATCATTTGTCAGTGTCAGCCATGTGGATGAGTCATGGCCATTGCTTGACCAATTTGTTCTCTGTGAAAGCCTAAGAGACTAGTTTCTCTCCATGTGACTCTGCTTAGTCACAATCTACGTCACTGATAACCTTCCTTTGGGGCCCCATAATAAACTTGATCAGAAAATTTGGGACACACCTGAGTTACATGATGTTATACTACAGATATACCTATGTCCTGAGTCCTCACTGACTTTGAAATGCTAGGGCCAAACTGTTGGCTGTCCTTGCAGCCTTTCTTTTTCTCTAATTTTGGTTCTGCAAACTTAGGTTGTTAACCATCCAGAAGACAAGCTTATTGTTATTATCATACAACTTAGGCTGTTAAGCTTAACCTCACTATCTGTCTGAATATCAAACATCTTAGGCATAACATGGAACAGGTATTTTCCATCAAGTATTAATATGTTAAACTTTAAGTCCCTACAGAATATGAAGAAAAAAAATTAAAAAATAAAAAAATTAAGACATAGGAATAAACAGTTACATATTTTTACACAGAAATTTAGAAATCTAACCACATACACCATTGTAACAAGACAGTCCTATGACATTGTTTCTTGTGTCTTTTTTTCATTTATTACCCGTTTTTAAAATAAACATTTAGTTGAGAGAGGGTATGGCAATAATTGGTATGTCATGACAATCAGTATGTATTTAGAAGACCAGAATGACAGGCATGCCAAGCATGACCCTAGTGTTACACATTGTTATCTTCCGTGCAGTTGCTTAGTTCACAGGTATCAGTATATATAGTTAGCCAGGGTGAAAATCATACCAATTAACTGCTAGTTTCAAAAGCCTGCTGATGTTTCTCAGGATCATTGCCTTACCCATCTTGTGTGTATAAATGTATGGTTTTGTCCCTGTCATATTCCTAGCTTTTTTCCTTGCCCTCTCTTTATTGTCTGATCCTCAAATTCTCACTTTTTTAAAATTGTGTTGTACCTTTCTATTTGTATTTCTTCTTTTGAGTTGTTATACTAGGGCACTATACAATATTCACACATGTGGTCTTTTATATTGTGGTCTTCTCTTTTTCATTTGATCATTCTTAGTTTGAGGTTGAGACTGGAACAGAAATGGTACTCATGCTTTTTTCTGTGGTGCTGGGGCATGTAGTACTTTTTTTCCATCCTTTGACTATCAGCCTACGAATTTCTTTATGAGTTAAGTGTGTTCCTTGTGCACAGCATATTGTTGGATTTTGTTTCCTAATCCACTGTGCCAGTGTATTTCATTTAATTGGTGAATTGAGTCCATTTACAGTAAATGTTATAACTGAGATGTATTGACTTATGATAAACATGTTGTTTACCTGTTCTTTACTCTTTCTCCTGTGTTTAATTGTTTGCAATATTTAGTGGGTTCCTTCTATTCTCGTTTGTGGAGTTCTGATCATTTTGGTCCCTTTGTAGAACATCTTTTAGTAGTCTGTGTAAAGTTGGCTTTGTCATCATGAACTACTTCAGTTGTTCAT
>NW_004524638.1:6102536-6109409 GCF_000260255.1 Octodon degus | reverse complement strand
CTTTCAATTAAATGGTTTTGTAAACTTCTGATTGAGAGTTTAAGTTCCTGTGTATCTCTGACACTGCTTTATGCCCTCTATTTCTTTCCTGTATTGTTCATTCAAGGAATCCGTCACTTTTCTAAGCTTCTCTATTTTTTATCAAAGTCTTCTTGAGAAGCAGTCATTAATTATTTTACTACAGAGATTATTTCTGATCTGGTTTCCTCTACATATTTCTATATTTGATTCTTTACTTCAGATGCTATTAATTCAGAAATTTCTTTTTTATTTCAGAGGTTATTTCTGATCTGAATTTCTCTATACCTTTCTGAAGTTATTTCTTTACTTCATACTCTATTGATTCAGACATTTCAGCTGTGTGATTCCCAATTTGTTTTGTGCTAGTGTCTTCTGCACTTGTTGTGGGTCGACTCAGAACCTGAGATTGCAGTTTGTGCCTTCTCTTTGTCATTTTGTATAGAACTGTCCTCTGATATTTGGTGTAGAGGTTTGGTGCAGCTATGACCTTAGCACTTACAGATATGCAAGTGCAGATCTACTATGTTTGAATTCATCCAGTTGTGCCTGGCTTGGGTCTGGCTGCTGTGCTCAGCTCCTTCCTGCTGCAGTCCTTGGGAGTGAACCTGTTGTGCCCCTCTGACAAGATGTTCTGCTCCTGGATTAGTTGGGTGGTTCTGGCCCCTAGTCTCTCTGCAGTGACTTCAGGTGCAGAGTTTTACCCCAGACCTGTATGCCAGGCCTGGGCTGGGTTTGAAGGGATCCAGGGGGCACAGGGGAGTGGGGAAGTTCTTCCACACACTTGCAGGGCCTGGGCTTGTGCTGGGTCTGCAGAGGTCTAGAGATCATGGTAGAAGTCCTCACTCACCAGGGACACTTGGGCTGGCTCCTGAAGGGAGGAGGGGTCCCGAGAGTGTTGTGGAAGGTCTCACTCATGTGGTAGACCTGAGCTTGGTCCAGAGAGGTCCAGTGGGTGCAGGAGTGCACAGAAGCTCTCCAACACACTCTCTTGGCCTAGCCTTGGACTGGGTCTGGATGGGTCCCGATAGCGTGGTAGAAGATCTCATTCATGTGGCAGGCTTCTGCTATCTCTGGAGGTGTTGAGGGATCCCCAGCACATGATGGAATGTCTCATTCATGTGATGGGCCTGGGCTTGGTCCGGAGAGGTCCAACATGCACAGGGGAGTGTGGAAGCTCCGGCAGACTGATTAATCTTTCAAAAGACAGCTCAGGGTAGCCAAATTTTGAGGCAGTAGCATGGCTGTTGTTAGGGGCTTTTAAACAGATTTTTGATGAGAATCAAGGGCAGAGAGCCCAGCAGGATGATTTAGAATGTGAGTTTGGCCAGAAAGGAAGCTCCAATAAAGGTTTAGAATACAAAGATAGAGCTGAGAGGATCTCCATTGCCAAAAAGTAACAAGAGAATGGAAAGGATGTCCTGAGGGCATCACAGGAGGTGTAAGGTCTCCACCCTTTGCAGCCTCAGAATTGTGAAGGAGAAAGACTTTGCACTAAAGTGAAATTTACAGAGCCCTATGTTCCATAATGGTAACAGTGGCCACATCAACTTCCAAAAAGGCGCCTACATGAAGAATTTGTTACTCAGAATCAGGGTCAGAGTACTTAACAATCCTGGGATTTGACCCTTACACCCAACATAGAAGAAAGATTGGCTATTGGCAGGAGACCTTGGAATTGTCCACATGGCATTGGATTTTGCTGCATTTAAAATGCAGGAATTCTGAGGTTAAGAAGGCTTCCACCTAGATTTCAAAAAAGGGCTGGGAAATCAGGTAATGTGCCCCCTGAGAGGACAGTGTGCAAAGCTGTGAGAAGCCTATTCATTGGAAACCCCAGAAGTTTGGAAAAGCCATGAACATGGATCATCTAAGGGAAACTTCAAAGAGTGAGCAAAGGTGGCTTAGGAGAGAAGCCATGAGACCTACTGCCAAGAGTGCCACAGGGGCAGAGCCACATGGAGCTCATAATTTGCCATAGATTGCTTTGGATGTTCCACATGGAACTACAGGACTTAATGTTTGTCCTTCTAGATTTTGGACTTGCTCTTGCTCCAATGCTTGGTATGCTGCTACTTATACCTTTTGGAATGATAATGTTTATCTTGTACCACTAAACATTGAAAGTGTTTAATTTTTTTTTTATTTTTACAGTGGTTCATAGCTAAGAGTTTGCCTTGGATCTTGGAGTAGACTTGGGACTTTAAATTTTCAGCAATGTTGAAACTGTTAGGACTTTGGAAACTCTTAGAGATGGACTAAAATACTCTTTGCATAAAAGGAAGTGCATAAGTCCTTGGGGGCCCAGGGGTGGAATGTTATGATTTGTTTCTAGTTGTCCCCCAAAGCCTCATGCAGTTATGGAGTTGGCTTCTAGAGTTTGTGACTAACTCAAGATGCCCTGGTATTATGGGTGTGAGCGCTGCTGGGATTATGTGTGTGAGTACTACATCCAGTCTAGAGCATACCACCTGAACGCAACTTAAGTGAGACAGACTTGCTCTCTGTAACCATTGCTGCTGCTACTCTGTTCTTTTGCTCTTTGCTGCCACCATGAAAGTTTACTCTCTGCCATGGGCCACCAGGCCTTGGAACCAGCTGAGTGTAGACCAAAACCTCCAGTAACTGTGGTCTAGATAAACCTTTCTTTCCTTCATTTTGGGTGTCAGGTGATTGTCCCAGCAATGAGAGAAGAGTAACTGAGACATTCCTGTAGTCTTGTGAGAATGAAGTTACTCACATTCCATTCATATATAATTAAATGTGTGATAATTGTTACATAATTAAATAATTAATTAATTAATTAATTGTTGGTGCTGGGACATAAACTCAGATCCTTGCACTTATCAGGCAGATGCTGTGCTGAGCTATATCCCCAGCCCGATATTTAATTTTATACATCAACTTGACTAGGTAAAGTAGTTGATAGATAGTAAGATATTATTTGCTTTAGTGCAAATGATTGAGTAAGGGGTAAGCTGAGTGAGAACCCAGAGAGTGCAAACAGCATGGAAATAGGGTAAAAGGAGATTTTAAAATCATATTTTTGATATAAATATACAAATGCAAATGAGTATACACATGTATGTTGTGCACAGCACATATGGTGTTTCACTTATTCTTCACAACAAGCAAATGGGAAGAAGTTATGGCTATCTCCATTTCATAGATGAGTATACTAAGGCTAACTGGGCCAAAGTCATTTTCTTAAAATCACACCAGTCTGCATGGCAGATAAGGTATGATGAAGAATGAAGTCTCTCTGACCTTAAAGAGCCACATCATCTCAACCATTTTGTAAAAGGCCGGAGTGTTTTAATTGACTATTTGCCCTTTATGCTCCCAGTGACTTCAGCATTCTTGTTATCAGGCAGAAGTTTTACTTCTCTGGCCACCAGGGAAGCCAGTTTTAATAGCCTGCCCCAGTGGACGGAGTAACAGATAGCTCTGTTTGAAGAATGAATCATTCTGACTACATGCCTGCCTTTCCACAAAGTGTCACAACTGTGGCTTCCCAGCTCTCATTATTAGAGTACCCACAGCAGCTGCTTAATATCTCAAAGGAACATGAAGGCTATTTCTGTACCCTCTCCATATACACATGTTCCATTATGTCAGTTACAAATGCCTGTTGCTTGTCCTCAATTTTGACAGCTCCAAAGAGGACATCTTCCACAATTATTATCCTTGAAAGAAGGCAGTTTTGTGAGTGACCTTCAGTGCAATTTGCCTGGTATCTTTCCGAATCCAAAAATCAAAATTTGCCCCATTTCTTACAGTATTGAAAATTCCAAACAGCCACCTCAAGAAACAGATCCAATGATGCCACAGCTGCTATTTTATGGCTTTCTGAAAAGGCATCTGTTGTGAGAAATATAATTAATGTCATTTGGTTCCTTCCAAACACTCAATAGTGAAAGAAGAATCACCACAGGACCAGGTGAACAGCTCGAGGAAGAAGTAACTGCAGTGGACACATTTAGACCCAGTGGCTAGGTGAAATTGATTCCTTCAAACAGGAAGAGAAAGACTCTAGCATTGCCCAGGGCAGACACTCAGGTATCCCTTCCCTGGTGAAAGGAAGATATACAGAGTAAAACTAATTAGCTAGAGGAATACGGACTTATCTGTATTTTTTTTCTGTACTGAGGGTCTATTCACTAAGCTAAAGCATTAGCCTTTCACTATATATTTTTTCATAATTTTTAAACAGGACCTTGGTAAGTTATTAAATCCTCCAGACTGGGACTGAACTTTTAACTCACATGACCTATATAAGGTCAACTTATGTAGAGTAACTTTTGTTTTGATGTGATCTATTAGGCATTATCAATAGCTTTTATAGTCTGAAAACTTTCAAGAATTGGTCCTTATTTCTTCATTTAGACTACCTGTTACACCAATTTTGCATAATATAATTTTTCATTTTAGTATCTGTGGCGCTTTTATAAATAGTCAACTTGTAACACCCAGATGAACTGAATCAGTATGGCTCTGGGTGTGGAGGACCCACCTGAGAATTGTTGACAGCAGACTTAAAGGAGAACTGGAGGGGAAGATGGCATGCTGTTGATTCTCTTGGAGAAGCTTGTCATGCTGCTTTTCCTGATATGAATTCACCTGTTCTCATTATGTGAGGAGTTTGGGTCCTTGCTGTCACTGAGGATGGCTGCAGTTCTTTTTGGGAGAGCTCTGGTCATTTTTTTGAGTGTCACTTCCTAGCTCCAGTACAAATCCCTCATCTTGCTGGCACAGAGCTTTGATCACAGTGGTGCAGACTTTCTAGCTCCCACCACTGACATTTGGGCCATCCTAGTGCAGATACTTGGTACAGACTTGCATGGGGTACTGTTAGAACTTCTAGGCCTAGAGTTGGACTCATGGGGAGCATTGTCATGGGCTTTAGGCCTGCAGTTGGACTTGTGCAAGACATTGCCATAAAATTCAGGCCCCCATCTGGATTCTTTGTGTCCTAGTGTGCAGACAAATCTCCTGCGCTCTTTTGCATTTAACTTTTTGGGTGACTATTATAAAATAATTATTTAAATTATCTATCCTCTATTAAATCCATTCCCCTATAAAGCCCATCTATAACAGTATCTTTCAGATCCAGTACTAGCCCAGGCACAGTGTGTGTGTGGGAGAGCTTCTCACTATCCTGCACCAGCAGGACCTACTACTGGTCCCAGCCAAGGGGCAGCATGGGTGAGACCCTCTTCCACCCCCTTGGGATGCCCCCAAACACTCTGCAGCACCATCCCCACCCCACCTGCTGAGTAGGAATTCCTGCTGTGTTCTGGGAACACCCAGACCCAGTCCTAGTCCAGGCCTGGTGAGAGTGTGGGAGAGCTGCCTCTCCCCGCTACTCCACCTTGTCCCCTCCAGGCTCAGCTCAGGCCTGCCATACAGGCCTGGGGAGAAACCCTGCAGCTGCAATCCCTCAGAGAGTGTAGAGGATAGAACCAAACAGTTCAGGAGAAGAAAATCTTATCAGAGGGGCACAACAGGTTCACCCTAAAGTACAGCAGCAAAAAAGAGCTGAGCACAGCACCCAGACCCAAGCCAGGCACAGAGGATGAATCCAAACTTTGTAGATCTGCACCTGAACTTCAGTACATGCTAAGGTTATAACTACAACGAAGATCGAAAACAAAGGTCAAAAGACAGTGCTACGCAGAATGACAAGAACGAACAAAATGCAACCTCAGAACCCAACCCCACCCATAACAAGTGCAGAGGACACTAACACAGAACAAATCGGGAATCACACAGCTAAAAGCAATGAATCAACAGCTTCTGAAATTAAAAAAAAACAGCTGCATAAAGTTATAGAGGAACTCAGATTGGAAATAAAAAAAGAAATCCCTGAGTTAATAACATATGAAGAAAAGAATTAAATGTAGAAACATATGGAGGGAACCCTGTACCCACCCAGAACAAGTGCAGAGGACACTAGCTCGGCTCAAATGCATGAAATAACAGGGTCAATAGTAAACAAAAAACAGAAGAAAGTTATAGAGGAACTCAGAGAGCAACTTTTTTCTGAAATTAAAAAAGAGTTGTCAGAACTCATAGCATCAGAAGTAAAGAAGCAACTACAGAAACATAGCGAGGAAACCCAATTTGAAGAAAACACTGCAGTAAAAGAATTTGCAACTGCTTCTAAAGAAGACATTGATTAAAAAAATAGAGGAGATTAGAAAAAGGATGGATTACTTGAATGAGCAATACAGGAAAGTAATAGATCGCATGAAGCAGAGTAAAAGAGATATAGAGGAAATTAAAATCTCAATCACAAGCTTGCACAACACTTTAAGTAAAAATGAAGACAGAATTTCAGATCTTGAAGATGCTGGTGTAGCTAGTGAAAAGGTAAAAACAAAGAGGATTCAGGAAAGAATAATCCATCACTTGCAAGATGATGCAAAGATGAACAATGTGAGACTAATAGGCATCAATGAGAAAGAAGGAGTCAATAAAAATGACGTTAAAAATATGGGCAGAAGTAATAGCAGAAAACTTCCCGAATATGGGGAAACAATCTGACATTCAGGTAACTGAATCAAACAAAATGCCAAGTAACCTCAACTCAATGAAAAACACACCAAGACATGTAATAGTAAAGATCCCAGAAATTCAGCACAAGAATAATATACTGAATGCCGCTAGAGAAAATAAGCAGATCACATTCAAAGGAAAACCCATCAGAATTATGGCCAAATTCTCTTCACAAACCATGAAGCCAAGAAGAGCATGGACCAGAGTATTTCAAGTACTCTACGGAAACAAATTAAAGCCCAGACTACTATACCCTGCAAAACTCTCTTTCAAGTTTGATGGAGAAGTGAAATACTT
>NW_004524638.1:6081207-6090329 GCF_000260255.1 Octodon degus | reverse complement strand
GGAGTGGTGGGGGGTGGCCCAAGTGGCTGGGAGAGGATCCGGCCCACTCTGTGCCTGGGCTGGGACAGGTCCCGCCTGCGCAGGGTAGCAGGAAGCCCTCCGCACACTCACTGGACCTGGGCTAGGACTCCAGTCCTGCTTTTATTCATCAACCTGTGTAACCACTGTGGAAAAGAAGTTTGTAAAGTCAGTAAAATTAAACATGCATATATTATACAATCCACAAATTGCACTTTATGTGTGATGGATTACAAACCAATTTAGCATTTTAAAAGGCATCCAAACAAACAAGCACAGTTTATTTTCTCACTTTGGATTCTGGGCTGGTCTTGTGATTTGTTCTGAGCAAGAACTTAGCATAGAAAGGATGTTACATCAGATCTGAACCTAAGTCTCAAGAAACGTGATAGTTTCTGATCTTTGAAACTCTGTCACCTATGTATAAGCCAGGTGTCTCAGTTACTTTTCTCTCATTGCTAGCACAAAATACCTGACACCCAAAATTAGGGAAGAAATAGTTTAGTTAGCTCACAGTTTGTGGAGGTCTCAGTCCATACTCAGCTGGCTCCAACACAGAGTGGCATGTGGCAGCAGGGAGCAGTTCATGGTGGAGAAAAACAGCAAGAGCACAAGGGAAGAGCAGCAGCAACAAAGAGCAAGACTGTCTCCCTTAAATTGCATTCAGGCTGTCCACCCCAGCCTGGGTGTAGCACTCACACCCATAATCGTAGCACTGGATCATGAATTAATCACAACTTCTAGAACTCACACCCAGTCTGTCCCAAGACTCCATGAGACTTTGGAGGGACAACTAGATGCCAACCATAACACCAGGCTTCTCAAAAGTAAAACTTCTCAATTTAGCCATATTAGACCAAACATTCCCAAATATTCCAGGAAGGATCACAGATGAGTGAAAAAAAAATCTTACTCAATCCAGTAGAGCATTTACCCAACCCAAAATGCAAACTCATGTAATTGTGAGCTTGTGAATGATCATTTTACATTACTAGTTTTTGAGATGGTTTCATGCAATAAAAGTTCATTCACTAGATCTCTTAGATATGTGTTCATTTGTGATTGTATGTATTATCCACATATGTTTGCATAAACCAGTTCTTAGAAGTGAGAATTTTTTAACACCATTATTTTGGTAAGAAATTTGAAATAATTTAAGTAACTAGCAAGAAGAAACTTGATTAAAAAATTCTTTACTCATACAAGGGCTGACCAAATGCCTCAGCAGATTAAAGCACTGCTTAGGCAGACTCAGGGTCCAGGGGTTTGATCCCTTGGCCTGCTGTGTTGGCCCTGCCCCTGGGCAAGCTGAAACAGTAATTGAGACTGGGCGTGGTGGCTCACACCTGTAACCCCAGCATTTGGGAGGCTGTAAACAGCAGGATCACTATGAGTCCCATCTACATAATGAGACCCTGTACTAAAAACAATAAATAACTAAATAAAGAAAAATTCTTCACTCATACAATGAAGAACTCAGAAAAGCAATTACAAAGGATAACATTTGTTATCATGAATAGGTCTCATAAACAATGATTAATGAAAACAAATGTAGTTTGTTCATGCAGTTTGATATTATTTATATTAAATTGGAAAACATTCGGATTATATATTGATAGGTGGGCTTTACTTATGCAAAATAAATTCTTTAGAAGAACTTCATGGAAATAGCAGGCTGAGTAGGCCAACTTTATTTTGTGACACCAAGGGATGATGGTGCAGAACTGGCTCCAGACATATGTTTGCAGGTATTATGTTGACCCTTGAAATTTCCTCTCTTTGACAGCTTCACAGGCTTCCCATGAAGCTGGCTGGAAGAGATCTGCCCAATATTTAGTAAAGGAAACATTCTGTAGTAGCTTTAATTGCAGTTACACGTGGCTACCGTGGAGCAGGGGTGGGCAAAATATGGACTATTCAGAAAAGCAACAGAAAACTTCTCCTGTACTGCTGTGAGAAGTATTCATATATTTTTTATGCCTCTCTTTGAAAATTTGTATTTTATCTATCTGAGCTGCAACATAATGAAACCAGAAGTTTATTGTTAAAGAAATTAGGATATGAGTTCTCTAATCAAGAGATTGGTTTTCAAACAAATTTTCTTCTTTTTTTAATTAAGTACAAGGTCTCACTACACAGAGCAGACTCATAGTGATCCTCTTATTTTCAGCGTCCCAAGTGATGGCATTACAAGTGTGTGCCACCATTCCCAGTTCAAGTGGCCATTTCAGTGTGCCCTGGGGGTGGGGCTGGCATGGCATGCCAGGGATCAAACCTGGGCCCTGCACCTGCATGAGCAGGCACTTCAATCCCTGAGCTATCTGGCAGGCCCTAAAACAACTTTTCTATACAGAATATTGGAGCGAAATGAATCAGAATGCTAGTCTACCACTCTGAAATAGGAGTAGGAATCCTGCAATGCAAGTATAGCTGCAGATGAGACTGATCTTTGTTTATGATGACTTGTCCTTTGAGTCAAGATTGATGATAGAAAAGAATGAAAGTGAAACTCAGTGATTCTACTGTAGAAAGGCAGAATACAGACACCTGGTTCTGTTCTGGTATTTTGGCTTTCCATCACAAGGGGCCTTGTGTACTGGGGACTGGAGTGTAGCTTAATAGCAGAATACTTACCTAGAACACCCAAGGTCCTGAGTTCAACAGCCAGCACTGAGAAAAAAATGAAAACAAAATCAAATATGAATCCTAGATGTTCAGAGTGAGAAGGACCCTTCTAGTTCTGTATTCTACCAAAGGAAGCTTTCTATCAAAGACTGTGACCTATACCAGTATCTTGGGCAGTGGCCAACCAACTCCTTCTCTGTAGTTCCAGGTAAGAGTGCTGAGGCTTTCTCTAGAAACCTAGGTAGATATGATGCACTGCCTCTTTCTATTGACCCCATAGTTCTTCCAAGCTAGGGCAAGGGAGTCAAGGTAGTTTACTGTGTTTGTAAATTGGGCTGCTTTTCTTTTTTTTTTTTTTTTTTTTTTTTTTTTTTTTTTTTTTTTTTTGAGAGAGAGAGAGAGAGAGAGAGAGAGAGAGAGAGAGAGAGAGTGTGGTGTGTGTGTGTGGCCAGCTCAGCCCACCAGGGGGCGGCCCTGGCTGGCATGTGGTGCTGGGGGATTGAACCGTGGTCCCTGATGCTTTGCTAAGCTTGTTCTAAGTAGGTGCTTTAGACCACTGAGCCATCTCTCCAGCCCTGCTTTTCTTTTTCAAGTAATGGTTTTCTAAACACTTCATCTTTTGGTTGGTTGCACAGCATAACTGATATCTTGGTGCACATGGAATTTAGTCAGAACTCACAGATATTCACTTATTGTCTGCGCAGTTCTAGATAAATTCCTCAGGTAATATTGTAAGACATATATCAAAGAGTGAGGTGAAAAATTTTATTTTTTTGACTATCTGAAGTTGATATTCAGCCTAAAAGTGACAGCTTCATGGTCACAAAGGTGTTATTTCTTCACTCTGTGCTTCTAGGGACTTCATACTTCTTTCCTGATTTCCTATATAGTCCTGCATGAAGAAGACAATGACGTGTGTGTGTGTGTGTGTGTGTGTGTGTGTGTGTGTGTGTATTTGAAGAGTTTTTCATAAACATATTAATCCACTATGGAAAATGACCCATAATATAGAAAAACATGGACATAAACATGAGAAATAATAAGAAAATGATTTATAAGTACAATGGGAGGCAGGGCTATTTCTTTTTAATAAGTGCTATTATGACTATCTTGCTATATAATACACTAAACTACAGAGAAAGCAATGTAGAATTTTAAAGAGTAGCAACTCAGATGCTTAGATTATGTATAAATTACAAAGCTTTCAGAATACAGATGCAGTGGCAAAAATAACAGCTCCAACCCTGGAGCTAGGAAGTCGTTCTTTAGCTGGACACTGAATAGTCAGCTATATTCAGCATGTTAAATTTTATGAAGGTGGATACATTTACCAAAGAAGAATAAGATTTGCAAGATTCCCAACTGCTAGATGAGTGCTCAGTTTTTAAGGAGACAAACTTTTCCTCCCCAGTTCAATATGGACTACTTGAAATGGAAGCATAAATGTTAGTTAAAATTTATGACTGAAGTGCAAGGGTAAGTTGGCTTGACAATACTTTTTGAATTGAAATATTCTCCCAGATTACAGCCTTTCACCCAGCACCAGTCTGCTCAGCCATGCAGGTAGCATGCTCAAAAGATTATGAGAAGTTGAGTCATGCTAATTTCATTCTGTGAGTGTACCAGTCAGGAAAGACAACTTGTGCAGGGCAGAAATAGGTTCAGCAAGCCCAGGAGAGCTATGCCAAATGAGAGTTTTCACACAGAAATACAAGAAGAGCTACCCAGGTGTTTGCCACTAGCAAAGCAGGAAGCCCGAATTCTTTCTGTAGTTTGATGACTCCTTCCTCATAAAATAATGGGAATATGCCAACATGCTGAGCCCTGTTATGATCACAAAAAGATGTTAGACAGGTTCTGGGAAACTACGCATCCCTCCAACACCAAGGAACAGTGGCAGCTTGCTTTCTGTTAGACTAAGTGCTGATAGAAATGCAAAGACTGTCTCAGGTCATAAATACATGAGCAGGCTGTGCTTCAATAGCAAGGTGCACAAAAAGAGTCAGGGAGCATGAAATAAAGTTGCTCAGGACTCTGTTGACCACAGTACTGCTGGCCGATTGTCCCCTTCCTGTCAGAGCCTGCAAGACTCAGAGGGATTGACCTGGGAAATCTCAAGAGACAAGGTATTTTTTATCACATATATTCCCTGTGCAATGTGCAATTCTGGCTGGGATTTTGGAATTAATTATTTCAATTTAATAAGAAAAGAAGACAACAAAGCCCAAGAATGTAGGTCAATCTTTTAAAACACTACTATACCTTTTCTGCAGGCTTTGGTCTATGACTCTGCAACAAATGCATAGCAAGCAAGTAGTTTCCCCATGGATCACTAGGCTTACACAAACATCATGTATATTGTCAGGTATCAGATGTTTCTTATATGTAAATTACTCTAAATGTGTCTCTTTAAGGATCAAAGTTGCTTAAGTATTAAATTTGCACATTTTAAATTTTTCGTTGTGGCAATGTTGCCTTTAGCAAAGTTTTTTCCCTTATAGATGGTGAATCTATGTTACCATCTTTTAGCCACTCTCAGCTGTTACATGTTTAAGATATTATACTTAGCTGTTACACTGTTTAACCTAAGAAGTTTTGAGAGATGGGGCTCCTGGGAACGCAGGTAAGGCCTAGGACAGTCACATCATCACAGAAAGTTCTCCGATGCTCTCTTTGAGTTAATTTATGGGCAACAATTGTGTTGATTTTTATCTCACCAATCAACTGAAATTTTACAGTCAGGCATGATGGTTCATGTCTTGGATCCTAATAGTAGGAAGGTTGAAATAAGAGGACCTCCATGAATTCAAAGTGATCTTAAGACCAGAATGAACATCATAACAATGGGGAGAGAAGGAGGCAAGGTGGGTGGGAAGGAGCTAGGAGAGGATGACACAAGGAAGCAGAAGCAATGAGGAGAGGAGAGAAAAGGAGAAAAGGGAAGGGGAGGGGAGGAAAGAGGGGAGGGAAGGGGATGAGAGGAGAGGAGAGGAGAAGGAGAGAAGGGAAGAGAACAGAACAGAACAGAACAGAACAGAACAGAACAGAACAGAACAGAACAGAACAGAACAGAACAGAACAGAAAATATTACACATAAATAAGACTAACAGAACACACTTCTTTTGATCAACATAACATTTTTGAAATTCATCCATGCTTATGCTTGAACTAGTACAAGCTTAAATTATTATTTTTCATTTTAAAGAAAGAAAAAAAAACAATAAAATTGATACAGAATTTCAAATTCAGATGATAGGAAGTTAACAATGATTATTATATCACCTAATGTTATCTTCAAAGGAGTTGCTCAGATTACCAGACACAGGCATGCAGAATCAATCAAACAATATAAGCACTAAGTTTTCCTTGGAATAAATTAATAGAAATTAGTAATATAATTACCTTAGTTACATAAATATATTTCTTCCTTCTTTTCTCATTGCAGGTTTTCTTTCCTTTTGGACAGTTTCTTCCCCTTTCACTACATCTATTGTATCTTTTGCATCTTATTTACTCTTTCAGCTTCTTACACCAGGGAGACAATGCAATGGTCACACATGGGAATCTGGTTTATTAGACTCATGATTATGGTCTCAAGGTTGCATCCATTTGCTTATAAAAATCTCAAGTTTATCTTTCTTATAGCTCAGTAATACTCTATTGTATTAAAAAAGAAAAACATATTTTTTATCCATTCCTCAGTTGATGTATAATTGTATTGCTTCCAACATGTAACTATTACAAATTGTGCTCCTATAAACATGGGTGCACATATATTGTAGTATATATGGTGTTTCCATTTCTTCTGGGAAAATACCCAGAAGGGGAATAACTGCACTGAATGGGACCTCTAATGCTCATTTCTTGAAGCAGCTCCCACTGATTTCCACAATGGTCGTACCAGTCTATACCTCTAGAAATAATGGAGAAGGATTTCTTTTCCCAACAGTCCCAGCAGAATTTGTTATTGGTTAATTTCTTAATGATAGCCATTCTCACTGGGGTGATATGAAATCTCACTATTCTTTTAGTTTGCATTTCTTGAATGATCAATGATGGTGAACATTTTTTCATATATTTCTTTTCCACTTGTGTTTTTTTTTTTTTTTCATCTGACTGGTATATGTTCATATTAGATGTCCTCTTTTGGATTGGGTCTTTGACTTTTTAAGGTCTGAACTTTTTAATTCTTTGAATGTTTTAGATATATGTCCTTTGTCTGAGAGAGAGTTGAATAACATTTTTTTTCCAAATTCTTGGATTTTCTTTTCAATTTGTTAGCAATTTATTTTGATTTGCAAGGCTTTTTAATAAGATGAGACCCCCATTGTTTATCTTTGAAATATTTCCCATCCATTTTTGTTTTGTTCATCAACTCTCAATCCCTATGTCTTCAAGATTTCTACTACTTTCTCTTCCAGTAGATTTAGTGTTACTTATTTGTCTATCTGGTGTTTTTGAGACAGAGTCTCATTATGCGGTTCAAGTTGGCCTTGAGCTTACTTTATAGTCCAGACTGGTCTCAAACTGACAGTGATCCTCATGCCTCAGCCTCCCAAGTGCTGGGATTACAGGTGGGAGTCACCATGCCTGGAAGTGCTTCTTTTTTAATATTTAGATCTTTAGTCCATTTCGATTTTAGTTTAGTCCATGGTAATAGACATGGACCTAGTGTAAGTTTTACGAATGTGGAAAGCCAGTTTTTCCAGAACCATTTATTAAATAGGCTATCTTTCTTCCAGTGAACATGTTTGGCCTCTTTGTCAAAGATAACAAGCTTGAGTGCATTTGTAGTTGTGTCTTATCTCCTAGTCTGTTCCCTTGATCTTCAGGTCTGTTATTTTGCCAGTACTGTGCTGCTTTTATCACAGTAGCTTTGAAGTACAATCTCAAGTCAAGGATTTTGATGCCTACTGCCTTGCTTTGGTTGACCAGGGTTGCCTTTTCTATTCCAGCTCTCTTCTACATCAAAATAAATTTTTGCAATGTTTTCTCTAGGCTTGTGAGGGATGCTAGTGGTATTTTGATTGGGGTTGTATTATATCTGTATTGCAGTTTGGGGAATATGGACATTTTCACAATGTTGGTTCTTTCTATCCATGAGCAAGGAAGGAATCCTTCCACTGCCTGAAATCTTCTTTGATCTCTTTTTTCAAAATATTAAAATTTTCAATGCATAGCTCTTTTACTTCCTTTGTTAGATTGATTCCTAAGTATTTCTTTTTGGGATGTTATTATAAAGGGTGTTGTTTCTCTAATATCTCTCTTAGTGAGTTTGTTGTTCTTGTACAAGAATGCTATAGATTTTTGAAGGTTGACTTTGTATCTGGCCGTGAAACTGAATATGGTTATTAGTTACAGGAGTCTTTTTGTGGTCTTCTATGTAGAATATCATCATGTCATCTGGAAATAATGATAATTTTACTTCTTCCTTTCCTATTCTTATTTCTTTTATTTATTTCTACTATTTCTTATCTAATTGCTCTGGCTAATGATTCCAGAGTATTGAACAGGAATAGTGATAGTGGACATCCTTATCTTGTTCCCAATTTTAGAGCAAAAGCTTTCTGGTTTTGTCCATTTAGCATAATGTTGACTGTTGGTTTGTCATAGATGGCTTTTATCAGCCTCAGGTAAACATCACCTATTTTGATTTTCTGTAGGGTTTTTATCATGAATGAGCATTGGACTTTGTCAAAAGCTTTTTCTGAATCTATTGAGATGATCATGTGGTTTTTGTCTTTGCTAATATGCTGTATCACATTTATTGATTTGTATAAGTTCAAGCATCCCTGTATCCATGAGATGACTCCCACTTGGTCATGGTTTACAATCTTCTTGATGATTTCCTACATCCTGTTTGCTACTGTCTTATTGAGGATTTTTGCACCTAACTTCATTAGGGAGATTAGCCTGTAGTTCTCTCTTTAGGTTGGGTTTTTCTCTAGTTTTGGTAGCAAAGTAATACTTGCCTCTAGGAATGGATTTGGGAGACTTGCTCCTTTTGAATGTCACTGAAGAGTTAGCTCTAAATCTTCTTTAAATTCCTTGTAAAATTCAACTCTGAGCCTATCAGGACTTGGGATGTTCTGTGTTGGTAAGATTTTTATTATGTTTTCAATTTCATTATCTGATAAGGAGTTATTTATAATTTTTGTATCTCCTTGATTCACCTTTTGCTTATTCATACATATCTAGGATTCTGTTCATACTTGTGTTTCCCATCTTAGGAAAGTAAAGATTTTCAAACTATATATTGATAGTATTCTGAATTTCCACAAACTCTATAGTGATTTCACCCTTTTCATTACTCATTGCATGAATCTGAGTTTCTGTTTCTTTTCTTTGATGAGAAGGACTAGAGATTTATCAATTTTATTTATTCTTTCAAAGAACCACCTCTTCCACTCATTATTTTGTGTTCTTAGTCTCAGTTGCACTAACTTTTGTTCTGATCTTTATAATTTTCTCTCTTGTA
>NW_004524638.1:6070341-6079892 GCF_000260255.1 Octodon degus | reverse complement strand
CCTTGTGCTCACCAGGGAAGTACTTATTCCAGTGAGCCATCTCCCTGGCCCCTGTTTTAACTGTTCAGTTAATTGCACATGCCTATGTCTGGTAGTCTGAACAACAAATTTGATAATAACAATATGTAATATAACAATCATTGGTAATGTCCTGTTCCTGTTTTTAAATTCTGTACTACTTTTATTGTCTCATGGTGCTTTACTTTTATCTGTGCTCTTGTTATTTGTTTTTATTTCTTTCCTCTTCAAAATGAAATTTTAGGGCCAGCAAGATAGCTCAGCAGACTAAGTGCTCGCTTAGGCAAGCACAGGGACCAGGGCTCTATCTCTGGCACCACGTGCCATGCAGGACCCAGGTTATGCTGAACTGGTCACCAAGACCAGGTGTGGTGGAGCACGCTGTCATCCCAGTGCTGGGGAGGCTGAAAACAGGGTGATCACTACGAGTCTGAGCTGTGTAGTGAGACCTTGTTCCAAATATATAAAATAAAATAAAATTTTAAAAATGGATACCATCTGTTTACAAAACTATTAAGCAGTTTCTTGAAAATGTAAGCCTTTACAACTATCATCAATTCCACACTTACATATTTACACAAGCGAAATGAAAAGCTACCTTGAACAGTTTTGATGACTTTACAAATTATTCCTTGAGCAAAATGTGACTTCTCTTAAGGTGGTGTGGAAATAGGATAAGAAAGTCCAGGCAACAACTGAGCACACACTGTGTGCTCACACATAGTAGGGAGAGTGCACGTGTTACCCAAGGAGATCTGTGACTTTCTCGAGGGGATTGAATAGATAATAAATAGCAGATAAGGCTTTTTACTCTTCCATTCATCAATTATGTAATGAGCTTTTGGTGGTGTTAGTGCTAGTCTGGGTGTAGAGTATGCTACATGTATAAAAGGGATAAGTTTCTGTTTGAGTTTAGAAAGAGTTTCAGTGGAAAGTAGGGAGGCACAAAATATCAAATGAAGAAATAAATGAAAAGGCGGATTCTGATAGGTGGTTTCTAAGTATACATAGGGAAGTGGATCAGGGTAACAAGATTGAGTACAGCCAACAGAGTAGAAGCACATTAGGCAGCATCCATGGAAAGAAGACCATGGAAAGGTCTTCTAAGGCTTACGGTTCTATAAAGATTCTCAAAACTCAGTACTTATTAAACCATTTTCAAAGATATAAAAAAGGTGCTGGGGAGATAGTTCATTGTCTAAGTGCCTTCCTGGCATGCACAAGGACCCAGGTTCCATCCCTGGTACCACATGATGTACCCAACCCTTCAGAGTGCCAGCCACCAAAACCAGGAGTGGTGGCACATTCCTGTAATCCCAGTGTTGGGGAGGGTGAGACAGGAGGATCACCATGAGTTCAAGCTGTGTAGTGAGACCCTGTACCAAATACATAAATAGATAAATTTTAAAAAATAAAAAAGACATAAAGAGACATGCTGCAGAAAAGGATACACAGATGAGAAATAAGCACATAAAAGGCATTTGACATAACTAGCCATTAACAAAATGTTGTTCTAACTATGACAAGATAGGGCTACACACCTAGCAGAAGATCTAAAATTAAAAATTGTGACAACAGCAAATGCTGAAAACACTGCAGATACACTGGATTATTCACACATTACTGGTGGGAACCCAAACTGTTACCTCCAATCTGGGAAACAATTTGGACATTCCTTAAAAATTATCACACATTATCGTGCAACTCTATAAATACCTGAGTGTTCATCATAGAGAAAGTAATACTTCTGTTCACATAAACCTGTACCTGAATGCGTAGAAATTTTATTTGTAATAGCTATAAACCAGATTAACCCAGATGTTCTTCAAAAGATGAAAGGTTTAAGAAACTGCAGTAGGTTATTACCCAAAGCAAAACAAAGACGAAGCACCTATTTATGCAATCAGAAATGTGGGTGAATTGTCATATAAATATTCTAACTGCAAAGGCCAGTTTCTAAGTTGCATGCTTGGTTGTCATTTGAGTAACAGTCCTAAAATGATTTGTTAACATATACAAAAAGCAAGATGCAGAAAAAAAAATATGTGTATTACGCTACCACTTACCTAAGAAAGGTAAGAGAAAACTTACATATTCCCTTCTCATGTTTAAAAAGCCAAAAATCCAAAAGCTTTATAAGAAGTGATTTCTATGCAGAAGGAGGAGGCAGGGAGAGGAGACAACAATAAAAATCTCCAAAAGCTTAAGAAATCAAAGCAAATTTGGCCACACTGTTACATAGAACTAAAAAGCTTCAGTGTAGAGCAGGAAACAATCTTCAGAGTGAAGAGACAGAATGGGAGAAAATATTTGCAATCTAATACAAGTTTGAAAGCAAAAATGTGTATAGAAATACAAACGCTCAACTTCTCCCTCCAACCCAAGTAATCTGATTTAATATAACAGGAGGCCCATTAACCTTAAATAGACATTTCTGAATAGAAGAAAAAAAAGTGAACAACAGGTATGTGACAAAAAATGCACAACTTTGCTAATCAGCAAGGGAATGTAAAACAGAGTGAGATATCATCAAACTCACTCCCAGAAGAACAACTGTTCTCAAAGAATTTGAAACAGATGATAAATGTTGCTAAAGATATGAAGAAAATGCAAACTTTGGACACTGTTGATGCCAATATGAATTAGCACAGCCAGGACGGGCAGCAGCGTGGAAGTTCTTCAAAAGATTAAGAAGTTGAACCGTTACAAGATTGGCCGTCTTATGAGTGCGCATATGTACAAAGGACATAAAATCCTCACATAGAAACGCCGTCTGAAACGTCCTATTCAAAACTGTCTGATTGCTACTGCTTTCTCAATAAAATTAATATAAAAATTAAATGCTCCATTCCTTACATTATTCACAATAAGCAGACGTGGAAACAACACAAGCATCTATATAGAGAGAGCCTTTCTCGGTTCTCATCACAGCCCAGGAAATTTACATTTGTGAGCTCATGGAGAAGTTTCTAAAATTCTAGCAAGTTAATTCCAGTCTACCACTTCCAGTGTAACCCATGGCAAGAATACAGACACCAAGGCCCATTTGTAGTTATGAAACATCAAGGAGCGCTAAGTCCAGCCACGATGGTTGCTAGCTGCAGCAAAGGCCTGGACCCGGGGCCAAACCTGGCTTTATCAAGTCATAAAGAAAGGAGGGGCCTGAGGATAAGTGAGTGTGAGGATGGCAGGAAGTAGGGAGTGCTATGAGCTAGGCGAGGGGGGCCGGGAATTGCCTCTGAAATATGCAGAGAGAAAGGTTTGCAGCAAGAGCGATCTGTATAGAAAATTGAAATAGTATCAAATGTTTTGGGGTCAGTGCTTCGGTTCTGTTGTGTAATTTTTCAAGCCACAGGAAGTCATAGCCTCTATCTTGAGTCTCAATCCCACCTAACAGCATGGAGCACTGACTTATTTATCTATTTATTTATTTGGTACAGGGTCTCACTACACAGCTCAGACTTGTAGCGATTCTCCTCTCAGTTTCCCCAGCACTAGGATTACAGGCATGCAGCACCATGGCTTGGTTCCATGGCCTTCTCAGCATGGGGCTGGCATAGCACACCATATTGGGGATTGTACCTGGGTCCTTGCACTTGCCAGGCAGGTGCTTTGACCACTGAGCTATCTCCCCAGCCTTGGCATTGACTCTTCATCCTGCCTGATTCCCAGATCCCAGTTCACACAAGAAAACAATATGTAGGGGTATCCAGGGAAATACTGCCTGCTATCTTCAAAGACTTCCCTCAGCACATTAGCTGGAACAATACGTATTCCTTACAGCCAACTGAAGGGATAAGGAAGAATCCTAGCTAGCTCTCTGTACACATCAATACATGGAAATAGGGTTGGGTTCAGCCAAAATGGAGACAACTGAACCTCCTTCAAGGAGAGTTGCTCAGCTGGTCCTCCACATTTATCAGTTGATGAATGCATAAAGAAAATATGATACATATAAACAAAGTACTATTGAGTCATGAAAAGAATGAAACTTTGGAACCCTATTAATTTGGGATAATCTGTGGTATGATTTGTGTCTAGTTGTCCCCCCAAAGCCTCATATAGTCATTGGGGTGGCTTCTAGAGTTTGTGCTTAATTCATGATCCAGTGCTGGGATTATGGGTGTGAGTACTACACCTGCCCTGAGGCAGATAGCTTGAACAAAACACGGGGAGGAGAGAGGCTGGCTAGCTGCTACAGCCGCTGTTCCTCCTTTTGCCCTTTTCTGTTTTCCACTGCCATTAACTTCTGCCCTCTACAATGGCCACTCTGCCTTGGAGCCAGCTGGCTATGGGCTGAAACTTCCACAAACTGTGAGCTAAATAAACCTTTCCTGTCCTAATTTTGGCTGTTGGGTATTTTGTCCCAGCAATAAGAGAAAAGCTACTAAGACAACTTGTATGAACTAGCAAACGTGATGGTAATGGAGACAGGTTTACCAATGAGTATTAAGTTCTCATAGCTAAAATATCTGTTCTACTGTCATACAGAAGGGTGATTATGGGTAACATCATTTGGAAAATTCAGAAGAAAGAATATCGAAAGTTTTTACCATAAAGAAATTATAAATGCAAGGAGATAAACATGTTTAACCTGATATAGGCATAAAATGCATGCATGTATTGAAATATTATATTATAATGCATATAATTTTGTGTATTACTTAAAAATAAATTTAGTTTTTAACTGTAAACATAAAAAATATTAAAATTAGAAATAAGATTAAAAGAGATGAGAGTAAAGTGGATAGGAATTCAAAGAGTAAACCTACCCAGGAGAAATATGTGCCGTTTCACTGAATTTATGTATTGACTTGATGAGACTCATTTTGATCAACCAAATTCAGAATTTAGAAATATGTTTAGATAATAAGAAAATTAAATTTTCTGCTTTTTTAAAATCTAATACTATTCTGTACTATTTCCTATATATTAGCTTGTTATCAGGATTATATTTTTAAAATGTATCCTTAAGGTTTTGAGGAAAATATTAAATATTTATGAATGAAAGATAAGCGCCCTGGGCTTTATCTTGGGAAGACAGCCCAGGGCACAGACGCTGCAGGCGGTTGGAGAGCAAAGGGGAGGTATTACGCCATCTTCTCAAATGTGTGTATTTCTCAACATTTTCATAATAGAAGTCTCAACCCACGTGGAAAGATTACAAGAAGGTCAGTAGGGATCCCAGCAAAGGGCAGGGTCTCCTGAGAGCAGAGGAGCGGGAATAGACACAAGGCCTGGTGATAAACGTGGCTGAACCAGACATGGGCAGTGCACTGGTGTGTCTCACAGCAGGGTGCTGAGCTGGGCATGAAGGCGGACAAGGAACGTGACAAGATGTACTCAGAACTCAGAACAAGCAGAATTTATCCATACGATTGAGGATGAGTACAAAGGTTCCTCTATGCTAAAGAAAAGAAGGAGGTGAGGCAACTAGAAGTATGAGTCCTGGGTTCTCTCCAGAGAGTGTTAGGGGTTTGGTTTGTTTGTTTGTATGTAGTACAGGGTGTCACTACTAGATTGGACTCATAGGGATTCTCCTGTTTTCAGCCTCCCAAGTGCTGGGATTATAGGCGCGCGCCACCATGCCTAGTCTCAGTCGCCACCTCAGCAAACCCTGTGGGCCCAGCCGGCACTGCACACCTGCCAGTGTGCTCTATCTAAGCAGGCACTTTAGTCCACTGAGCTACCTGGCCAGCCCGAGCGCTAGGCTTTTGTGACAGGAGAGAACACAGACGGTATGTTCGGGTCTTGCAGAAATCTAATTCATGGTCCATGTGGCAGTCCCAGGTGTTTACTGTAAAACTAGTATTTAAAGTATGCTTATTTTTGAACATTTCTTAATACACATTACATCTCAGTTCCAAAGTTTACAGGGAAACAGGACATGGGAAGAGGAAGTACTCACCCCCAGGCTGGCCCAGGCCTGTGACACCTGTGCACGCTGAATAGAGACACAGGGTAAGGCTTCATGGACAGCAGTGGGTGGCATCCTACATGGACAGGGGGATACAGAGAAGGGAGTGCTCCTGCAGCCATGGATCAGCAGAGGCGGACTTCACCCGGGACAGCTGAGGCTCCGTGCAGTTTTGTCTCGGGCGTTGTGATGGTAGGATAGAGGAACGTGGTTCTAAACAACAGACTTGGAAATATTGATGAAACTCAGAGATAAAGCCATGTAGCGTTCAAGCTAACAGGGGCCTCCAGGTTTCTGCTGGTTCCTCTATCACCCTGGAGGTGAACTATGAGCCCACGAGGCACCGTCGAGGACTGTGGGACCTGACTGCTATCAGGCTGCTTGCATCTTCTCTTCTGTGAGTTGTGAGTCTATGTCCACTGTGAGCATCCTTGTACCTGCAGAGTGCGGCATGATGCTTAAAAAACTATGTATGTCTGTCCTCTGAATAACTACTATGAAGACAATAATATGCAATGTATTCATTATTGTAACTTCTCTACTAACCTGTTTTGGAACTGTTTCATTGATATTTTATCTTTTTTCTCATCAAGATGAATAAAAAAATAAGTAAAATTTTAAAAAGACACTGATAAATAAATGAAGTTTCTTTTTACATATTTGGAGAAGTGAATCCCAGATGAATACACACAGGGACTCAAGTAAGCATTAGAACAGATTGTTATAGTAACGAACTGTTTTCCATAAGAAGCCTTAGCATTCATTTCACAAATTTCTCTGCACTTTTGGAAGCAGGAATCCAGGTGTGGATGGACAGCTAAGGCCAAGACAGTGTGGAAAAGAGAATGGAAAACAGCTTCTCACTCCTTTACTAAGGAATTGTAAATCACACGATTCTTCCCAGTGAAATGATCTGAAGTAGATCCTGGCTAAGTTAAGTCACTGCAGGGAGAGGCGAGGGGTTGTGTAAGAAAGTAGAAAGCTACAGGCGACAAAGAGTACCAGCCACAAACAGAACACAATGGCAGTAGAATGTGTCAGGCAGAGGTCTGTCTGCGAAGCAAGAGTGCCCCTGCAGGCATTGCACAGGCGGCGGTTTGCCCCTTACTGGTCAACATGCCACAAAGACAGTCTGTGGCTAGAAATTTCAGCTTAATCCTTTTGTATGCTGAAGAATGCAATCCTGGGCTTCCCCCAGTCTACAGAGATGACAGAACTGACTACCTCACGAAGACCACCCCCAAAGTCATCACCAGGTGAACAGAGTATCCAATGAATCTGAAAAGTCAAAGCTCTCAGAAGGGGCCAGGTGGTGGCATTTTGCATGTCCTTTAAAATTAAAATTGAGACTTTCCTCTGAAAATTCCCACTGCACAAGTGCTGTGCCCTTGGCCAAGCCAGTGAAAGTCTCACTTCCAGTGTATCTATTTCTAGGAAGATTTTTTTCTTCTGCCAAACTCTGAGAAGTCACATGGGGGTCTCCAGTTGTACAGCTTATTGTGGTTTTCTCTGCACACCATTCTGTCAGGTAGACCTGTGCTTAATTAACACACACCCTGGCTTTAGGCAACCTCCCAATCTCATCTTCCTTCTCTTACTCTCTAACTTGCCCCACTCTCCCACTCTGAGTCTTCTTCCTACACCCCAAGAGCACAGGTGCACAGCTCCTGGCCTCACTAGTGTTTGACATGCACACTGTTGTGTCACATGGGTGCCCCCGTCCTTTTCCTACGTGCAGGACATGTCTCAATATTCCACGGCCAAGTGACCAAGCATCACACAGTATTTCCTCTGGGAGGTCTGCTTTAATACCACCAGGCAGGATAAGCAGTAACTCTCTTTGTCTTTCTACAACTACTAGTATGACAATGGCATCACAACTGTTATCGTGATGTGCACCAAAATGCTATAGTGTAGACAATAAGATGAAGCCGAGCTCAATCCTCCATTCTGCCAATTACTCACTGAGTGCTTTTCAGAAAGTTCCTAAAGGGCTGAATCCCTTTCATGTTGCTGAGACAAATGCCCAACACTCCCAGTGGAAGAGAGGAGAGGCTTGGTTGGGTTTACACTTTCAGTCCATGGTCAGCTGGCTCCATGACCGGAAGTTTAGGGTAGAAAGGTGTGCTGAAGGCAAGCTATTCATGGCATAGTGGCCAGATAAGAGGCGAGAAGCTGTGAGGAAGGTGTGTCCTTCCAGGCCACCCCCAGTGAAGTCTACTTCATAGCAGCCAGTCAGCGATGTCACCCCTGTGGTCCAGGGACCTTCCAAAAGCCTGACCTCTGAGCATATAAGAGTGCAGGGGTCATGCC
The DNA here is from genome assembly GCF_000260255.1 of Octodon degus. NCBI lineage: Eukaryota > Metazoa > Chordata > Mammalia > Rodentia > Octodontidae > Octodon > Octodon degus. The sequence continues at coordinate 6,071,644 of NW_004524638.1, read as the reverse complement.
TGATCTAAGGTACAACACTCATCTCTTATCAGTGTCACATAAATACCGGGTTGAAAGGGAGAGTCAGGTAAGTAACCTGCTCAGTCTCCGAGAACAGCAGATTATCTCCATAGTCAGAGGTTCAGTCTCTGATGCGGGAATATAACATAGTTTCTCTTTTCTCTCTTAAATCCTCTGGAAGGTGACAGTGGTAGTTGGGCTAAAAGTAAAAGAAACTCACAGAAGGCAAACAAGACCGGCATTTCTATTAGGATGGCCTCAGTGGGAGCCCACATTGACTAACAATTACAACACCCTCTGAAGGTGTCCTTACCCTGACTTCCATATGTCTGCGTCTCACTTCAGTGTCAGGGTCTGAACGATTTTCTAAGTCCTCCAGGTGAAACAGGAGAGGCCAGAAGGCTTCGTCCCGCCCAAGAACTGGGAACAAGCAGCACAGTTGCAGAGCTCAGATGCAGCGTGAGGGTACATCGTCCTAACAGGCCCAGTTTTCTATCAACAAAACAAGAGAAAAATCCCTGGATTATTCCTAAAGGTGTCATGCATCCTTTAGGAAAATTTGGATTTGAGAAGATTAAGTGACATTGCTTTCTTCTTTTAAAAAAAATGAAGAAAACAAATGTCCCGGGAATGAGAGCTTCCATTTTTCTAGCAAGCAGGGCTGTCAGGGCCCAGGGATGAGTGGACAGCTGGCTTCAAAGCTGTCTTCTGGGAGGAGGAAAGGCTGCAGGGTACAGGGGCTGAGCAGGGTCCTGTAGCCCAGTGGCCTCCCTTGGGTGCAGTTCTCAGCGGCATGGAGTTCCTCATCAGCCCCTGGGGACCTGCCCTCTAGGGTCTGGCTCAGGTCGGGAAGTGGTCTGGGTCCTGTCTTTACAGAAAGGGGCTCCCAGTCCCCCGCTACACTAAGGCAGGTCCAGCTGAGGAATTGCCTGTCCCTCTGGATACAGGGGCAGGAAGGCCAGGATACCTAAGGTTGGTGACCCAGGCCTTGAAGGGAGGCTCAAAGCTGCATAGCAGGACCCCAGGGTGTGGTGATAGAGACCACTCTCCACTCTCACCCAAGGGCATGGCCAGGGACCCCAGAGCTCCCTGCTCCCAGGGCCTGAAGAGCAGACAGTTCTGGGATTCAGTAAGCTGCGGACCTGCAGAGAATGTAGCGCCATGGGCTTATATTACGAGAGATGAAGGCTGAGGAGGCCTGCTGGAGCTTGCTGCCTTCCTCATCCCTGATGACTGTTACTGTGTTAGGGACAAAAAAGCCACTGTGTTCAGACACGGGCACTAAAGAAGATGAGGAAAACTA
>NW_004524638.1:6050612-6069621 GCF_000260255.1 Octodon degus | reverse complement strand
CACTGTGCTCATCCCCAGCCGAGCCCTGAGCTGCCTTTGCCAAGCTGCTGGGCCTCTCTGCAGCCCCACCCCCACATGGATCACTGAGGGGTCCTGAAGCCATCTCTTCCTTGGGGCTTCTGGGTCTTAAGTGACATGAGGCGCACAGTTGCTGCCGAATCAGTGCATAGCACTGACAGGTGTAAGCCACATACTGGCTGTTCCTGACACGGAGGGAGAAATAAAGGCCACGAAGCCGCGGTGCTCGAATTAAATCAGTGGCTCAGGGAGCCTGAGCTTCCTTTTCCTCTCCTGGAGCTAAGAGGGGCCATGTCTCCCTCAGGACCAATAAATATCTCTTGAGGTGCAGTGGGAATCCAGACATCCAGCCCTGGAACCAGACTGGGGTGCTGAGCACAGAATACTACCGAAGAAGAGAGTGCTGATGGCCCTTGCTGGGATTTCCCTCATCTGCTGTTGAGGAGCTGAGTGTACTCGCCGGACAGCCGCTGGAAGAAGAGATAAGGAACATCCATCCGCAGTGCTGGGAGCTGAGCGGCACGCGGTGAATTCCTGCCCACCACCGCCGAGAGCCTCCATGCCTCTGTTCCCAGTGGTTCTCTGCTGTTCTCCCAAGAATAAGAAAAAACCCTCCCTTCACAGCCCGTGAGGGTCTGACACCTGGACACCTGCGCGGTCGTGTGCGGTGGTCCTTTCCCAAGTTGATGGACAGCAGTAAGTACCTGGGGTCTCCCGCTGCCAGCGCTGGGGACAGGTGGCATTCTCATGGCATGGCCCCTTCTCGAGGCCACATCGTTAGCAGACAGCAAAAAATGCAAATCAAGACGTGTGACTTTTGAAATGGCTTCATCAGTTGTCACTCCGGGTTGTTCTGAGACCAGTAGCAAACTGAGCAGGTCTGTAAAAAGAAATCCTCAACAAAAGTTTTATAAATGCCACAAGACAGCTATCTCTTTTCAGGTAAGATTACTGACTGGTGAAAAAAAAAAAAAATGAACACAGCTACAGTGCAATTTTTGGCTCAACAGGAGAGGAAATGGGAGATTTCAGATGCATGTAACAAAGGTTTCTGACTTCTTGGTTCCTCTTTTCCTTCCTCTGCAAAAAGTTAGACCTGAAAATAAATTCTAAATGAGAGCTCAAAGAAATGGGCAATATTTGATTCAATTCCTAATGTTTTTAATAGTTACATTCTTCCTTTTTGTAATGAACTCTTTTCATCAGGGACTATTTCTAATATGTAAAAGAATTGAGTAACGTAATAAAGTCCCGTGTACCCATCAACCACCAGCATCATTAGCAAAAAATACCTAATCTCTTCCATCTCTACCTTCATGTGCTTCTCTAATTCTATTCTGAGGAAAACTTCAGCCGTGATACTATTCTGCCCGTAGTATTCCATCAGTCATGCCTTTGTGAGCACCTTCTATATGCGCTCACCACTGAGCAGGCAAAAATAGGTAAAGAGAATTCCCTACCCTCACATAGCTGTGAAACCACAAGCAGGTCTTCTGAAGCAGGTAAAGCTGCTGTGCCTATAAAGTAATTTGTATAAAATGTGTGTACCACAAGAATATAGAATATAATCTATACCAGGTATGTTCTCAAGGCTTTGTGATGTCTCCCTATAGGTGTCATCATCCTACAAACTCAGTTAAGTAACATTGTTATCTGTTTTCTAGATGAGAAGGCTGCTGCAGAGGTTGAATTGTTGGTTTGTTTTGCTTTTTATCAAACTTGGGACCTTGTACTTGCCGGGCAGGCGCTTACACCACTGAGTTATCTCTCCAACCTGGTTGAATAGTTCTGACCAAGATCACACAACAGCCAAGTTTCCATGAAAATAGGATCTTACTGGAAAATAAACAGTCTTGGAAATGAAAGCTAAAAATGTCTGTCCCAAGCAACCTGGACTCGCTTACCTGGCTTCAGAATTGCCACCGAGAGAGAACATAATGGCCGCAAAGGTGAGTTTAGTACAACTGGGAAGGGTAATGTTTTATGTCTAGTTTGTAAGGCTGATAATTTTCCTGCTAGGTCTATTTTTAGGGGCCAAAGGGTAGTGGATGATAGGGCTGAGATGCACAAAGTGCTGAGGAGGATAACGCAGACCTTTGCTTTGTGATGCGTAGTGTGTTGCTGGAGGATGTGGAAGACAACTCCTCTTTTCACAGTGCATGGATGCTGTGCTTGTCAGAAATGATTTTCTCATTATTGGTTTATTTATTTCAATGCTGAGCATGAAAACCAGGGCATTAGGACTCTATTTGGGGCTCCGAGAGGTGAGCAGCAGCTCTGGGTGCAGACAAGACTGGTAATCATACAAACCGAGGGCCAGAGAAAGAAAAAGCTCCACACACAGAAAGCCTGAGTTCTGAAGACAAGCCAGGGTGGCTGAGGAGTAGAATGAGAAGGCAAGGCAGGCTGGCCTGTGACAATCTCTGTGAACACTCCTGGGGAATTTGGGTGCCCCTGTAGCCTCTGGATAATCAGATGTTACCTGGGTAAATAACTGAGCAAACTCTGTTAGAAGCCTATCACTGGAGATTTTGTGGAAGACAGAAAGATAGGATGTGCAGAATCCCTCTGAATGTCTAGGTAAACTGAGGCAGTAGTGATCAAATCTTTGGGAACATGAAAATAGGTGGTGGCATAGATCATTTAGCATTGCTATACCAAAATGCCTGAGTCTAGGAAATTTATTGACTAAAGAACTTAACTTGGCTGGCATTTCTGGTGAGTGAAAGGTCCAAACTGCTTGGTGACAATGTCTTACTGAGGCCCTATCTGGCTGTGTCCCACAGCAGAGAACCAGCTACATGCAGAAGGCCTGAGCTCATGCAGTGGCTTAAACTATAACAACCTGCTGCCCTGAAGGTTAATCCAGGCACCTCAGACCTCAGGAAGCAGGGATCTGACTGTGACACTGGGCCCTGTGAGCTCTTTGCTGCCATTAGACCCCACCACTTAGCTCTCCACTTCAACACCAACACTCCAAGCTCTGAGCACACCAATCTCTGGGTACAGAGTCCAGGGACATGGTGCTAGCTGTAACATCGTGTGCTGGAATTTGGGCAGAAGCCCAGAGTCCTGTGCAAAATGGAATAAGTGCAGGTTGGGTACAGTGGTGCACACCTGCAATTCCAGCACCTTGGGAGGCTGAGGACCGCAAGGCTGAGGCCAGCCTGAGCAACTTAACAAGAGCCTGTCTCAAGGTAAAATAAATAAATAAATAAATTCATAGAACTGGAAATGTAATTGGGTGGTGGAATGCTTGCCTAGGATGTGCAGGAACCTGGATCCAATCCTCAGTATTGCTAACAAACATGCAAATAAGTAAATAAAATGTATTGAGGGTTCAACAAAAGAGTTGCCGGGTACATCAATAAAGAACTTGCTAAGAAGTGGCTGAACTCCATCTGGGATGATTTTACCTATCTCTCACCTCTAGTCTGTACATAACAGCATCCTCGAAATTTGTCCATGATTTTTTAGCAGAAAATTGACAACCTGGAATATGTGAAGGAAGGATGCTGACCTTTTCCAAACTAAGAAGAGAAGCCAGCTTCCTCCAGGATCCACAGAGTAGCCGAATATGGAGGAAATCCTTAGGAAGATGGAAGACGACTGTCTCTACGTTTGGTGGGCATGGGGTACAGTGTGCTCTCGCTCTGTGACAGCATGGCTGGTGACTAGAGCTGTCGCAAGAGCCACAGTTCCATCAGAGTGGTCTGGAACTCAGTGTCCACAGGCAACTATGGAAGGCGGACCCTGGAGACTGCCTGCCTGGGGCTCAGTTTCCTAAGAGGAAGGAGCTAGGGGGTGCTGCCGGGAGTCTGGGTGGAGGTGGAATCCTAGCGGGCTAAGAGAGTCCTGGTCAACAGCACAGCATGAGAAGTTCACGCAGCAGCCTGAACGCCGTCCTCTGAAAAGCTTGCTTGTCAGGTTGGCTTTGAGTGGCTTCGGCTCCTGTCTAGGGACTCAACATCCGCTTTACTGCTAAGAATGGGACACTGCAGCCGAACTGCTTGCCTGCATGGCTGTGCCAGAAGGGTCACCAAAAGCTCCTGCTGGCTTCCTTTGAGGCCTGTGAGGTCAAATGAGGGAAGCCTCCAAGGCGCCTGCAAAAAACCCAGAGTTGCCCCGAAAGACGAGCAAAGCCAGCCTTGGGTGTCTGCCACACAGAGCGCGCAGATGTCACACTTGACAGCATCAGTCATGTAAAGCCATTTTTAGATTTTAATTTCTCAGCTTTTCCTTGAGCTGATCTTACAGGAGGAAACAGCCTGTGAAATGGGGGAGGAGAAAGAGCAGGAGCGAAAGAAGAAGCAGACGAAGCGGTCGGGTGACGCGTAAGGGCTCCCTGCTCTCTGCATCACGGGAGTGAGCCAGAGACTGGCGCTGGGCTGGACAAAAGCACCAAACTGAGTTCGGTATGAAATTTTGATGTTTTTAATATCTATTTATTATTTATTCATTTGTTACAGGTTCTCACTATGCAGCTCGGACACACAGTGGACCTCCTGTTTCAACCCCAGCACTGGGATTACAGGCATGCGACCCCATGCCCAGTTTGGGGGGCAGCATGGCAGGGCACCCCCGGGGTTCTGGACCAGCATGGTACACGTTACCAGGGATCAAGCTTGGGACCTTGCACTTGCAGGCAGGTGTTTAGACCACCGAGCTATCTCCCAAGTCCCTGTTTTTAATATCCAAAAGTGAAATTGTAGTAATAACAGAAAAATAACCAAAAAGAGGCTAGAAAAGTCACATGATCTGCCTGATTTATTGTCAAGAGGCAGAAGTGTTTATTAATTGAATCCTACCACATCTGAACTAAAACCCTCAATCTAAGCACAAGCAAGAATTCAATAAAACTACATGATGCACACAAATAGATATGTCTATCTGTGAAAACTAACACACACACACACACACACACACACACACCCAGAGAAGTCGACCTCTGTGATTTCTTAGCCATGTGAGTTCTGCAGAAGTGTCTATCTGATCTCAAAGCCTCAGCTTCTGTCTTCAACCCAACGCAGGAGTCACACTCAGAACAGATAAAAGAAGAACTAGAAAGAGGGCCGGGTCCATCTGGGTCACAGTTAGAGCCCTCCTGCCTGTCTCAGCATCCACTATCCCTGTCCCTCCTCAGCATGTTAGGAAACCCCTAGAAAATATGATTCCGTAAAGTTTCACATGTTTGTGACCTGGTGCACCTGCTGAGCATTTGCAATCAGTGAACCGAGGGACCCGCCCAGGAGATCTGAAGCCACCATTGCTTCCCGCTCCTCTGCCTGGAGCTGGGACTCTGTTGCTGCCGTGACCTCAGTGGTGCTTGTGGGACAGCCGCTCTCCTGTTAGCCATCACTGGACTACCGTCTTATCCAAGACAATTCCGGTTGAGTTTCCTTTCCTATTCATAGCACGACGATGACAGATCCAATTTTTGTTCCAATGAGAACAGACATCTTCACATCCTTCTAAACTCCGTCTCTTCTGTGTCTTAGATAATGCAAATGCACCTGACAGTTCACAGAACAAGAATCTTAAAAGCAAACCAAGCAGGGAAAATCAGGTGTTTTGTTGAAAGCCAAAGCATCGTCGCAAGCCACCCAGCACAGCTGCGGGAAGTTTCCAAAGACCAGACTCGCAAGCCAATTACGAGGCTGTGAAACCCACGACACCTGGCTCCCTCCAGAAGCTGCCAGCCACGATTTCTTCCAACAAGAGTTGGAAGCAATCTTAGCACACAGCCCTTGGGTTTCCCTCTTATTTCTTCTGCTGCATATGCAGCCCTGATTAGAGCAAGCATGTGAAACAGGCACTTAGAAACATACACGTAGTAAATGCATTTTAAACAAATCTTATCTTGAGGTTCCTGATCTACATTTTCTTGTTCTGAGATTGAGGAAGGGGTCTAGATCAGAGCTTTTCATCCCAGGCTGTACTCAGAACCACTGAGGGGATTCCGCAGTGCATATTTTTGGACCCTCCAGACTGGTCAATTCAGTCGGAACCTGTGACTGTTTTTCAAAAGCTCCTTTGGTGGTTCTAATAGATGCCATTAGATGCTGCCTGTGGCTATTCCTACATCCAGCATTTACTTATGCTCCTTTATGTAAAGTGCAGCCAAATACTAATTAAACCAGCTTCCCACACTTGTCATGAAAATCTATCTAGACCACTACAAAGACAGCAATACGGAACGTACTACTTATTGAAACTGTCCTACTAATGGGTTTTGAAACTGTCTCATTGCTATTTTGTTTCTCAATAAAATTAATAAAAATAAATAAATAAATCTAAAAAGAATCTATGTAGAGCCATGAAGATAGCTCAGCGGCATGAGCAGCTGCTTGGCAAGCTCAAGGTCCTGAGTTCAAATCCTCACACCAAAAGAAAAGAAAAGCTATTTAAATATGAAGGTTCCTCTTGGTGCAGTACATAAAGTCGAGGCCAGTCTTGAGGGCTGATTGTAGCAGAGGGCGATTTTAGGGACCTTTCTAATGTTAAGGCATTCAGTAAGCGATATTAAAATCGAAAATCAAAGGAACAAAATTGTAAACACTTTCAGGGTCACATGAAACCTGTTTGTGCAACTGAGGGCAGGCTTGCCACTAGGCAGTGGGAGAGTTTATGGGACTGAACCTGTGTGGCCCTCCTCTAGGCACTCCAACACACTTCCTGCCTGCTCTTCTGCCTTCTTTCCTTCTTTTCTTCTTTCCGTCCTGCACACTAAGCTGTCGGAGTGAAGATTAACCAGCTTCCTTAATTCACTTGCCTGTCAGCTGCTTGAGACTCCAAGGTATTCTGACACCTTAGAAAAAATCCACCTGCTACAGAAGTACCTATCTCATTACTAGAGGTTTCAAAAGGCGCCTTCTCTTCCACAGTGCACAAGACAACGGCAGGACCAAAGCAAGAGCTGTGAACAAACACTGCCGGAAACCTGCCCAGCCCTGCTCTTTGCACGTCCCTGCGGTGCTCTGACTGTCTCCGTCATCTTCAAGCAATGTGTGCCTACAGTCTTTTGGATTCTGTGCACCATTCTAATTTTCTCCTTGGGCTTCTTGCACTTCTTTCTTTAAGAGAAAAATATATGTACTGGGGGAAAAAAAAGCTCCTGTCCTAGAAAGGGACAGAAGCGGGGCCCAAGTGGGGGGTTGTCCCCAGGAACTTGCTCTTCTTTTACCGTCAGACTTTTCAGCAGTAAAGGTGCTTGTTTGCAGTGTGTCCTCGAGCTTCTGGAAGAGTAACCTCTCGAACCTTGCTTTTGCTGGAAGACTATCTGACTTCCAGGAAGGCTATCTTGGCATAACTGATATTTTGGACTAGATAATTATGTTTTGACAGCTGAGGAGATGGCTCAAAGACATAAGGGCCTGCCCGGCAAGTGCAAGGTCCCAAGTTTGATCCCCAGTACAAAAATAAATAAATGAATAAAAATTTAAAAAATGAAATCAAAGTCCACCCCAACTGAATAATAATTTCAGCCAGGTGTGGTGGTGCACACCTGTAACCCTAGGACTTGGGAGGCTGAGGCAGCAAGATGACTGTGAGTGGGAGACCAGCCTGGGCTACAAAGTGAGCTCAAGCCAGCCTGAACTGCATAGTGAGACCCTTTCACAAAACGATTAAAAACGTGGCTGGAGAGATAGCTCAGCAGTCTAAGTGCCTGCCTGGCAAGTGCAGGGAGCATGGCTCAACCCCCAGCACCACATGCCACACTGGCCCTGCCCCCGGGCATGCCGAGCCCACCAACGAAACTGGCCGTGATGGAGTATGCCTGTAAGCCCAGTGCCAGGGAGGCTGAAACAGGAGGATCACTGCGAGTCTGAGCTGTAGAGTGAGACCCTGTACCAAATACATACAATTTTTTTAAAAAGACAACAAGTTATGTTTTGATGGATGAGTCCATTGTAGTATTTTTCTCAACTTCTCTGAGCTGTACTAACTAGATGCCAACTTCAGCTCCTCCCCTGTCTTGTGATGATCAAAACTATCCGCAGAAGTGGCCAAGTGTCCCCAGGAGGATGACTGTCCCTGGATGAGCCCTGTTGCTCTAACTGAATACAATGCCCTCATGCCTGAGAGGAACATGGTACAGTAAGCTCTGTGGGTTTGAGCTACAGCCAGCATATTATCCCAGCTTCCAAGGAAAAGCCCCAGCTGAAAAAGGAAACAAGCTTCAGGATGATCGGCTGTGTCAGTTCCATTTAATTGTAAATTTGGACAGCCTCTGCTGAGTGGAGTACAGAATGTTTCTCGCCTTGGGCATTAATATTGTATAAGAATAAAAGCTACCCAAGAGGCATTCTTTTTTTGTGATAAGTGTGTGCATTGGTGAATCTCTGCTCATCAGATTGTGAATTAATGTGGAAGCTACAAATAAAATGTTCTCTCTCTTTTGGACTGGCTTTGATCTATTGTTATCACTCCCTTTATCCTTTAAAGGGAACTTTCACTCAGATCCTTCATCAGCGAAGCAGGAAGAGACTTCAGTAATTCCACTCCAAAACCTCTCTTGCTCTGTGCACATAAGCACAATGCCAATCAGCCGAGCAGCCCTCTGTCTTTGGTGGCTGTTCCCCAACATCCCTGGAGAATAGAAGATGGATGGGCCAGGTGGAGGCAACATGCACAGATATGTAATGTGAGGACAACAAACCTGACTGCCGTTGTCCTCCTGTGTTGAGGTTGTAGGATGATTCTGGTAGAACTGCAGCCATCACAAATCTCATGCACCCTAGAGGAAGGGGCACAGAAGAAATCATCTCCCAAGGGGCTGAGGGGTGAGATCGAGGCTCTGCCTGCAGTTTGGTCATTAATAATGAAATCCCCTGACAGCAGCCTGCATTTCTACACTTGCTCAAATCCACATATGAATGATAATATGAGCCTCCACTGTCACAAGACAGCCATGAATGTAAAGTTAGTTGAGTTAGTGTTGTAGGAAAAAGCATGAGGGGAGAAAGAAAAGGACCAGCTTCTTATGTCTTACATTTGTCAACTTTCTGTTAGTGAGACAGAATACTGTACCCAGCTTTAAGGAAGAAGGATTTATTTTTGTTCATGTGTTCAAGGGATTTCATCACTGGTCCCTGTTATAAGGCAGTGGCATCATGGTTGAAGGCTATTGCAAAGATGTTTAGTGCATAGCAGCTGGGAGACACAAGGGGAAAAGTGGCAGAGAACCTGTCAGGAACCATGTGTAGCACCCAAGGCCAAGTTCCCATGACCCAACCTCCTGCAAGTAGGCCTTCCATCCTTTTAACTCATTCAACTATGAACTCATCAGCTCTGAACAAACTTCACAACCCAATCACCTCTCTGGGAGTCTCTTGATTCAGTCAGGATGGAAACCAAGATTAACCAGCAAACTTGTTTGTAGTCAGAGTCCAGCTGAGACTCAGATTTGTCATTTAGGACATGAGAATGGTCATTTCATCATGAAGCCATCAGAAGGTGTAGAATGCTCCAGAGAATGGCTGCTGTAATGCCTGGCCTGTGTGCAGTGTCCCTAGTCCTTCCCCTCCCTGTCATTATCCTTCACTTGGTGATCATAATCACCATCATTGCACCAGCCAGATAGCTCAGCAGACTAATATGCCTGCTTGGGTGGAATACAGGGACCAGGGGTTTGATCACCATCAGCGACTGAGACTGGGCATGGTGGTGCATTGCCTTTAATCCAAGCACCTGGGAGGCTGAAAACAGGAGAACCACTATGAGTCTAATCTGTGTTGTGACACCCTGTAGACCTTGTGCTGCATAGATAAAATCAAAAATTATTATTATCATCATCATCATCATCATCATCATCATCATCATCACTGACATCATTATTTCTTTGAAAGATGAATGAGTTGGTAGCATAGATTCTATTACTCCCCATTTGTGACAAAGTTGTAGATATTTTTTCCACTGGACAGTGAAGGGAAGGAGCAGAACTGATTCCCTCAGGCTTATCAGTGCTAATTGAAAGCTAGATGCTTATCAGTGGTCCAGGTCCTTCTAGACTTTTACTGGTTGTCACAGTCTGACCTCTAAAGTCCAGAAGCAAAAAAGGGTCTTGCAAATGCCGTATACACTCATCTGCTTTGCTTTCCCTTGAGGAATCCAGGTTGCAATTTTTTGGAAACTAAAGACCTGCATGATAATAAATCTTGTCTCCCCTCTACCTTTGATGTCAGGGAGAATTACAAAAGCGAATTCATGGGAGGCCATGACAGCAAAAGCAGATGCAAATGGATTTAAATTCTGCTTTTTGGGCTGGTGAGATGGCTCAGTGGTCTAAAGCACCTACTTAGAATAAGCTTAGCAAAGTACAGGGATGGCGGTTCAATCCCCCGGCACCACATGCCAGCCAGCCCCACCCCCTGGTGGGCTGAGCTGGCCACACACACACACACACACACACACACACACACACACAAATAAATAAGTAAATAAATAAAATTTAAAAAATAAATAAATAAATTCTGCTTTTGACATTTAAGCATACTGGGGCTCTTATCATCTTTGAGGGTTGATCTCCTATTCTGAAAACCTGGATGAAATAGTCCTGACTTCAGAGATCAGAAGCTGGCTTAGTATTAGCAAAATTTGGTGACAAGTTTGTGAGGAGCAGAGTTTGGTGGTAGGAGACATTGTCTACTACTCTCAACTTGGCTGAGAGCCAAGGCAACAGTCTCACCCCAGGGCACAGTTGAGCTCCAGTGGGAAAAGATTCTTTTTTTTTTCCTCCTCTCAAGATTGTGGCTGCACCAACTAAGCCTGGGTGGAGGAATGGAGGGAGGACTAGGTTAAGGCTATGGGATTAAGGTCAAGTTGCTTCCAGGCACAAAACACAGAGAGCCACAAAGCAAAATAATAGTGAATCACAAGGGCTCATATAACTTGGAGGAGAGTGAAGGCTCTGCATCAGCTGGGTAAACAACGTGGAGGACATGGACTAGAAAGGGAGAATTAAGAAGGAGAATTTAAGGGTGACGACTGACTCAAAAACAGTTGCTTGCTTGACCATTGTAATCCTTTGTTATTCAGTGTGGTTGGCCATGGGAAGCAAAGGTTACATATGGATTTACAAACTATTTGTTCTTTCTGTAAAAACAAAACAAAAGTACAATGTTAGTTACACTGAAAGGGCAAAATTTTGTCAAAAGAATGCTTACCTAAAAATGAGGGGCCCAGGCCCTAGGCTCAGCTCTGCTGTGATGGCACAGGTCCTGGAGCAGGCCTTCACTTATGTGACTCTCATCTGCGTATTGAGTTGTCAACTTGGATGGTAATCCTGTTGTTCTTCCAGAGGCAACACTCTAGAACTGATTCTGGGTGTTTTTATGTCATGGTAAAGTCCATGAGGAGTTGCGTCCCTCCAGTGGTCATCATGCATCTAGAAGTGTGAGCTATCCCTGGGAGCTGCTACACATCTAGAATGAAAGCAAGGCTCCCAGCAGCCATGCTACATCTAGAATGGGGAGAAATCCTCCAGCCGTCATCATGCCACAGGAACAGAAGGAAAGCTCCCTGTACCAAAGCTAAGAAATAACCCAAAGCACTTAAATTCCATTATATTATATCATGAAATTCAGCACTTTTTCTTCTCAAATGAGGGCAGCTAATGCACCCATACATACTGGAAGGGAATCCAGTTTTAACCAGAAGATTGCATATGCATCTCGGAGTGGTGTGTTCCTTCCATAGAACAATGATATTGACCTGAAATTCTCATCCAAGGATCCCAGGCCCCAAGCAAAATTAAATAAATATAACTTTACAGGGATTTTGGAAACTTTTCCTTATTTGGAGTACTATAGCAATGAATTTTAAACACAAATCTCTGCTTATTGAGTTTGAAGCAAATTGGAATCGTGACCATGGGATTGAAGGTGAATAATCTAACTTGAGCACTGCGTACAGGCAAATGCGTGCATGTTCACTTCTTAGGACCTGTGTTCTCTTAGCAAAACCTCAGAGAGAGAGTAGTGATGCATTTATCTTCAAGGTGGAAAGGTCCCTAAGAAACGTGGACAGCTTGCTTACAGCTCCAGAATGAAGTTACTTCCCAGGTCTGTGACCCTGGGACTCTTAAAAATTAGTTGATGAAAATAGAAATGAGTGCTGAAGGGTTCAGAAGTAATAGTAATAGAAGTTATTGGAGCTACTAATTCTAGATCACCTGTTACATGCTAAGAAATATTGCTCTCTCTCTCTCTCTCTCTCTCTCTCTCTCTCTCTCTCTCTCGCTCTCGCTCTCGCTCTCACTCTCTGCTCTCTGTGTGTTGTCTACCTCTCACTTTAGAAATACACATACATATAGTTTCACATAAAGGATTTATGAGGTTATCAGTATTAGAACCATATTCAGATTAAGTAATTGAGCCTTAAAGAGGTTAAATAACTTGACTTTGATAACCACCTTTAAAAAATGGAAGATTAGCATTTAAATTTTCATTAGTATACGGTGTTTGCCATCACTTTGTCTCTCACTAGCATTAGATATGGGCCCACTTCCAGAAACACAAAAGGATACCCTTTCATGTAAATTTTGAGATAAAAGTCCCCTTCTATACAACCCTAATGGTCAATAAGTATATATTTGTTGAGTGGTTGCCAGGAATTTCTCAGAAGACAGTTTCCTGAGAAGTCTTTTACTGAAATAAAAGTACTGTGGCTGAGTCTGAGGTGAGACGCTGGCAGAAGTTTCCCCTCGTGAGTGTTTCCCTACTCAAATTTGGCCCACAGTACAGAGGCACTGATGTCACCTGAGAGAAGCCTATAAAGATTTCAGGCTGCTCAAACCCTGCTAAGTCGGAAGCTGCCTGTTAACAAGACACAGAATGTTTTATTTATGTTAAACTTTTGATCAGTACTAATTTAGCCCCCAATTCATGAAGGCCTGATAGGTATCACAAAGGCACACACAAATCTGGGCTCCTGGGTGCTGTTATTCATAGTGATTTTTTATTCTATTAAAGGAAACACAGCGTATCAGAGTACAGCAACATGAATGGAGCCCTGCCTCTGCTGCTGCACTTAAGACTTTGAGTTTATCATTTCATGTCATGCACACAGCAATGCCATAGGTAGGCTAGCATTATTGGGCTTTATAGAGGAGAAACTGAAGTCTGAGGAGACCATGAGCAAGTGCAAGGTTACTCAGCTGGTGTGTAGCAATGTGGGAGTCGGGCTCTGGAGCTGTGACCCCAGAGCTCCCACTGTGGATTCACTCATGCACCTCACTTGCTCCCCAGCCCAAATAAGAAGCACCCGCAAGAACCCAGAGACTTGCTGTGCTTAGGGAAATCGGCTGGGCCTACAGTTCCCAACAACTCTTGCACTGTATGCTGGTGCATGCCTGATCCTTATCAGGTTTGCAGAAAGAAATTTGGTAGTAATTAAATAATATTGTGGACTAATTAAAGTGTAATTTCAGTAGAATGACTTAACAGTATCAGCAATAATGGGCAAACAGATGTCACTTGCCACCTGCTGTGATACATGGACATAAACAAAATATCACCCACAGAGAATTCTTATTTAAAAATTTTGAACTTGGATCAAATCAGAAGATAAAAAACTCAAATTAAGGAGCATTCTCCCAAATAATTTCCTGTACTCCTTAAAGATGTCCATTTCACAAAAGGAAAAATAAAAATGTAGGGAAATGGTATAAAGAAGTCTGAGTAATCAAGTCACTAGGTCGCACTGAATGGAGTCGGTGAGGGTAGAGACAGTGTAATTAACTTATGGTTGCATGTGTTGGTCATTTTCATCATTTGCTAATAAAATAACTCCCATATGGAGATACCTGCTTAAATTCTTCATGAAAACTCGCAAACCTGACTTCACAAACACGTTTATTTTGTGTGCTGGGGTTCTTCCTCTTGGAAGAAAGGTTTTTTTTTTTGCACACTCATCTCCCTTGAAGTTTGGTCATTGTTATTTCAATGTTGACAAATTTAATTATCACAAAATTGAGGCTCATACTTGTACTTTTGAAAACTAATACAGTAGAAATTTTTCATCTGTAATTGTCTTGGGAAAGAGGTGATTAAAGGGGTGATACTGTCTCACAGGATCGTGATTACCTGTATACTTTTCACATGAGAATATGTCTTCTGCTATCCAAGGCCTTGGAATTAAAATAAAGGTAACATAAATGAAAAGAAGGAAAGAAAAGGAAAAGCAGGCCTGACCATACAGTGGTGCCTACGTTCACAAAGTCAACTCATTCCACTATTCTCATCATGAACTTAGTAGGTCATGAACCAAATTAGAATTCCCCATACCATTCAGTTTAAATAAAGTTCATATGTTTTGAACCATTTTTTTTAACTACAAAAAGTGAATCAACGTAAAATTACAGGAATGTATGACGAGCAAGAACCCTGGCCTTGTTTGAGCCAACTTCTGGCATAAAGGACAGGAAAGTGTGTGGGCAAGGTACTAGAGTTTGGAGAGAGTCCCCTTCTGTATGGACACTGTGGAGGTCCCCGTCAGGGTTTTTCTCTCTTCTTTGTCTCTTGTCTGCCGGGTGGGTTTTGATGAAAAACCTGTCTAATATCACTTGTTTATTTTTTTCCCGTGCTACTTGTCATTTGTCTCTGGAAATGACAGGCCACATTACTGTTCATCAGATTCAGCAGTCTGCTCTAGTTATGCTGGGGTGATGCTTTTTGAAGAAATCCTGGCACTCGTTCAGTTTTTCCTTAATGGACTTTTATCTCATCACTGATAACCTTTTCCTCAGTGGAACGCTCCTCAACAAGTGACTTCGCTTGTTCATTCTGTAGTTCAACAAGATCTTTCCCTGTCAGCACCTGCTTCTGGCCCTCACCAAGCTCCTCTGTTTCTGCATCACTGAGGCCCAGACCCACGCTCTAGCCCATGGACACACTCTCCTCCACTTCCTGTGCATCAGACCTTTCAGAGTCATCTTAGGTGACATAGTCTGGACATAGTTTCCTCCAAGCTCTGAGTTAAGGTCTGATACATGACATCTTTTCAGGCTTTGTCCATGACGTTGATGCAGCGGAGACATTGAAATGTTCCACAATGCTTTTAGAGTCATCAATATCTCTTTGATGGTGTTAAAACACCTGATGAAGAGTGTTTTTGTGCATAACTTCTTTTTTAAGGGAGAAGGTTTTACTTAGCTCATAATTTATAGAGGTTTCAGACCATAATCAGCTGACTCCAAGGCAGGGTGGCACATGGTGCAGGGGCAACAGTCCATGGTAACAGAAGACAAAAACAACAAAGGGACAGGGAGAGAGAGAGAGAGAGAGAGAGAGAGAGAGAGAGAGAGAGAGAGAGAGAGGCACAGCTTCTTGAAGCTGCAGATCATTTGTGGTCCATGAGCTACAGAAGAGGTATCATGTTAAGGAGGAGGAACTCGACCTTTATGAAGTCACAGTCAGTGTCCATATCATCCACCGAGGCTGGAGGGCAAGTTGCGGCACTGTTCACCAGAAGAAGAAGACACCTTTCAGGCAGTTGGTTGCCAGAAAGATATTTCTCAACTGTGCGTGCAGACACCTCTCGGCAGCCATTCCATGAGGAATTGCCTTGTGACCCAAGGTTTTGCACTGACCACCCACCTGATAGGCACCTGACCTTGGTCACATTCTGTTCCTTGAATACAGGAGCTGTCTGGGAGTGGTTCACCAGTACTGCTTCATCTTCAGATTAGTACTTTCACTTGCACACAGCAAAAGGGTCAATCTGTCTTCAACAGGCTTGTGCCCTGGCAGTGTCTTTTCCTCCTGCATTATATATGTTTTGTTTGGCTTCTAGAAGAAAAGTTTTGATACAGCTAAATACTTGTTCAGTGACATACCTTCCGCCTTCATAAATTTCTCCAGGTCTTTCCTGTAAGCTTCTACAGTGGCCTTGTCAAGACTGGAAGCCTTGCCACGTTTTATTGTACTGTGGATTCAACTTCTTTTGGGGAATTTATCTAACCTTCCTCTAGTGGATCTACATTCATCACTTGTTGCATGTGTAGTGGAGTTTTCTTGCAGTACATTGGTGTTCAATTTCATGGCTTTTTCACAGATCGTAGTTTCACTAACACTATAACCTGCAAGCTGTTTCTCATTCAGCCAAACAAATGAACATTTTTCGACCACTTCTAGCCCTTGTCTCCTCTTGGCTAGCATCATCAGTGTTTTTACCACAGCAGTTTATCATCACAGCTTTTACTACATCAGTTCCTTTAATGCCATCTTTATTCTTCAAAATAATTGAGATTGTCAATTTCACCATCTTATACGCCAAGGCCAGGCCAGTCATGTGAATACCATGTCATTGTTTTCTATAAATTTATTCTTCAATGCAATGATTATTTTCTTTAAAGCCTTCTTCCTAGCATTCTTGCTCAGCACTTTCTGGTTCCCTTCATTGGTGCTCTGCAGGCTCCTGGAACCTTCATCACTGGCCTGCACTTTCTGTTTATTACCACCTTCCTCTGCCTTTTCTTTGGAGCCATGCTGGATAGACTGCATGTGCGAAAAGCCACAGAAAAGTTTCACAGTGAGTGTGTACAGGTCTCTTTGTAGTCATGATCTCAACTAGAGGAAGCACAGACCACAGCTCAGAGTAAGAAGACGGCCACATTCATTTTCTATAAGGAAGATGACTAGGATCGTGAGCCACACCCAGTGTGGACTTCATCAACAGAAGCAAAGTTTTTCCAGAATTGTTTATGAACAGAAGCATTCATGAATGGAAGTATTGCTATGCAAGTGAAGCAAAGTCAATGCTGTGTAGGAACCATTAGTGTCACCCTAATTTCTTCCAAAATGCAAGCCCAACAGTGAATGGTTCATATCTAAATGAGGGGAAAATTAAGTGATTACCATATAATTCATTTATATCTTCATGATTACAACTGAAGCAGAACATAATTAGAATGCCTTTTAACAATGACCTGCTGTTTACATCTGGTTTCAGTTAAGCACTGTATAACATGGTAGACCTGGAAAGGACTGGAAGGGAACGATCCAAGAAAACATGTGGTCTAAGAGATGGAAACTTCCATCTCTTAAAGGATGATGTAGAATTTTAATGGTAAAAGAGGCCTCAACCTAAACAACAAGATTCCCACCAGTTTTGAAAATGTTCAGACAAAAAGTGCAATTGGGCAATCTATTCATGCACTAGATTTCACAGCTGCCTGGCGACGTGTATTCATCAGATCTTTGCAGTGTCTGAGCAGCTCCTCTCAGGCTATGGGTAGTTTCTTTTACCTCCAAGCTCTAGATCAGAACTCTCTTTCTGAGTTCTCAGGAGAGCAAACAGAGATGTTGGGGAGTGTATGATTGAGCTAAGGTTTCATTGAGTTAGACTTCAACTTTATTCCTCTTAAAAATGCCAGATATTGTTCACTGAAGTCTAAGCTCACCTTCTATGCAGAAAATGCACTCAACATTTAATTCCTCCTAATATTTTGTTCTTTGTCTTCAAACTCATTACAGGACATACATTCATTTTGTAATTGTTCAAAGCAGAAATCACTGTGTCTCTGAAATTTTACTTCCCATGGGAGCAATGATATGCCAGAGGAGATTTGTAAAAATTCAGGAAACTCAAACTATTAAGTGCTCAGGAAATTTGTGAGCCACCTTTAAGCTTGCCATTTCAAACCTGATTTTAAAAAATAAATTATAAAAAATAAATTACCTTCTAAAACCAAGGTAATAAATATTCCAAACCTCCTCCTCTTTTACCGTATGACTATGTGCGTTGTTGGGGATGTTTGCATGCATTGTTCTTGTATGCTAGAGATTCCACACAAGCCGGTGCCACTGCACCTCTTCCCCACTTGCATTGAATAATGTCACATTTTCAGCTTGAAATTGGCCATAACAGGAGTATTTACTCCACTAAATGGGAAAATGTCAAAAGTCAGAGCTTCTCCCTCTATGCCCCATAAAAAAGACAGCCACAGTTAAACATTTCCTGCATACAACAGCACAGGAGTTGCATTCCCCTAGCAGACTGGGGAGTGCTTTATAGCAAGAATTTGGGTCTCCAAGTCAGAGAAAGTTGTGTGTATGATTTAATGTTGTCATCTAGTGGTCTCTGTGGCTTTGGGAACGTTTTAGACATTTAGAAGTCTTAATTTTCTCATCTACAAAATGGGAAGCCCATTTACCCATCAAGACTGTTGTATTATATTTGGGAATATTGACAATCACGTATATGCCAAGTATTATTCAAGGTGTTCTGTTGTGGCAGTAGAGGGTTAGTAGATGTTAGTGTTAACATTGACTGTGTCAAATAAATTAAAAGGTAACAGTGAGAGCTTTTCAGATCAGATGAGAGGTAAAAGGTCTTTAACCACTATGACAGGGCTGCAACAATCCAATTTTGGATAAAGAAAGAGGTAGAAAAAGAGGGAAGTTGGGAACAATGAACTCAGAGAGAAAAGCAAGAACAAACTATGAGGAATCTTTGAGCTCACCCCCCATACCCACCAGGATTCCAGTCCTCATCCTAATTAGCAATCATTGACTGTTTTCAAGCACAAGAATACTCTAATCAGATTTCTGCTTTTCACACATCATTTCTGTCATCATCATGGAAATGAAATGAAGAAGCCAAGGCTGATGAAGAAAGCTAGTTGGGAAGCAACTATGTTCCAACTGAGGAATAGGGATGGTTTAAGCGAAGGTGGAGCAACAAGCAGGAGCACAGAGGACAGTAAGGAAAGTACCAGAAAGACTCCTGCTTGGCACCCTCCCTCCTCTGTGCAGAGACAGTGTTACTAGAAGATATGCTTTAAGCTTCCAGTCTCTCATGTTTGAGACCTAAGTTCAATTTCCTATCACTGAGTGCTTACATAAGACCTAAAAAGATAATAATATTAAACACTTTTTAGAAAGCAAAATAATAAGAAGAAGGAGAAAGAGAAGGGAAGAAGGAGGGAAGGAGGAGAAGGAGAAGGAGGAGGAAGAGGAGGAGAAGAAGAAGAGGAGGAGGAGGCGGAGGA
>NW_004524638.1:6047799-6050512 GCF_000260255.1 Octodon degus | reverse complement strand
TTGTCTTTGTAGAGCTCTATGGCCCTTAGCTGAAGACAAGTTGGGAAAAAGACAACCAACAATCACTCAGACAAAGGACCTCTATCTAGAATATATAAAAAAAAAAAACTAAAAGCTATCAGGCCTACAAAATTTAAAGACCTAATCCAAAAATAAGCATCTGAGATGAGTATATACTTCTCAAAGGAAGAAATACAAATGGCAAATAAATATATTTAAAAATATCCCATAGCACTGGTCATTTGAGAAATGTAAATCAAAACAATACTCAGCTATCATCTCACTCTAGAAAGAAACCAACTAACAACAAATGCTAGAGAGGCTGTTGGTATAAAGGAGCACTTTCCCAAAGTTGGTGGAAACGTAGACTGGAAGAACCATTATGGAAATCAGTGTGGAGACTCCTCAAAAAACTAGGATTAGAAATCCCATTCAACCTAGCTATTCCCCTTCTCATGATTTTTTTCAAAAGAACTGAAAACATCATATCATAGTGACATATGTCCACCCACATTTATAGCAGCAAAATTCATCATAGTGAAATCTTGGAAACAACCCAAATGCCCATCAACTCAGGAATGGATAAAAAAGATGTGGCATTTTCACTCAATGCAGTATTAGCTGTAAAGAAAGATAAACTTGAGGCTTTCATAGGTAAATGGATGCAACTAGAATCTCTACCCAGAAATGACACAAATCACACCCCCATGTATAAACATCATATTGTCTCCCTAGTGTAAGAACCTACATGCATAAATAAAACCTGAAAGATACAATAGATGCAGTAAAACAGAAACCAAACATAAGAAATAAACAATTGAGATGAGGGAAAGGATAAAAAATAGGCAAAAAGGAAAGGTCAAAAATCATATAAGTATATATACAGAATAGCTAAGATTGTACTACTAATTTCTCAGTTTTTGAAGATATCAGTTGGTGTTTAAAATTTTTACTCTGACCAGTTTTATATGCTAATATCTTTAGTCTAAGCAATTACACTGAAGACAACAATGTGCAATACAACAACCATTGTTGAGCACCTTTCTTTATACATTTTTTTAATTTTTTAAAATTTTTTATTGAAAAACAAATAACAATGAGACAGTTTCAAAACTGATTAATAGGACAGTTTCAATAATTAATACATTGTACATTGTTATCTTCTTAGTGGTTATCCATAGTACAAGATGTAGACATGATATCCTGTCCAAACACTAGTAGTACAAATCTTTCTTCTCATTGAATTAAGTTAAAGTAGCTGCATATCTATCCTAACAATTCTGCATGTACAGATACAAATGGTCCTTCCTTTGTATCCCCTTTGTTTAGTCCTTTCCGAGATGGGTATTCCATTGGCATCTGAATACTATAGGTGCGTGAGTTCAACAAAACAATCCAAAACAGTCCAGCAGTTCACGACAGTAGTGGGTTATCCACAGGACTGGCAATGTCAGAAGTTATTCACTTGAGCCTTTCACAGCTCAGCATAATAATATGGCTTTACTTTTCATACCTCATTTTTATATCTTTTATTTTGTTTTTTAAATGTGTATCATTTCTAATGTCTCATTTATTATTTTCATACTCTCTTTAAAATAAATTAAAAGAAAAAAGGACAAGGGAAACATTGTCCTTAACATTTATTGAAAGTAAAAGTTAACGTTTAATTGTTTGATCAGGCTTGCATGCCTATATTTGGTAATTTGAGCAACAAACTTGTTGATAATATGTACTATGGCAACCATTGTTAGCTTTCTATTCTTGTTTTGAAATTATATACCATTTTTATTGTTCTTTGGTTTTTTGGTCTTTGTTGTAGTTATTTTTTTTCTCTTTAAAATAAAAAGATAATTAAGAAAACGTCATTTAAACAAATTGAAAGTATTGTGTTTGTAACTAACTTCAATCTAAATGCCCCTGCAATGTATGAATTATTGTAACTCTCCTACTAGCCCATTTTCAAACTGTTTCATTGCTATTTTATCTATTTTCTCAATAAAATGAATAAAAATTTTAAAAAATCCAAATGTCTCCAGAGCAAACTTTTAAGCAAAGGTAAGACCCAATCTGTTAATTTTCATTTAATTTTTATTAATCCATGTTTGCAGTACTCAGTAATTGCATTCAGTCTGCAGGCCTGTTATGTGTACGTAGCATGTCATGTTCTTCTGTCCCTTCCCTTCCTGTCCTGCCTTTTCCCTCCAACTCTTGGCCTCCTTTCCATTTACAAAAACTCTACTTCCATTTTTATGCCTCCAGTTCTCTTTTTATATCCCTTTCCTGCCGTTCCTCACCTTCCCTTCCCTCCATCTCTTGTACCCCTTTCCATATGAAAAAGGTTGGGCTGGGGAGATGGCTCAGTGGAATAAGTGCTTCCCTGACAAGCACAAGGGTCTGAGTTCAATCCCTGGTTCTGCCAAAAAAAAAATCCCTATTTCCTATTATCTCTTTTTTTTTTTTAGTATAGTTTGAATTTTCATAGAAGAAAAGTCATGCAATATTTAAGCTTTGCTGTCTGATATATTTCACCTAACATTATAATCTCAAGGTCAAACATTTACCTACAAATGGCTCAAGTTTATTCTTATTTTTGGAAGTTTGTAGTACTTCATTATGAGTAAGGACAACATTTTCTTTATATACTCATCTGTTAATGAGTATATGGTTGTTTCTAAGATTTCACTAATGTAAATTTTACAGCTAGAACATAAGA
>NW_004524638.1:6043482-6047699 GCF_000260255.1 Octodon degus | reverse complement strand
AGAAGAAGAAGAAAAGAAGAAGAAGAAGAAGAAGAAGAAGAAGAAGAAGAAGAAGAAGAAGAAGAAGAAGAAGAAGAAGAAGAAGAAGAAGAAGAAGAAGCTGACAAAATTATACTACTTGGATCTGTCTGTCTGTAAAGGAAATTGAGTAACATTTTCTACAAAGTTTCAGATTGTAAATAGTCAGGGCAGATTTTGCATCAGTTCAATTCTGTGTGTGAAAGCAGACACTGACAATAGTTAAATGAGTGTGAATAATTGAGTTTCAGTAAAACTATGCGTGGATACTGAAATTTGGATTTCACATAATTTTCAGGTGTTACTTATTCGTTTGATTTTTCTTTAGTGTTTTTTTTAATTAAGAATTCTTAGTTCACAGGCATCAAAATACAAATAGTGGACTGGATTTGGCCACAACTGGATGGAGCCTGGGGTAGTGGAAAGATCCAGCTTGTGAGCAAGGTCACGAAGCATCATGAAAAGGGCACCACACTTGGAAAATGGGTGAGGCACCAAGCAGACCGGGAGGGGTACAGAGACTGGAGAAACAGATGGGACAAATACCTACCTCAGCCTTGAGGACAAGAATGGGATCAAAGAAACAAAGCAATCCCTTTGTCTAGAATTTCCTTCAGAGTACGGCACTTTCTTGAACTACATGACTACTTCGTGTGGCTTTTATCTCTGCCATTAAGAATGTTTATTTTAGGGCTGGCCAAATAGCTCAGCAAATTAAAGCACTTGCAGGCAGGCACAGGGGCTGGGGTTTCAATCCCCGGGCCTGCCATGCCAGCCCCACCCCCGGGGCAAGCTGAGACAGCAATTGAAACTGGGCATGGTAGTGCACTCCTGTAATCCAAGCTTTGGGAGACTGTAAACAGGTGGATAAGTATGAGTCCAATCTAGTAGTTAGACCCTGAAGACCTTGTAGGCCCTTCACTAAGATACAAAAAAAAAAAAAATGTTTATTTTGAAATGGACATGATCTAAAGAAAATAATTTTCATTCAATTGGGAAATTAAATCCAAAAAAAGAGAGTGCTTTCAGGATGTCCAGTGGGTTTAAGCAAGCTCAGTCCTCAGGCCCAGTGAGTTCGAGCTGGGATGCGGAGCACTACAGTTTCAGGATGGTTAGAATAAGACTCCCCAAGTGCTCATGTGAGGAAACTCTCGGCAGAAGCTGAGCAGGTGAGGTTGTCTGCTCTTTGATTTTCAGCCTTTGGGGCTGTAAACTAAATAAATCTCTTCCTTGATGAAGCATCTAACTACTAGTGTTGTGTCATAGCAGCACAAGATGACTAAGACACTAGAAAATTACATATGGGATGAAACTCTATGCTGGTGTTTTAGTCAGGGTTTTATTAGAGGAACAGATACCATACAAGATGTATCAGTCACAGAGTTGGATGAGGAAGTGTACTGAGAGCATCTGCACACCCCAGACCGAAGGATTCAGTCCCAAGGCTTTGAGCTCACTGCAGTGTTCCATCTCTAAAGGTCTCTGATGGTTTCTAATGGTCTCTAATGGTTGGCCATTGGGTCTGCAAAGGAAGACTGAAGAATCTGCAATGGAAAGCTGGAGGATCCAATCTGGAGGCCAAAGAGTCTGTGCTGGAGGCCAGGAGATAAAGTCCAAACTGACTGCAAAGACTGAAGTTCGTCCAAGGAAGTGGAATGCTGAATCCTTCCTCAACCCCTTTATATCCCCCTTTTGTGCTGAGTCACTCTGGGGCAGGGCCCTCACAACCCAGAGTGTGGACCCACCTGGCAATCCAGCCAAGTTGGCACAATGCATCAGCCACCACAGATTATCTTCGAGAACAACTCTAGGGGAGGGGCTCAGTCTGAGAAGAGCACATGTCACAGTAGTTTTCAAATGAGTAAGGGGTGTACCTTAGAAATGACATGTGAGGGGACCTCATGACATTTCGGAAGGAAATTCCCATCTAGGTGACTCCGCAGCAGGATTATGCATCTAAGGGAAAGATCTACTCAGAAGAGAAACCCAAGAGCAGCACCCCTTACATTGTCCCTGTCACTGCTGGTGTGAGTGGACAGTGACTCCAGAAAGCGCTGTGGGCGAGTCACAGCTGCATTCAACAAGGTAGGCAAGACTTCTTCTCATGCCTGGCTAGGCCCAGTGGGAAAATAAACGTTTGATAAAAGCTCCTGTGTTTTCTTTCTTTCTTTAAGAGAATAAAAAATAATTTTAAAAACATTAGAAACAATACAGAATTTCAAAACACAGGATAATAAAAGAATTTAAAATGGTTGTTATACTGCACATTGTTGTCTTCAAAGTACTTGTTCAGGTTACCGGATATAATCATGGAAAATTGGTCAAAAAAGAAATTTGTATTTATTTTTCTGTTTTCATTCTTTTGATACAGGGTCTTGCTACGCAGTTTGCACTCATAGCGAGCCTCCTGGCTCAGCCTCCCCTTTGCTGGGATTACAGGCATGCACCACCATGCCCAGTTTTGGGGCAGCATAGCGTGTTTAGAGTTCTGGGGCTGGCATGGCACGGAGTGCCAGAAATCGAACTTTGCGCTTGCCAGGCAGGTGCTTCTCCCACTGAGGTATATCCCCAGTCCCAAAGGAGAAATTTTAAGCATTAACTTAAAATGGTTTCACTCAGTTTCCCATGGGGTTTTATCCTATGAAACAGGAGAAAGCCTGGGAGGGAAGGTGGGAAGAAGGAGAGCAAGCAGGAGCTGGGGAAAGAGAAGGAAAAAACACAGAAGAAGATTATACTTTAGAACACACGGGAATTATACTGACAGCAAGGGTTCTCTTTCTGTTTTTTAGCACTCTGTACTCAGCAGACCTCCAGAGTCCACGCTGGAAGGCCAGCGTCTCGGGTATTTTCAGGTTCCAACTTCTTACTATTAAATGTACTGAAGAAACATCAGTGCAGGGTCAAGCAAAGCGCTACTGCTTATGAAAGATCATTCAGAAGTGTCTTCATTTCTGTCCTGCACTCCCTAATGCACCACCAGCAGACCTTTCCCGCAGGTTGGCCTGGTGGTGACCTGCCAGCGCCTGCAAGGCGATGATTGGCAGATATCCTGACTCATCATCTTCCGCGCCTTTGACGTGAGCGCAGAGGTTGGAGCAGAGTCCGGCACCTGAGACGCAGTCCACGACCTACCCGTCACAAGACCTCAGGCAAGCAATCACTATCCTCATCTTTAAAGAGATGTTTCTTACTTGATGGGAGAATCAAATGAGACCTGACACTTTGAGGACGTGAAATCTGAGCGTTTGGGCATTTTTGGTTGATAATCCTAAAATGGGCCTTCAGTAAAATTGTTTATGGTTTGTTCTATGGCCTGCTTAATGCTGCACAGAAATTTTTATTGATTTGTTTAATTTTTAAATCATTTATTTATTTGATGCAGGGTCTCACTATGCAGCTTGGACTCATAATGACCCTCTTGTCTCCACCCCCAGCACTTGGATTGCAGGTGTTTGCCATCACACCCAGTTTGGGGGCAGGCACAGAGTGCCCAGGGCTCTGGGGCCAGCAGGCCACGTGGTCCCAAGGCTCAAACCCAGGTCCTTGGGCTTGCCTTCCAGGTGCTTATTATCTTCCAAATTATCTCTCCAGCCCTTCTCCATAGAAATTTATGCAATCTGTCCACACGCTACATCCTGCCTTCTCCAATATACTAGTGTATAACTATCACAGACTTAAGAAGGAGGTCACATGCAGCCAGAACAGCACGACAGAGGGGATTGGAGGGCTAGGAGCCTGTTTCTCTTTCCATCACCTGTCTGGCTCTGTACAGACCATAACTTATTTTCAGATTGCACATCTATCTAAGGAGGGATTATAAAAAATAACTGCACAAATACTGTCTGAACTTCATTTCTAGATTGGTATTTGGCCTGCATTTCCCCTGGCTTTCCTCTCATACTTGTTTCATTTTTTTTTTATTTTATTGAGAAAGAAATAGCAAAGAGACAGCTTCAAAACAGGTTAGTAGGACAGTTACAATAATTAATGCATTGCACATTGTTGTCTTTTTAGTAGTTATTCAGAGGACAAGATGCAGACATGATATCTTGTCCAAACACTATTAGTACAAATCTTTCTTCTCATTGAACTAAGAAAAGGTAGCTGTATATCTATCTATCTATATGTATATGAGAGATTAGATTGCTCTGCCTATTTTTTTTAAATCTATGGGTCATAGTCCAAAAAGTTTGAACAAT
>NW_004524638.1:6027112-6035057 GCF_000260255.1 Octodon degus | reverse complement strand
TTTAAATCATTGTGAATTTGGTCAAAAAAGAATCTCCAATACAGCTGTGAACTGCAACGATAGAGCAGAAAACTTGGTTGCTGAGAAGAAACAGGAGAATAGAAAAGTTAGTTGGAGCATCACAAGAAGCGGCAAGAACCCACTCTTTGCAGCACCGAAATTACAAAATAAAAGACTTTGCTTTGAGGAGAAAGCACCGGCACCGTGTTCCAGAGTGCAGCAGCCCAGGGAAGTCGCTCCTCAGAATCGGATTCGGAGTGCTCAGGGGTGCAGGCACGTGACCCCGACAGCCAGGAGAGAGGGATGCCTGGCCATTGCTCCAGCGGGCAGCAGACTTTGGCATCCTCGAGGTGGCACTGATTTTAGGTATTTGGAGAATGAAAGTTGTTAGGTCAGGAAGGCTCTGATCCAGATTTTGGAAGGTCTGTGAGGACAGGCAGTGTGCTCTGAGAGGACAGTGTGTGACACCAGGAGCCTGAAGTTAGAGGTGCAGTGGAGGCCCTGGAGATTTGGAGAAGCCAGGAATACCAAACATCAAGGAAAAATCAGAGCAGGTCCAAGGGAGAAGCCATGGGAGCTACAGCCACCAACAGTGCCGTACGGCTGAAACCAGCCCAGCCCTTTGGAGTTAACATCTTGCCACAGACTGCCTCAGGTACTGTACGTGGAACTATAGGACTTAGTGTTTTCCCTGCTGGATTTTAGGCTTGTTTTGGTCCTATTCTTTTATATCCCCACATGTGACTTTTGGGATGGAAATGTCTATCTTGTATCACTGAATGCTGAGAATATTTAACTTTCATGTGTGTAGGGACTCCAGCTATCAGTTTGTCTTAAATCCAAGAGGATACCTGGGCTTCAACATTTTGGCAGTGCTGAAACTCTTAGGACCTTGGCAACTCTTGGAGCTGCACTACATGCCTGGTGCACAAAAGGATGTCCATGGGGGGTTCCAGGGATAAAATTTATGGTTGTATCTATTTGTCCCCCTAAAGCCTCATGTGGTTATAGGACTTTTTCAGAGGCTGAATCTAGCGTGTACGATTGATTTCTACTACAATGCTTGGATTAAGGCTTAATTGATCTGTCTATTTCTGATAAGTGAATATTGAGATTCACCTGTTATAAGTGTATGGTGTTTATTTCATCTTTCATATTTATTTTATGTAGCTGGGTACATCATTATTTGCTACATACATGTTTATAATTGTTGTTTCTTCCTGTTTAATAGTTCCCTTAAGCAATGTGTAGTGATCTTTTTTGCCTCTTCTGGTCAGTTTTGGCCTAAAGTCCATTTTGTCTGTGAATAGGATAACTATTTTCCAGTTAGGGCTGCATTAACATTGTTTTGCATCCTTTGAATTTTAGTGTATAAATTTCTTGTTTTGTTTAACTGTGCTTCTTCAAAGCATACCATAGATTTTGTTTCTTAAGCCTTTCTTCTAATATGTATTTCAAATGCATCAAGGTGTCAGTAGTATAGCTCAGCAGCCCAAGTGCCTGCCTGGAAAGCCCAAGGTCCTGTGTTTGATTCCCAGTACCAGTAAGTAAATAAATAAATAAATAAAATCCCTCAAGTTATATTTCTCTCTTCTCTTCTTTCTATTCTGTGGATTTGTGCAGTGACCCTTCTGCTCAAGAGACCTCTCTGTCTATAGACTCCAGTCCTCTCAGGGGATCTCAGGGGACATATGTGTAGGTTTTACCCTCTCCAAGTCTGCCTTTCACGGGTGTTTCATGATCAGTCTCTTTATTAGGGTATTTAGTCCTGGAGTGAAGGTGAAGCTGTAGGAGATGTTTTGTACAAATTAGTCCTACACGATCCATCTCTTCCCAAAATGGCACCTGATGAATTCTCTTTGGCAATCTGCTAACATTTTACTTTAGGTTTTGGAACTAGAAATTGAACTCAGGACTGTGTGTTTTCCAGGTAGGCAGTTTTGCAATATGGCAGGTACATTGCTGTATTTCTTCTCCAGAATTCGCCTGACATCACTCTTGGGCTAAAACCTTCTGACGATTGTCGTCTCTGGGTTGGTTTGTTAGTGAGCAGCTCTCGGATTTTCTTGGGGCAGCACTCTTGGGCCTTCAGACTCTTCCAGACTCTCCTCTCCCTAGGGTGAGGATTTGTCATGTGGTGGCCACCTCAGCGGTCCTGTGCTGTGAAGGACCAAGCTTCAGCACTAGTTAGGAGTTGGTGGTTGGAGGCCTGCAGCTACGAGGATCTTCCCAACAGACAGATGGTGAATGGGGTCTGACTCCAAGCTGCAGTCTACGCGATAATCAAATGATCTTTTGAAAGACTGAATTTATGCTTAACTTTGGCTTGTGTGCTTATTATGCACGTCTGTGCAGCCCAATTTTGCATCCTCATCATTAGATCTTCTGGGTCTTCTACATGGTGCTGGCAGATGACGGCCTTCACGCTTTATGAGCAAAGCTTCACGGCCTCTTCTTGGAATTATGGTTTTGATCATGAATTTGAGTTCCAGGTAAACAAGAATCAATGTTGTTCAATAGTCACTTTCAAACAGAAGTTGTCAGTTGGAGACCCTTGGGCTTATTGCAATAAGCAGAGACGCTTTGCTCAGCCCATATGTATTTTATTTTTTAAATTGGAGTGTGTTGCCAAAATTACAAAGTTCAATATTTTATATTTTAAAATCTCTACTATTCTTGTCTGCTAAAATGTGAGCATAGGCTTTCCTTTGACTATGAGTTAATAATGGTTGTTTGATTCAGAGTACACCACTTGCTATATAATTTGCTATAATCTCTGGGTGTCAATCATTTACCTGCTCTGTCTTTCTGGAACTTGGCATTCAATCATTTGAGTGTGTATCTCTCTGAGATGAACAAGGAATAAGTCGCCCAGTGCTGAGCCACTGAAATGTTGAGACTTATCTCTCTCTTTGCATAGCCAGCAAATCTGACTAACACATGCAGCTCTCCTGTCATCACTGGTGTCATCCAGATAAAAATAAAAATAAGTTCTTGAGGTATCTCTGAGTCAGATTTTGTGAGGTATGATTTTCTAGCAAAACAAAATCAATAAAAGAAGGAGAAATATTTTAAAGAATTAGCTTACTTAAGTGTAGAGGCTGACATATCTAAAATATATAGGATGGACATAGATACAATAGAGATTTAAGAGAGTTTAGGTTAGAGTTGATAGTGCAGTGTTGAGTCTACAGGCTGACACGATAGCCTGTGCTATTTATGTTGTACACTAGGAGGAGAATCCTTTTGTTCTTGGGAATTCCGTGTTTTTGATCTTAAGGATTTCTACTGATTCAATGAAGTCCACCCACATGGAGGGTAATTGCACTTGAAAAGTGACTAACTATAAATGCTATTTATGATAATCACATGTAAAACATACCTTCACACAAACATTTAGCCTAGTACTTGACCAGAGGACTAGGGATCACACCCCAGACATACTGACCCATAAGAACTAACCATCACACAGGTTACACAAGCAGTCTTGGAATTGTACATCTTCCCGATCCATCAAATTAATTTTTTGGTTAGAACTTTGAAACATTATCTCTCTATTAAGAGAAATAATTGGAATCTGACAGGGAACAGAACAACCTTTTATATTTGAATATATCACATAAAACATTAAAGAAAACCTTGGAAGCATCTCTCTATTACTTTGTTGTTTGCCAGTCACCTGCTAGAGCAGCTAAGTGGATACTTTCATGGAATGTCCACCCATCTGGCTTATAGACTTCCAGTGTCAACCATGCCCTCCATGCCATCCAGACCACTAGAAGTCCAAGGCTCCTGCTATCTTCTTCATCTGCGATCCTGCGGCACAGAATCATTTTGCTGCAGATCACGAAAAAATGTAAGTCGATGACATAATGATAGTGCAGCCACAGGGGCAGGGAAGAAGAAGTAGGAGTTGAGTGCCTGCTCAGCTCAAGGAGAACATTCTGGGAAGAACTAGGATGAGACTACTGCCCCTTCCACTCAGAGATTGTATCCCAAGATCCTTTTCTCTCTTCAAGCTCTTCCCTCTCATGTACCCAAGTGGTAGGAAGTGCCAGAAATTGAGAAAGTATTCTGTATCTCCATCCACCCACTAGAAGGGGAATCCTTTTGTTCTGGGGAATTCCATATTTTTGATCTTAAGGATTTCCAACCGATTCACTGGAAGTGGAATGTATACACATACCAACACCCCCAAGCCCCTTTCCTTAATGCTTGCCCTTGGAAGGTCTAGTGAGTATCAGATGGGTCATGTGGCAGTTCCAGAAAGGAGCATCCCCACAAGATGGTAAAACTGCAGACATCTGTAAGCTAGCAGAGTTCGCTGAAGGCTAGGTCACTGTTGTAGAAGGAGAAATTACATTAAATAGCAAGGAAGGGTGAACTTGGCTGCAAGGTCTTTTTATGTGATGTTTACACTCCATGATTCTGAAGTGAGAGGACTTGGACTGGAAATGAATGGGACAGAAAGTGCGCAGAGGACAGCAGAGTACCACGGCTAATGGCCCAGGTCTGCCCAGGCTGCCTAACGGAGAAGCCCACTGCAGCTGCTTGCCATCAACCTGCCTTCTAAGGTCCACTGAATCTCGTCAAGCCTCATTTTTAAGTATGTAAGGCAAGAGTTACAAATATTATTTCCTTCTCAGAAAACCACACACACACAGAGTAATTTGGTTCCTTGGGCAAATATACGTATGTCTAAGTTCCCGCAGTCACTCACATCAAATACACACAATTTCTGCTATATCAATTACACTTCCATAGAAGAGCTTTTAGCATTTCCTTTAAAATTGTGGTGAGGAATTAAAATGATTTTTCAGAAACTGCAAATATACTATAATCACTGCCTCTTTGGAGTTTTTCTTTTGCTTGTCCTCCAGCAGTATGATATGTATTTTCTGTACAGTTAATCAGTAGAACAACCTTATGAGTTAAATATTTGGGGTTACTCCTTTGCTTTCTGAAGCCTATGTTTAAGCAGCAAAGGTTTTCCTTTTTTCAAATTGCTGTACTTCTGTCTTCTGGAAAATTATTATAGTATTTATGTTAGAACAAGACACTAGGGCTGGGGAGATGGCTCAGTGGAATAAGTGCTTGCCTGGCAAGCACAAGGGCCTCAGTTCAATCCCCGGTTCAAAAAAAAAAAAAAAAAAAACACTATATTGGCATGGATGGATGGGAAACCTTGATAATAAATACATAAATCTCTCACATATGAATATTGCTCCCTTAGGTCTGGCACCTTGGTGAACTGTACAGTGTACACACCAGCAAAGACAAGCCCAGATATAATAAGCTTAGCTTCATTTTATAGGTGGGAAACCTGAGATTCGAAGGGACTTGACTGAAACTGGACCAAAAGGCCTCACTGTGAGTACAGTCAGGGCAGCCTCTACAGAATCAGACACAAAGTAATTTTCTTTTTTTGTCAAGATATAAGTAAATACAAAGTAATTGTCCATTAAATATTAGCCATAGTTACTTTTCCTTGTTAGAATTAACTCAAACAAGTAGAGACGAATTTATTACAAGTTTTGCCTTAAAGGACGAGTTATTCTGAATGCACTATGGATAAATTAGAGGGCAAGTGTAATGGCTCCACTGTTATCAATTGATTTGTACACCATGGTCCACTTTAGGATATTGTGACACATGAGTAAAGCTTTGAAATTCATTGAAACGATTTATATGTGGTGTGCTTTTCTTCTTCACAGGTTTTCTACATGCATTTTGGCGGTGACCCTGGTTTACAAAGGACATAGGTATTGTCCAAATTTCACAAGTAGAAAAAGGGTGACTGGTGACCAGCGTGACCCCACCATGCACGTTACAAGTGCGGGTGATGGGTGTTTCATCTTCTCAGGAACATGGATCTGCCCTGGGGGCCCAGCCTCCTGCTGAGTCCTCTCCTCAACCACTGGGTGAAACACTTCCTCTGGAAAGCTCACATTTACTAGCTGGATATGGGGAGTGGCGGAAGCTGTGTGGAGCTAAAGCAAAGCCAGCCCTGAGAACACAGAACATCCACGAAGAGCCATGTGAACACATTGTTCCAGCTCTGAGAACACAGACAGCCTGAGGCAAGCCAAGCAAATAAGCTGAAGGGCAGAGGGCACCATGAGACATCAACTTGGCAAGTGTATAAATAAGCATGTTACAGTTATTGGGCAATTCTTTTCTCCCATCAGGACAAAGGGCTCCATCGGACCTCAGCTTTCTGAATTCTGATTCTCGTCTTTATTTCTTCACCATCCACCATCTGCCCCCTGAGAAAGTTCGAGAACTATGCCGGACATGGTAGTTTGTTAATTGGATAAAGTTACTGTGCTGAAATAGAAGTGTATTCGAACAGCCAGGTACCAAAACTTTCAAATCCCAGCACTTTCATT
Source organism: Octodon degus (assembly GCF_000260255.1). Lineage (NCBI taxonomy): Eukaryota > Metazoa > Chordata > Mammalia > Rodentia > Octodontidae > Octodon > Octodon degus. Next base: position 6,028,668 of record NW_004524638.1, on the reverse strand, counting down.
TCTTAAGTACATGAGCTAAGGGGAATGATTCAAACTTACTACGGCACTATTGTCTCATTTGTAGATTTGGGATGGCAAACTATACCAAAAAGTTTAGATTTTACTTTGCTAAAAATGTTACCATGGAATAATTTTCTGGCCTAGGTAGCAGAAATGTTCACATTCTGTCAAATATAAGATTTCTAAATAAACTAATGCTCAAATTTTTTTTTAAAGTTGTGAGGATTCAATGAGTTTATGTATGTACCTCAACAGGGCTTGCCACGTAGACCCAACAAATCTCGTACACAGACACACACATTCGTGTAATTATCTCCTAAAGGCAGGAGTGATTTCTTCTTCAGTCCTTGTTAAGAAACAGAGAAGGCTTCTGAGAGCGAATAGTGCCCCATAGTTTCCTCAAAACATTTACATAAAATATTTCTTGGAAGAAGCAGCTAGAAGGGCCAGCCAGATAGCTCAGTGAACTAAAGCACCTGCTCAGGCAGAAGCAGGGACCAGGGTCCGATCCCCAGCATGCTGTGCTGGCCCCAGCTCCAGGGCGCGCTAAGACAGCAACTGAGACTGGGTGTGGTGGCGCACACCTGTAGTTCCAGTGCTTGGGAGGCTGAAAACAGGAGGATCACCACAAGTCCAATCTGTGTAGTAAGACCTTGTAGACCCTGAACTAAATACATTTAAAAGAAAAAGAAGAAGAAGAAGCAACTAGAAAGCACATCATGTTCCTCCTCAGCATCTACTGAGCTATACGGTGAAGCGCATGTCCATCCAGCCTATTATTTTGGAAATGCTGATTTGGGGCATTATTTTTTCAATGACTGACCTTTGATTTTTGAACAAAGAATACAAAACACTGCTCTATCTCCTCTTGATGACTCAGGTCAGTCATTTGCTGTCAGTCACCTCAGTCACCTTGGGTAACCTGGGAATTATGCCTAATAGACTGCCTGCAATGCCGCAGAATGCAGTGATGAATAGTCGGAAAGGGACAGCACCTCCCTGAAGAACAAAATGGCCCACATGGCACAGCACTCAGCTTTATGCAGGTCTAGGACCCCAACTCCCCTTCCCTGTAGTCATGATCAGAAACTAGATTCCCAGAGAAGCAGGGGTTCAAGATGCTGCCCATGTGATTCTCCCGGAATCTGCAAGCACACCGGGCACTGGAGCCTTGGTAGTGTCACGTTCATGTGGTTATTTGCAGCAATAACGATAATCATTATAATCAAATGCTGGGTGGACTCTTAGAACAAACAAGTTAATGGAAAGACTGATAAAATTTTATTCAAGTTTTTTTTTGTATTTTTTAGGGTGATTAGGGTCTCACTACATTGATTGGACTCGTAGTGATTCTCCTGTTTACAGCCTCCCAAGAGCTGGGATTACAGGTGCGCACCACCATGCCCAGGCTCATTTGCTGTCTCAGCATGCCCCGGAGCAGGGCCTTCAAGGCAGGCCTGGGGATCAAACCCTGGCCTCTGATCCTGCTTGCAGGCACTTTAATCTGCTGGCCCATTTGGCCAGCCCTATTAAAGTTTATAGTCAATAGTATTTTA
>NW_004524638.1:6018708-6027012 GCF_000260255.1 Octodon degus | reverse complement strand
ATATTACAAAATGGTCCTTCATTTATATCGCATGTTTCTGTTCAGTTTTGTCAGAGATGGGTATTCCATTTTCATTCAAATATTGTAGGTGTGTGAATTCAGCAAAATAATCCAATATAATCCAACAGTCTATAGTAGTAGTGGGTTATCCGCTGAACTGGCCATGTCAGAAGTTGTTGACTTGAGCCTTTTACAGCTCAGTATATTAATATGGCTTTACTTTTTATACCTCGTGTTTATACTTTTCTGCTGGGTGGTTCAGGCCAAGAAAAAGCAAGATCTATATGACAAAATATGTAACTTTCATATCTGCCAAAGCCAGTCAAATCCCCTCAGGACTTAGAGAGAACACATTCTCTCAGGCTGTCACAGAGAACAAGATGGGCAAGCACTGGCCTGTTTCCATTTTGCAACTGGTTCTCCATCTAACTTAGTGTCTTTACACATGTGATCCTGGGCCACTCTATTAAAATTAGCTGGAAACCATTTTAGATATGTAGTTACCTGGTCTCAGTAAATGTAGATTTACTTGGTCATAATATTTTATTTTTATCAGTGACATGTGGTCTCCTTAGATTCATAACTCTCCAAGTGACTCACAACCACTGGAATTGACAAAGTTTCACCCTAGGCTTCTTGTCTGGGCTTCAAAAGGACAATGATGAATTGTTTTTATCACAATAGCAAATTATATAGCATTCAGATACCATTCAGTGAACTTGCTGATTAAGTCAGTGAATGAAACAATAAATGAACTTTGAGTTCTATAGTTTTGGTTGCATAATTTATTGGAAATTTGCACTTATTTCTTTAGAACTTTGCTACCTGCTGGAGCTTGATCAGTAGAGCCAGTGTTCATAATGGTGGCTGCTAGCAGGAACAAACTAGGGTTCTCCTTCAGCGGGGCTCTGAGGACCCTGCTACACGTCCTGGGAGGGGAAGGATGCTTAGTATACGTGCTGTGGAAGCAGCCACAGGGGAAGGATTTGTGAAGAGGGAAATTTCTCAGTATGTTCAGTCATACCATAATTGTCTTTCTAACACACGCAACCCACATGCACAAGAGTATGGATGCTCACAATCTGCATAGTTTGCCAAAGAAGAGCCATAACATGCTTCTTTAAAATGAAAGGTGATTGCTATATCTTCCTTTTGTAGCTTTCCCCTAATAAGTATGTAATGACCTTCCTCATCTCTTTTGATCATTCTGAAGTTCACATTGGCTGCAGACAGAATAGCTGCCCCTGCTTTTTCTCTGGGTTCCTGTCCCATGGAGCATTGTTTTCCATCCTTTGACTTTCAATATATGAACTTTCTTTTGAGTTAAATGTGTTTCTTGTATGCAGCATGTTGTTGGATTTGTGTCTTCATCCACCCTGCCAGTCTGATTCTTCTGATTGGTGAATTGAGGCCATTTACACTGATGGTTACAACTGATGCATATTGTAAGTGTATTAGCTTATCTTTGTTGTGTAGTTTTTCTGGAGTAGGTTCCCTACTTTTCCCCTCATGAGGCTTTCTCCAAAACAGATCATATACTAGTACATAGAACATGCTTAAGTAAACACAAAGGAATTGAAATTCTCCCATGTATGCTATCTTATCATAGTGCAATGAAACTGGAAATTATTGACAAGAGAAATATCAGAAACTCTTAGAACATTCTCAAAAGGGGGAAAATATGATGAGTGCCAAGATTTATTATTATTTTGTGAGAATTCTACTACTTTTGTTGTCGTATATTGTTATGCTTGTTCTATTTTATTATTAGTTACCAGTTAATATCTTGGTCTGTCTAGTTTATAAATTTTATCAAAGTTAAGTATGGAGAAACAAAAGCTCTCTCTATAGGATTCTGTAGTTTTAGACATTCACTAGAGGCCTAGGAATGTAACATCTATCTATAAGGGAAGCCTACTGCTTATCCCATTTTTTTAACTTTTCATTTCTTTTCAATCTTACCTAGCCCTCTTCTGGGTAGTACTTTTCCATTGCTGGGAAACAAATCAAACTTTGTGTTTGGTAACTTGCTAACTGAGCATTCTGCCAGTACAGAGGCTTCAGAAAGTTTGTAAATAAATAACACCTGTCTGCAGGAGGTTTAAGTTTGTGCTAGGAATTACTTACTGACTTCCAGTTCATGTGTTTAGGACTTCCTATTCTCAACCCATTTCTGCAGACAGCGACTTCTTATTTATTGTTATATTTTATGATAATTAAATGCACTTGAGGGCAGTACAATAATTTGAGGCAGATAGATGGTGTGTAGTGATCAAATGTGGATAGTTAATGTTATCTGGTCCTTCAACTTTTTTGATTAGCACCTAGTACTCAAGCCCAGAGAGACAGAAGTAATGATTCTGTAACATTTCTGATGAAGAGAATGCCCCTCTGTGGAAGCAGATGTGGAAGATGGCTCAGCACTCCAGGGCCATGGGGGGCTACCCAGTCTCCCAAGATACTAGTAGAGCTGGTAGGGTGATGGTCAGCCAGAGTGATGGTCAGCAGATCTGATCCATGTCTTCAGATAGTCGGGAGGAACAAACCTGCTCATCCTCAGAAGTAGACCTTCCTGTTAGAAGCTTCTTCAGCAGCAGAGGGGAGGCAGGCTAGAGGGAAGTAGGGTGAACAGCAAAACATGTTGGCCAAGTTGGAGTGATTTAGAAACCAAAGAGCGACGATATTGCTTTCAGATGTGTTTCCCACCCCTCCTGTCTAGAGCAAAGTCTCTTCCATTTTCTTCATCCCCTTCTGACGATCTGTAGCTGGCACTGAGCATTTTGGATGGGTGTTTTGATTTGGATGATGACAAGATACTTCTTGAAACTGATTTACTTTACGCCAAATATGAAATTGGATTGCAATGGTTGGAGCAGATGGAAAAGCCTATGCAAAAATGTCAGTGAGACTGCATATCAGGTCCAAGGGTGCTGAAACTGGGATGCTTTCAAACAGGGCCGGGGTGGCATTCCAGGACCTTCATTCAAGGAAAAATAAAAGGGACATTGGCAAGGTCACGGCGGGGTACTTGCCCCCTTCAAACTGGTGCCTGGTTCTAAATTTCTCAGCAAGGATCTTCATGGATGTGCTCAAGTGACGCTGTTTCCTGCAGACAGAGCTGCCTCCCAGGCCCCACAGCAGCCCCTGACCAAACACACTTGCCTTCTATAATACAGCCATGCCCTCCTGCTCTTGCTAGGAACCCACATTCCTGAATCTGCTCTCTACCTGCTTCTTTCGTTGATCTCTTCATTGCTCCTCTCACCAGATCCATCTTCTTCTGTTTCCTGTTTTCATGCTGCCTTCTGATGATTTTGATATTTTCCAGTGAATGGGAGTCTCTTCAGCTGGATTCTCTGCGTACCAACCAGGACAAATGGAAGGTGATAATGGGTGATTATCATGCAGAAGGAGGCTCTGGGTCTCCTCCCTCTGCAGGTCAGTCTCTGCAGACAGTTTGTCAGCAGAGATGAGTCTGGAGAGGAGAATGGGCAAGCCATGTGATTATTCTGTGGGGCCCTCATGCAGGAGGTCTGCTTAAGGGATACTTTGGTCGATCAGATTCAGCAGCAGACTGCTGGCCTCCTCCTCTCCACCCAGAATGTCCTCTTTTAGAGCAAGGGCTCCAGGACTACCAGGAAAAGAGAGGAGCTGCCAGTAATCAAGGACAGACCCTGACTTCACCTTGCTACAGTTTCATTTTCCTTCTACTTTCATACTGTGGTCATTGATGTGTACCACCTCAGCCTGCCACAGGACTCCATGCCTGCTCTGTGAATGGTCCTTATCTTCTTTGTTTTTCCATTGATTTTATTGAGAAACAAATGATAATGAGACAGTTTCATAACAGGTTAGTAGGACAGTTACAATAATTAATACATTGCATATTATTGTCTTTGTAGTAGTTGTTCATAATACAAGATGCAGACATGATATCCTGTCCAGAAACACTATTAGTACAAATCTTTCTCCTCATTGAATTAAGAGAAAGTAGCTGTATATCTTTCCTAACTATTTTGTATATACAGATATAAAATGGTCCTTCATTTGTATCCCTTTTTTTGTTTAGTTTTTTCAGAGATAGGTATTCCCTTGCCATTTAAATATTGTAGGTGCATGAATTCAGCAAAATAATCCAATATAATTCAGTAGTCCATAATAGTAGTGGGTTGTCCATGGGACTGGCGATGTCAGAAGTTGTTGACTTGAGCCTTTTGCAGCATCTTCTCTTTTTGGACAAAGTGGAAACTTCTGGTCTGGCAGAAAGAGTCTTTTATCCCTTGCTGATCATCTTCTCTGAGGCTGTGCACCTAATCCTTCCAGCTAGTCCTTTCCTGCCTTTGCATGCAGTTCTGCTTTATGAGTGGTTCTTTCCTGCCCCTTTTATCCATGCTGCTGTATAACTTTTGTTTATTGTTTCACTTTGCACTTTAGTGTTCACCTTTCTAGAAAGCCTTCATAACCACATCCTGCACTCCACATTCACACAGTCTTCTCTAAACACACACACGTACACATCACCACCATACAACTTGCTTCACAGAAATCTACACTCACTCTAACACACCTTATGCATATCCCTTATCTTTATATGACTTTTTGAACCATACAATAATGACTTTATATTATATGCTCTCAACTTAGGTTTTTCCCACTTTTACCCATAAATTCACATCATTCTCAAATATGCATTCCATACTGCTCAATTCAAAGCCCCCCAATACACCTTCTACTTAATATTAATGTGTATGAATTTTCATTTCCCTCACATTCTAGTGTCTGATAGTATTACACACTTCTGGTAATAAACGGGACATTAATTTGTCTCAAGTTATACTTTAGAAAGACTTTATAATAACTACTGTACATTTTAAATCTTACCTATTCTTTCAGGTTATCACACTAGAGAGACAATATAATGTTTCAACATGTACATCTGGTTTATTTCACTCAAGCACATGGTCTCTAGTTGCATCCATTTAACTGTAAACGTTTCTAGTTTATTTTTTTGTTTGAGTAATAATCCATTGTATAAAAAGATCATTTTTTAATCTGAAAATGTCAAAACTCTTCAAAAGGAAAGAGAAGCTATGATGGGGGAGTAGAGAAAAGAAGGAAGAGAAAAAACAAAACAAACAGTATTCAAATATATATGTACATATATATGTATATACATATGATAGTTAAGATACACTACTAATTTCTCTTAGTTCACTAAAGAGCAAGATTTATGCTGTTGTTTAGACAATTAAATGCCAATAACTTGTACTCTGAGCAACTAAATTAAAGATGATAATGCACAAAACATTAACAATTATTACCTCCCTGTTATCTTCTTTTGAAATCTATTTTATGTTCTTTAAAGAAAAAAATAAAAAACATTTTATAGTTTAAAAAAAGAAAAGAAAAGGAAGAGTTGCCTTGCTCCTCTGAGACTCCAGAATCTAAGAAAGGTTAGTGAAAGGATAGCTGGAAGGATGTTCTCTTGGACTTGTAGTAGTTCCATTCCACTGTGAGGCACAAGAAGACCCTGCGTCAAGTTTCTTCTTGATATCACAGTGCTTAACGCCAGTGCAGAAGGTATAGCATGGGACAGGACAAAAGGCTGCAATCAGGTCTATAAATAGAGAGACTCTGTGTGTGCTCATGTTATGGACTGAACTGTGCTACCCTAAAATCTCTATGCTGAAACTCTAATTTGGAGATAGTATTATGAGGAGTGAATGAAGGTTACATGAAGTCATAGGGGTGAGGCACTATGTAAGGCTTATGCAAGGCCTTCTGTGTGAATAAGGCTGAAGTGCTTATAACAAAGGAAAGAAACACCAGGAATGTCTCCTCCCTTTACATTCACATAAGAAAAAGGAATGTGAGCAAGAAAGCAGCCATGTGCAAAGCTGGAAGAGAGCTTCACCAGAAACCAACCCTGAGGAGACTTTCATTATTAACTTCTGCCTTCTGTTGTTGTATAGAATTCATACCAGTTGGTGTTAGTTTTCTATGGCTGCCTTCAAAGACTAGTATAGCAAGGCACACTATCCTAACCATGAGTGCTGGGGTAGAAAACATGTAGATGAGGTGTCCCCACTCACAGATTGTCCCTTTGTTCCGCTCCCTCAAGGGTGAGTAATGCAATGAGTGCTAATGGATCCTCAACTTTTCTTGAGTCCTCTCTTTTAGTATATTAGATTTTTTATCCCTTATGTAACCAATTCTATTCAGTGAATTTCTTCTGTTGAAGGTACTTAAAATATTTTCTGTTGCTCAGGTTCCAGAGTGATTTTGTAGATTCAAAGTATGATCCTGGTCCCCACTTAAAAATGCAAAAATGCTGCTAAATTCATTCTTGTTGCTGTAACACACACAGTACTACTCTCACTGTTCCTTCCTAGGAGACAGGTGCCACAATTTGTCTTTGTAGAGCTCTATGGCCCTTAGCTGAAGACAAGTTGGGAAAAAGACAACCAACAATCACTCAGACAAAGGACCTCTATCTAGAATATATAAAAAAAAAAAACTAAAAGCTATCAGGCCTACAAAATTTAAAGACCTAATCCAAAAATAAGCATCTGAGATGAGTATATACTTCTCAAAGGAAGAAATACAAATGGCAAATAAATATATTTAAAAATATCCCATAGCACTGGTCATTTGAGAAATGTAAATCAAAACAATACTCAGCTATCATCTCACTCTAGAAAGAAACCAACTAACAACAAATGCTAGAGAGGCTGTTGGTATAAAGGAGCACTTTCCCAAAGTTGGTGGAAACGTAGACTGGAAGAACCATTATGGAAATCAGTGTGGAGACTCCTCAAAAAACTAGGATTAGAAATCCCATTCAACCTAGCTATTCCCCTTCTCATGATTTTTTTCAAAAGAACTGAAAACATCATATCATAGTGACATATGTCCACCCACATTTATAGCAGCAAAATTCATCATAGTGAAATCTTGGAAACAACCCAAATGCCCATCAACTCAGGAATGGATAAAAAAGATGTGGCATTTTCACTCAATGCAGTATTAGCTGTAAAGAAAGATAAACTTGAGGCTTTCATAGGTAAATGGATGCAACTAGAATCTCTACCCAGAAATGACACAAATCACACCCCCATGTATAAACATCATATTGTCTCCCTAGTGTAAGAACCTACATGCATAAATAAAACCTGAAAGATACAATAGATGCAGTAAAACAGAAACCAAACATAAGAAATAAACAATTGAGATGAGGGAAAGGATAAAAAATAGGCAAAAAGGAAAGGTCAAAAATCATATAAGTATATATACAGAATAGCTAAGATTGTACTACTAATTTCTCAGTTTTTGAAGATATCAGTTGGTGTTTAAAATTTTTACTCTGACCAGTTTTATATGCTAATATCTTTAGTCTAAGCAATTACACTGAAGACAACAATGTGCAATACAACAACCATTGTTGAGCACCTTTCTTTATACATTTTTTTAATTTTTTAAAATTTTTTATTGAAAAACAAATAACAATGAGACAGTTTCAAAACTGATTAATAGGACAGTTTCAATAATTAATACATTGTACATTGTTATCTTCTTAGTGGTTATCCATAGTACAAGATGTAGACATGATATCCTGTCCAAACACTAGTAGTACAAATCTTTCTTCTCATTGAATTAAGTTAAAGTAGCTGCATATCTATCCTAACAATTCTGCATGTACAGATACAAATGGTCCTTCCTTTGTATCCCCTTTGTTTAGTCCTTTCCGAGATGGGTATTCCATTGGCATCTGAATACTATAGGTGCGTGAGTTCAACAAAACAATCCAAAACAGTCCAGCAGTCCACGACAGTAGTGGGTTATCCACAGGACTGGCAATGTCAGAAGTTATTCACTTGAGCCTTTCACAGCTCAGCATAATAATATGGCTTTACTTTTCATACCTCATTTTTATATCTTTTATTTTGTTTTTTAAATGTGTATCATTTCTAATGTCTCATTTATTATTTTCATACTCTCTTTAAAATAAATTAAAAGAAAAAAGGACAAGGGAAACATTGTCCTTAACATTTATTGAAAGTAAAAGTTAACGTTTAATTGTTTGATCAGGCTTGCATGCCTATATTTGGTAATTTGAGCAACAAACTTGTTGATAATATGTACTATGGCAACCATTGTTAGCTTTCTATTCTTGTTTTGAAATTATATACCATTTTTATTGTTCTTTGGTTTTTTGGTCTTTGTTGTAGTTATTTTTTTTCTCTTTAAAATAAAAAGATAATTAAGAAAACGTCATTTAAACAAATTGAAAGTATTGTGTTTGTA
>NW_004524638.1:6016376-6018608 GCF_000260255.1 Octodon degus | reverse complement strand
AATATCATATGTTAGCTAGCATTTGGGGTTTTTTTTTGTTTTGTTTTGTTTTTTTAATGTGTTTGGTTGTTGCAGGGTCCGCTGCACAGCTCGGACTTGTGGTGATCCTCCTGCTTTCAGCCTTCCCAGTGCTGGGATTATAGTCGTGCACCGCTACACCCAGACTCCGGCCGGCTCGACCCGCCTTGGAGGTGGGCCAGGCGTAGCATGTGGTACCAAGGATCAAACCGCTGCGCTTGCCTAAGCTTGCCTAAGCAGGTACTTTAGGCCACTGAGCTATTTCGCCAGCACACAGCTTTTGTTCATCTTTCTGGGTTCTAGGCATTGCACCTCACCTACTTTATCTCACTTAACCCTCACACCAACATATCTGTCAGATAAATTGTCCTCCTACCCACGCCCCCCACTTATAGGTTCGTTATAGAGAAGCACTGATGTCTTAAGGGCTTCAATGAAAAGCCTGTTTACCCCAAAATCACGGAGTCTGACTTAGTCTACTTTACATTGCTATAATACAATACCTGACTTGAAGTAATTTCTTTTTTAAATTTATTGATTAACTTTATTAAATATTAATCTGATCATCTAAATTATTTTTTTTCTTTTTTCTCTTCCCCCCTATCTTTCTTTAAGACAGGATTTCACTGGTCTTGAACTCACTAGACATCCCAGGCTGCCCTTGAACTTGAAGCAAACCTCCTGCCGTAGTAGTCCAAGCCAAGCCCTGAGATTAGCAGGTAGTTTCCAAGGCATAGAAACTGTTTTTCTATTATTGAGTCTGGGAAGTACAGTATCACAGCATGGTATCTGGTGAGAACTTTCTGTTTCTTCCTGCATCTTAACATGGGAAGGGCATCACGGGTAAGGAAGCAGGAATTTGGTGTGCTCAGGTCCTCAACTTACAAAGCCACTGATCCAGTCACGGGCCCTACACTCATTGCCTCAGCCAACTCTACTCACACCTCAGGGGCCCAGCTCCCACTGCCATCAGAATGACACTTGGGGGTTACATGTCTAGCCCTCGAATTTTGCGGGAATACGTTCAAGCCGCAGCAAGACTGCCCAGCTCTGGATTCTGGGTTTGCTGTGGTATACAAATGTCTCCAAATAGAACTGTTCCGTGAAAACAGCAAATGAAGCCATTCTCAATCAAGTTCAGAGCAGCTTGGTGTCTTCACACACATTTTCCAAGAAGGAGAAGAAGCCAAGAGGCAGAGCTGCGAAGCGATAGCACCGTGACAGCCTCCCAGGGCCCTCGCCCTCGCGGTAGGTGGAGATGGCGACGTTGACGTTCTCCACCGTGCGCTGGAAGGTCTGGTACAGCTCCTCGGGCTCCAGCTGCAGCTCGGGCAGGGCGCGGTCCGTCTCGTTCATCGTGAGTGCAGGCTTGATGCGCTCGCAATGGCCTGCCGCAGCACTGCCTCTGCACGCACACACCTGACACACAGTCCACCACCACCACGGCACCATCAGTGACACGCGGGGCAGCCGTCGCCTCTGAGGAGAAGTCCACGGGTTGATGAGGAAGCCAGAGCCATCCTTGCTCTGCTTGATGAAGTTCAAGGCATCCTCAGAAAGCTCAGAGAAGAGGGAGATAGCTGTTGATTCGATGGTGATGCAGCGCTCCTGCTCGTCCTCCGGGCGCCAGAGAAGCAGGTCTCACCAGCATGAGCGGACACGCTGCTGCCCGCTTTGCACACCAGGGAGTCCGGCAGCGTGGACTTGCTGTGGTCCACTGGGTGGTGACAGACATGCTGCGGATGTTGGCCTTCTTGTCCATGATGGCCCCAATCTGGTCTACAGTGAAGTTCATCACGGTGGCAGATGTCGCTGCACTCCTCCAGATGGATCCAACTGAGTTGAGCCGCACTGGGGATGGCGGTGATGACGGCGGAAGAGAACCTCTTTGTCTTTCAGCATCTCCGTTTTCCTTTCTGTCTCCTTCTGTCCTTCTCCCTCCAGTGGAAATTATGACCAATGCTGCATTTTTGCTTGTTTTCTCCTGTTGCAGAGAATTTGCAGTGTGAAGAAAGTTCTGGAAGGCTGAGGCAGGAGGAACACAAGATCGAGCCCAACATGGGAACCTTAAGAAATTATGGAGACCCTGTTTTTCTCAAAATCAAAAACAGAAAAGGTCTGGGAATGTAGCTGAGTTAGAAGACCCTGAGTTCTATCTGACAGGAGAAAGGGAGAGGAGGGGAGAGAGAGAGAGAGAGAGAGAGAGAGAGAGAG
>NW_004524638.1:6007898-6015276 GCF_000260255.1 Octodon degus | reverse complement strand
GAGAAAAGAGATTTCTCCCCCCTTGAAGGTTTGGCACCTGTGTTTGTGAAATAACCTGACAGTGGGAGTATCAATAAGAGAAAAGGTGGGCCAATCAGATAGCTCAGTGGACTAAAGCGCCAGTGTAGGCAGGCTGAGGGACCGGGGTTCGATCCCCTGTGTGCCCTGTCAGCCCTGCTCCAGGGCACTCTGAGACAGCTACTGAAACTGGGTGTGGTGGTACGTGCCTGTTATCCCAGTGCTTGGGAGGCTGAAAACAGGAGGATCACTAGTAGTGCAGTCTGTGGAGTGAGACCCTGTAGACCCTGTACTAAATGCATTTTTAAAAAAGAAGCAGAAGAAGAGACAAGGTATGCACATTTATTATGTGCATGGGAGCACCATGGAAAAGAAAAGTGGGTGCATGGAAGGGGATGAGGGTTAGAGGGGAGCAGGGAGAGAAGAGGCAGGGGCCCCAGAGGATAGTAAGTGACTTGCACTGAAGGCAAATGCTGCTGGAAGAGTGGATGACAGGTCCTGACAGAGCAGATCTGGCATGGGGTCAGCTTCCAGTCTCCTGTCCCGAGACCCAGTACACTCATCTCTGGTTGGTGAGATGTTCCGCAGGCTGCAGGTGACAGCTCGGTTCCTCTTGGATGACATGTCTTCAGGCAGGCAAGCGGAGTTCAGAGAGAACTTCTTAAATTTGCTGTTTTTTTAAGATTTTCACCTTGAAATAGTCCATGTACCAAAGACCCATCCTGGGGGCACAAATTCTAAATTCTCTTGTGGGAAAGCCTAAATGAATGGGAAAGTTGAAACTGAGTTTTTACAAGTTCACTGTCAGATTCAGAAGCAAAAGTGTGACGAGGGCTGCTGTTCCGGCACCCACAGGCAGGTGGTTAAGGGGCTGCGCAACGTCTCAGCTAGCTGAGAGGTCACACAGGACATGAGGGCCCTCACCAGGTGACAGCTACCTGTCAGATTCACATCCCATCAGGCTTCTGCAGGCTAATGCAGGGACTTGGCACCAGCAGAAGAGCCTTAAATGTGCACAAAGGGCTGTAGTGCCCTGCCAGGGAGCCAGCCGCCCCGGTTACTCAGCTCTGTCTCCCCCAGATGCTCCAGGTGACAAACACAGTACCAATAGGTTGATTTTTCTGGGACTTGCTCCTACTTAGGTTTAAAAAGTCTCAGTCTCTCAGGATGGGGGACGTAGTCATTCATTTTCACATATTCAGTCATAATTGATCACTGCAGGCCAAGCACTGGGTTTTGATAATGCACAGGTGAGTGAGAGTCCCATGCAGGAGCCCAGCCTAAGTGAGGAAGAGAGAGTCAGGCAGTGCAGAGAAATACAGCAGGTCCAAAGTGTGTCAGACCTAAAATATACACAGGCTGAGACGACTCTCCGGAGACATAGTCTTGAGTAAAAACCATAAAATTGAGCATAAAAATAAAGAAATAAATATTTATTTAGAATGCAAAAATGAATCACAACAGATTTCTGGAACTATTTCAGTATGAGCTTCTTTCTGAGATAACTTTGGGCAATTTATAATAAAAAAAATGTCTGAATTATTCCTGTTTTTCCTGCCTTCTTCTCTCCACTTAGAGTGCTGCATGTCATTCAGAGATGCATAATGTCAAAGGGACCCAGGTGCAGAAGAGCTTAGAGACCAGGCGAGGCCAGTCTACCTCTGACAGCAAAGCAATGTGTATGTGCATGGAAGCATGTGTGAGTGTACGCAGTAAAGAGATAGATAGACAGATAGACAGACAGACAGACAGACAGACAGACAGACAGACAGACAGACAGATAGACGGATGGACGGACAGACAGACTGATATTGACAGAGAGTGGATAGGTAGGTGCTAGTGTAGGTGAATGCAGGACAGAAGGGTAGGATTCCTAAACTAAAATTATGTTCATAGGTAAGAATGGTATTCAAAGCAAAATTTCCTATGGATGTAGGAAATTTGGACCTTCTGGAAAAGTAGGCGGGAAACATGAGAGAGAAACACAGCCTACCTCATCCACACATGCAGACCCAGGTCCTGGTGCTTCCTCTGGGAGCACCCACACAGTGGTCCTGGAAGTGCCAAGCATGCTCCTTTCCTACCCATGGCAATGAACTCCGTTAGGACTCTACTACTCTGTCTTTTCCTGCTGAGTTGGATTTGGACTAATGACTTTTCTGAGTGGAAATATCTCACCCCTCCTTGATGGTCCTGCTATTTTATAAAAAGGCATTTTAAAATATTTTTGTGAGAGACCCAGCAAACACTGCCATGCTTTGCCCTAGATACAATAAAGGCAAGATGGAAGTATGCTGCATGATAAACTCAGGTCCCCACTTGACATTTCCTTGCAGCGAAGACTTGAGCGAGTGGCTTAGCCTCCGATAGGCTTCATTTCCTCCTATGGGGGGCTCCATGAGGTGTGAGTAGGAAGTGTTTACCACAGTTGCTGGCTCAGAGAAAGCCTTCAGCTGGTGGAAGCTGGAAGACAGTCACTTTTTCATCAGATTTGCTATAATTTACAGTGGGTGCCAAGATGAAGGGGACAGAGTCCTCTCTGGAGGAGTTCATGGTTCAGTTTGACAGAGTAATAAATGAATAAGCAGTTGCCCTGCTGCAGTGGGCTTTGAGAGGAGTGGCACTGCCTGCAACACTTCCTCTCCGCACCTTGGAAGGCAGCGCTGAGCTGAAGGCCACAAGGGGGAGCAGGCAGTTGTCAGGTTCACGCATTGAAAATGCAAAGCCAGACAGAAGGCAGAGCATGTGTGATACGCTAAGGCTGAGCAGATAGTTCTCTGGTGCGAAGAAGCAGGAGAAAGAACACGAGATAAACAAGTGTGTTGGGAGCCAGATAGAAAAGTTCTGTGTGAAGTCTAGCGAAGTCCAAATTTGCCTCATAGAAAATAAGAAGACCATGTGCAAATGTCAAGAGAGGAGTGATCATACAGGATTGTATCTTACCAAGACCATCTTTGCTACAGTGGACAAAGGGGCTGGTGTGTGTGCATGGGTGTGTTAGTGAGGTGTCATTCCAGCTCCATAGACACACAATTTACAATTAATTCACTATATGACCATACAAATTTTCCACCCACTCTAGAGGTGGAACATTCGAGAAGAAAATCTAGACTGCATTTCTTTGTCATCACTTTTGGTGTGTGCTCAGTGCTGAACTTTAAATGGTACTCTAGCCAGCATATGCACTAGCCTGGGGCTAGCACAGAAGTCCAACAGATCTCAGCCCCAGCTCTGCGCAATTGTCCATCTGTTCACCCCTTCCCTTACTCAGTGTCCACTTAGTCATCCGACAATGTAAGCAGCCCGCCTGCCACATATCTGGCCTTAAATTATAAGGTAGGGACTAAAAAGTGAATGAAGAAACCAGAGTAGCTGCGTTCAAGGAGTTCATGCTCTGCTAGAGACCATGTTACAGTATAGATGTGCTTTCTCCCATAGGGTGCCCCCAGTCGTGCCCTAAGATATGGGTGTGGTTAGCACTGTTCTAGAGCCTGGGCAGCAGAGGCAGAGGGAGGTCAGGCAACACGTCCGAAGCACACGAAGAATTTCCTCTTTTGTTAGCTGTGTTTCATTTGTTCTAAACCATCACCTCAGTGGAAGCAGAATTTCTTTTCCATTCCTGATGTCTTATCCGACAAGAAGGAAAGTCCACTAGCAAAACCCAAGTGTACCTTCTGCCCCATCCCAACAAGGTGGAGTGAGATGAGGTGGTGGCAATCTGAGAGGAGAAACTGCGTCGCCTGGTCCCTTCTTCCCACTTCCTGTTGCATGTGACTGAGTCTCAAAGCACACCTTCCGCTGTCTCCCCCGCGCCACCCCACAGCCACCGCCAAATGCTATCAAGCAGCTCATTCATGGTTCCACGTACATCTGAAGCAGATTGCCCCACTCGGGTCTCATGCCCGGCCACCGTCTTAGTCTAAGGTTGCTATGACAGTGGGCTACCATTTGGATGATTTAAACAATGAGAACTTATTCTCTCTTAATTTTTGAGACTAGGAGTCTGAGACTCAGGTGTTAGCAGGATTGCTTTCTGCTAAGGCCTTTCTCTCCAGGGTGCTAATGACAGTCCTCCTTGACTGTCTTTTTGTAGCTGTGTCTCTCAGGGTGGATCAACCTCTTCTGTTATAGGAGCACCAGCCATACTGGATTATAACTCTGCCCAAAGAATTCATTGAGCCTTAGTTAGTTTCTTAAACACTTTTCCAGATATTGTCGCTTTCTGAGGTAATGGGGTTCAGGCTTTCAACATATGGATCAGAAAGTCAGGGTGGACACAACTCACTCCCTTATGACCACTCTGCCATCTCTTTAGCAAATGACCCAGGTGAGAACACAAATGTCACACAGTGGAGGGTTCTGAACAAGATATCAGGAGTTGAGAGGCAGGGAGGATCTTCTGGAATAGGAAGGGCTGTAGGAAAGCTAAAAGAAACCTTAAAAGTCTGAGTTTTTAGTCACAGAACATAGATTAAGTTTGACCTCATAAGAATGAAAAGAAAAAAAAAAAAAAAAAAGAAGAAGGAACAGAGGACCTGATTGGTGAAGAAAGTGAAAGTCATCCTAAGGGATCAGAAAGTCTCTTCCAGAAAAAATTCACTCCAGACGCTTCTGGCCCCTCAGAGACTCACAGGCCCACAGCCCATTGTCCACACTGGCTGTTGTGAGGGGTCTGCCCACACTTAACTGAAGAGCCAAGGACCCTTGACAGAGGCTGCATCCAGTGGCAATGTATTACTGTAACAAAATGCCATAGACCAGAAAGTGTACAACCAACAACAATTTCCTTCATTGCAATATACTGAGACTGGAAAGTTTAAGAGCAAGGGCTGCGTCTAAGTGAGGGACTTTTTGTCGTGTCATAACATTACATAAGCCACTCCCTGAAGGGCTGACAGTATTGCTCAGTGGACTAAGCCCTTGCTTAGGTAAGCGCAGGGGCCAGGGTTCGATCCCTGGCACCAAACACCACATCAGCCCAGCCCTCGGGCACTCTGAGCAGGCAATGGAGTAGAGGCGTGGTGGCGTAAAACTACAATCCCAATACCAGGGAGCCACAAATCAGAAGGATCACTAAGAGTCCGAACTGTGTAGTAAGAAAGACCCCAAATAAATAAATAAATAAATATAAATTTTTTAAAAACTGCCTACTGGGCAAAGGACAGAAAGAAAACCTCCCAAAAAGTGCTTTTATGACAATCCCATTTAATTGATAAAACAAAACAATCCAATTCTGGAATGACAGTATGTATTTTTCCCAAGAGAAGATAATGCATTATCTAATAATTATTGAAGAGTCTTAATTCTTTTTTTTTTTTTCATTTATGTATTTGGTGCAGGGTCTCACTATGCAGCTCATAGTGGTCCTCCTGTTTTCAGCCTCTCCAGCTCTGGGATTACAGACATGTGCCACCATGCCCCAACTCATTTGCCCACTCACCATACCTCAGAGGCAGGGCTGGTGCAGTGTGCGGGATGGGGATCAAACACTGGTCCCCGTGCTTGCTGAAGCAGGCACTTAGTTTGCTGAGCTATCTCACCAGCCCTCTGAAGATTCTTAATTCTTACCATGTGTCACTGAGGACTGAGCTTCCCATAGATGAACTTCGGGGACCATGCTGAGTAGGCTTGGTGCATCTAGAAAAGAGACAAGGGGGGCTCTTTCCAAGGAAGAGAAAGGAATATCTGAGGGCAGACAAAGAAGCAGAGAATAACAGCAATACAAGGAGATGTACGCTGTCCATGTTATGATTGGGGAAGCTGAGGCTTAGCTTCAGGGACATCCACCAATTTAAGAAGCCTGGGATTTATAAGAAACCCTACTAGCTTTGAATGATGGCCTCTTTCTAGCTGTCCCATAGCACTCCTACCCACTCACCTCCTGAGTGAATCCATTAATATATGAGTGATATGTAAACAAGCAAGCAAACAAACACATGACTAGGCTGGAATTCGGGAATTTTAATCTACTAATTTATATATACTCTCCCTTCTCTACTAAACTGGAGGCTGAAGTATACTTAATAAGAGGACCTTTCTGTTTGGCTATTATTAATATTGAATGAAAGATTTGAATTCGCATAATACACCTTTTATGAACGAAAAGCACTTCTAGTTTTCTCTCCTCTCAAATCGGCTGGGCCCTGACGAGCTGAGGAATCTTCAGGCATACCTTCACTCCTAGAGGTGACCTCTGCTTCCTCCCATTTGGATTGTCAAGGCCACCATGTGCAGTCCCCATCGAACTCTGTGTCGTCGATAGAACCTGACAGATCACTGGAACTAAGCACTGCAAACTGACATTCAAAGTGGGGTCTCACCAAGCATGAGAAGAGGGAAGGTTGTCGTTAGAATTAGGGTAAGGAGGCAAGGGACTCCGCATGGCTTTTTAAGTGCTCATTGAGTTTCCAACTACACGCTCAAGTTAAGGCACCAAGGAGGAAGTTACAAGAGCAAGCCAGCTGCTGTTTCTCTGGAAGGTATGTGAGCTCTAGCATACAACAAACCCAGCCAACTCTAAAATACCTATCCAGTCCTCCTCGATACAACAAGGCCGTGAAGAACAAAGAGGGTGAAGGATATGTAATGGAGCAGAGGAGAACGAGGGGATATTATAAATGAGAACAATGTGCTACCCTGGATGGGTTGTTGAAAGGGAACCGGGCTGGGCTGGGAAGCATGCCACCCCTAAAGTGTGCGTGCCTACCAAGAAGCTGTGAACGGGATCTTTTTGGAAATACGGGCTTTGCAGATGCAATAAAACAGAGAATACACTGTGTCATAACGGGGCCTGAGAGGCATCTGACTTTGGCATTGAAAAGAAGAGGAAGAGACAGAGATAAGAGAAGAACATGGAGGCTGGGAGCAGAGTGATGAGCAGGGTAAGAGCACTGGAGATTGCTGGCAGTGACCAAAAGAAGGAGAAGTACATGGTTTTTCATTCAAATCTTCTGACATATCATGAGGGAAACTCCAAAAGTGTAAGAGAAAAAATTCCCTTTAAGCTACGCAGCCTGTGTTTTTTATGATAGACTGAGAAACCTTCCTCAGAACATTAATAGGAATACACGGTGATGTCCACATAAAGCAGGAACTCAGTAAATAAAAATATGTTATTTTGGCTCCTTACTTTAATAAATCTACCAACATAAGAAATTCCCAGTAAAGTAGGCAAGAATTAGAGCAGAATGCTCTGTCTTCTCTTTGTAACTTTTCTAAAAATACAAAATTATTCCAAAATGTTTGCAAAAGTTAATTTTAAAAAGGAAATGTGCAAGAGTCTTTTGGAGAAAGCGTTCACATATCCTCTTTACATAGTCACCAGCCAGGGAGACGGCTCAGTGGAATAAGCACTTCCCTG
>NW_004524638.1:6006445-6007798 GCF_000260255.1 Octodon degus | reverse complement strand
AGAAGAAGAAGAAGAAGAAGAAGAAGAAGAAGAAGAAGAAGAAGAAGAAGAAGAAGAAGAAGAAGAAGAAGAAGAAGAAGAAGAAAATAAAAAATAAATAAATCGTCACCTCCCGAAGTTTCGTCTCTCCCGCCGTAAGATGGAGTTAATAATGGCTCTACTCACAAGTGTGGAGTCTACGATACAGGAATGTTCCTAATGTGTTCAGCAGGTCACTTCTTTTCCCAGTTTGGTCCCGCCGCACGTGGTCTATTTGCCACTCTTTCCACGGTTGTGTCACTATCAGGTTTCTTGCTCTGTGCCCTCCTTGGTGTTATTGCTCAAAATGTTAACAAAGAAAAGGGCAAAACCCTCCACGCTGCTGCTGGATTTCCTGGATGGAGTGAAAGCTTTTCCGTCAAGCATCATCTTTCAACTTTCTGTGGATCCGTCTCACTCTAGTTAGACATCAAGTTAAACCCAACCACCTTTTGAATCAACGTCCGCCACATGTGTAGATGATCATTCTTAATTAAAGAGAAACACAGTGATACGGGGAAGATGCAATGCCCTCATCTTTTTTTTTCTTTGAAGTAGCCACGTGACATGATGCTTTGGTGCATTCTGATCAAGCAAATTCAAATTCTAGATGTTACACTGGGGAAGCCCCATTGGAGAACATACCTGTAATCTCTTCACCTCAGTTCTCCCATACAAAATCAGAAGAAATAATACTTTCTTACAGTTTCAAAGTCTTCAGAATAGAATGATAAAAATCTTGAAATTATCTCCTGATGCACACATGCAATTTTTAAAAAATTAAAAATTAAAAATGCATGCACAAAACAGAGTCATAAGTCTTTGTCCAAAATGAGCTTCAACATTTACTGTGTGTGAGCTTGTGGACATGATCCCTGGCAACAACTAGTACAGCAGCTGACCTCATAGGAATGCTAAAGTAGACTGATTAGACAATGTTGAGCAAATGAAGACACCAGGGTTCGAAGAAAGATCGAGACTAGACTAAGATCACAGCGCAAGATCACAGCCGAAGGCCGACTGTGACTGCAGAAGAATCTAGAAACTAAGCTACGTGCTTTATTCTGTAGATACAGAAGCTGAATCCTCAGTAATCAATGTGGCTTCACAAGCCACACTGAGACATTTGCACGATAAATATGATACCACAATCCCATGTTGCAACTTTTAGTCTCTATGTTTTGTCTACTTTTTTTCTGGGTTCTCAATACCATTTAATAAATCTCTATTAGAGAACCAGGTGGCTCATGCCTACCTGTAATCTCAGCACTCAGCAGATTGTTAAAGGAAGACTGCCCCAAGTTACAGGTCATAGTAGAACACTGACCCCCCCCC
>NW_004524638.1:6000554-6006345 GCF_000260255.1 Octodon degus | reverse complement strand
TCTCTCTCTCTCTCTCTCTCTCTCTCTCTCTCTCTCTCTCTCTCTCTCTCTCTCTCTCCCTCCCCCCTTCTTTTAATTTTGTGCAGGGTCTGGCAGCTCAGACTCATAGTGATCCTCCTGTTTTCAGCTTCCCCAGTGCTGGGATTATAGGCACACACCACCACACCCAGAATTGGTGGCCAGCTCAGCGTGACCTGGGTGGGGCTGGTGCAGCGTGTCATGTGGTGCCAGAGATGGAACCCCGGCCCCTGTGCTTGCCTAAGTAGACGCTTAGTCCGCTGAGCGATCTCGCCGGCCCTACATAGCCATCTCTTAAAGAGTTGGCTGTCTATCTTCAGCGTTTGAGTGAATGCTAGCTCAGCAAGTTGTCAGACCTTTGGGCAGGGAGGAAGAAGACAGCAAAGCCAGGAAGCTTTGAGTAAAACATAGCACTCTGCCATAGGACAGGTAGCTGCAGTTCAAAGTAAATACTGAAAAGGCGCAGTGATCTCAGGGGATTTGACACTTCTTTCAGAGCCCAGCGGAACTTTGTGCACACAGGGAAGCACCAAGCTCCTCCAGCTCAGCTCCGTGTGATTCCCACTTGGGAATGATGGGCAGATCATTTCTTTCTGATGTGCAGTTATTGCTACACATAAGTTGCAAAAGCATTAGGGCGACAAAGGGGCATTTTGAGTATCAGCTGTTGTCTCATTTGATGCTCACAGTAGCCCTTCATTATTATTATTATTATTATTATTATTATTGGGATTGGAATCTAACACCTGTGCAATTTAGGCAGATAAAAATATATAAGACACAGTCTCAGAGCAGTGACAGAGGAGTGACAAAAGTCAATATGGTGACACTTGGATTGAAATCCATTCCTACAGGTTGCGTAATCAATATTCATTCTGTCCTTTATTCAATAGCCAACACTAAGTGCTAATGATTGAAAATCATACTGTATTTCAAAGACACTGCTCTATTCCTTTAAAAAACAAACCAAGAGTAATTACAGTCCAAAGCAGCCTATTTTCCAAATCGCATCCAGCCTGCGGCACCCTGAGCTCTAACAGAAACACATCAGAAGTTCATGGATCCGGAGCCCTTCCCATCCCCTTTCCCTCAGCCCCACCTCCTGTGCTGCTGTGAGGTAGCCCCAAGGAGAATTCCATTACACTTGCATAGCAGAGGTGGCCTGATTTCATGTGACCTCAAGTTAAATAGCTTTCGCTAATGCAACTTTAATTGGGGTCCTTTTAATCCCTAGAAGTGGCATTTTCCCCCAGGGGAGCTGGTGTCAGCTCTGACAGTACAGCTGTACTTTCTGGTAGAGGGGCTGTAGCTCAAGCCTCTTGGGAGGATTTCAGAAATTCAAGGAGGGGCACATTCTTTAGTGAACAACTAGTCTGAGCTAATCCCCATGAAATGTTTCGAAAAAAAAGAAAAATCATGGCTAAGATTACCATGTCTGCGCCTGCTCCCTTTGGGCTCAGAAGTATCTGGGAATGTACTTTGTGCAATAAAAATATTTTGGGGGCTAGGGCAGATGAGATTGCAACCAGAAAAAGCAAAAGATGAAGTCTTATTCCAAAAATAACTTAAAACTCAGCTATAAATTTTACTCTCAAGCTCAGAGCATGTGAGGTGAAAACTAACTGTGCTTGCTTCTGCGTGGCTTCCAAATGTAGTCATTTTTCTGAACATCCCAAGAGTGTCCACCCCTCTGCTTAGCAGAGAGACAAAGAGGTGGGATCTCGCTCTGCAAGCCCTGCCGCAGAGCCGTATCAGCAGCCCCTTCCCATCTGAAGGGCTGCAGTTCTGGCTTTATATAGCAAGATGAGAGAAAGCTGTTGTCTAGGGTCAACTCTCCTTTCTGCTCGTGGCCGCACTGTGTTACTACCAGACTGGGCTTGCCTGGCTCGACCTTTCATGCACACCCCGCTGGTAAGATTGTGTTGTCGATCTGGGTAATTGAGCAGAGCAGGAGGAATCCCCAAGTTGAATGAGCTTAGCTAACTGGGCTTCAAAACTGTACCAGAATGTCTGGGTTTAGCTTCAGCCACATTTAGCCAAAGCCAGCCCTCCTTCATCCTTCCTGTACAAGTGCTTCTGAGATCCTGCCTACCCACCCAGGCTATCAGTCTGGAAGTCTTTCTGATTTTTTTGTCTACACTTCAGCTTCTCTGCCTTCTCCATCCTGACCAAACTTCCAGGAGTTTTGCTCTCTCTTTTTTTTTTTTTTTTTTTTTTGACCCTGGGCTCTGGGAAGCAAGAGTGGAGCGGCCGATGGTTTTGTCTTCTTTTCTCTGTTCTGGTCTGGAAATCAAGCAATTAAGGGCAACCCAACCTTTGCTTGCTGACCAGCAGTGAGTGACTAGGGAGAGCACAGGAAGAGGAAACAAAAGGAAGCCCCAGCCCTGGATTTCAACCTCGAAAGCCTACACCAACAGATTTAGCCAGAAGTGTAGGGCTGTGAATGCGGAGGGGGCAGGCAGCGCCAGAGTGGCTGCTGTTGTGAGCTCAGTACACATCACTTAAGCAAACTGCCCATTGGCCTGGAAGGCTCTGCTCCTACTGCTGGGTCCCAGAGGCCCGTGTGGCTCCCTTTATCTGTGCTTCTTTTTCCAGAGCTCTCTGATCCAGTATGTCAACAAGAACATCGACTGCCAGGGAAAGCAGATGCAGGCGGGAGGAGCGGGCCGGAGGGCCAACCTCGTTTCAGATGCTCTAGGTTTCCACGCATTACCCAAACCCAACCCTTGCTGCTACAGCAAATCTGCCTGTGCAACAAAAATACAGCTTATGCTCTTTAGTATTGGCACAGGACAGACGGGGCTTCGATTTTTCAAATTCTATTCTTAACAGAAGAGTAGATCTACTGCATCTTTTTTTTTTGAATGTGAGCGGTGACCTATCCCATCGCATGGGGACCTGACCCTGAGAGTCCTGGTCTTCTCTCTTTTTGTTTTTGTCTTTGACTTCTACTGTAACTTGAATCTTCTAGCATATGAAGTCTTACTTTTTTCATCAACCAAATAAAACTAAAGTTGCTGGTCCCCATAATCCTCCCATCCAACTCAAAAGCACAGTGACAGAAGTCTTATACCACTAGAAGGGTTCTTCTGCTACAGGCAGTAGGACCATGGTTTTCTTGCAACAGTGGTGCTAAAGTGAGGGCCAAGGAAGGATGGGGACAGTGACTCCTCTCTTGCCCCAGATGCTGCTGTAATCTGAAGAAAAACAGTGGTTATACCATGAAACAAACACGGCCCTCAGGACAGGGATGCCAGAATACAGCCCAAAAACTCCTCCTATGTAGGTTTTCTGGAGCCACTCCGATCACAAAATGTCCTTGCCAAGCCCTCCTGGAACCACTGATAGACATCACCAGAGCACAACTAAGCTTGGCATGTTCTCAGGAGAAGGGGTGTCCACCCCCCAGGGTTGTATCCCCATGACAACAGTCATCACAGAGTCAGGTGGCAAGTCTTTAGAACTGGGTGGAACCTACTAGGTTTACATCAAATGGCTTGATTGCATGATAGCGGGCCTTGCTGGGCAGCTGCTCAGGCAAAACTTAATTTACTCTAGCACTGCACTTTCTTCTTCTCTTCAAGAATCTTAAGAAAAAAAATAATAAGAGAGAAGCAAATCAAGAGTATGGCTCAGGCTGTGTTGAGAGTGGCCTCGCTTTCATAGCCTAAGGACTCCAGGTAAAGTAGAAAAGGCCCTTTCTGTTTTTATTTTTTCAACCAGCACCATACACCATGGCCTCCTGACTTGATCACGGATGCCCATAGTCCATTTCCTGGTTCTTCATCCACACTGACATCTTGGGCACTGTTTCCGATTCCCATTCAACCCACGTGTTCTCCAAGGTCACAGAGCTGCCATGTCCTTCTAAAACCCTACTTCTCTGATTCCACACTTCCTGCCTATAAGACTATGAAACCCCCAGACCACCAGAGGGCAGGCCCCACTTTCATCATTCTCAGGAACAGCCTCAGCCAGGGCCACCTGTGTAAAGTAAAGCTGTTCCCTGCCTCCAAATCTTGGGTGTCCTTTTTGTGCTCCTGCTCTCCTTGTCACTGGGCTGCTGGCTTGGTGCAAAGGGAAGAAGGTGCACAGAGGGCAGATGTGTGGGAGCGACAGATGCAGCGTCCACTGGCCTTCCCCAGTATGCTCAGTGTCCCATGGCTCTAAAGGAGCTGGTTGAGGAAACCACTAGGCTTACAAGCTACGAATCGTGTGCTGTCAGACTCCAGTCTCCTCTGCACTGTTTAAATTGCTTTAAACATTTTTCTGGAATAACTGAGAATTATGAATAATATGCCACATAGCATTTTCATAAAGAAAAGGACAAGGTTATACAGAAATTTAAGAATAACTAAATGTACAGAGATGAAGTGTAGCTGGCTTGCATCACTTTGTGAGTGAGCTACAGAAAGGAAGCCTATTTCTGGTTTGTAGACCTCCTCTGATTCCAGCCCACAAACTGTGGCACATTCCCAAAAGGGCCCTTGGTTTGTTTTGTTTGCCCTGACAATGACAAGTGCTGTGGCACATACTGCGTGTTCAGTAGATATTTCTTCTTTTGAGAACATTTGATCTTGACTGTTATTATGTAGCTCATGGATATGTCATAATCAAGCAGGGGGAAGTGCCTTCCATACTGACAATGACCTTGAGAGTAGTAGTAACAGAAAAAAAAGGAGCAAGCTAGCACTGGGGTCACCTGGCCAGCTTACAGGGAGGAAATCTGAGGCATGCGAGTGCTGCCTGAGTTAGCGTACTCCCTTCCACCAATATCAGAGTATTTAGTCACAATACGTCCCATGCTCAGTTTGAATGGAAATAAAGATTTCTCAAAGATAAAAAAGGAAAAGAAAATTTAAAAAATTATACAAAGCCCTTTGTAAATTAGGTTGCACAGATGTAAGGAGTAAATTACATTACCATTTGTGAAGAACCCCATACACACCCTCCCTGTAAACCGCTCAGGGCACTCTACTGGCTACCTTTCTCCCTTTCTGTTATTGCTACGCTCAAGATCATTGTCAGTATTGAAGGCATCTTCCTCCTGCTTGCTTATTACATATCCAGGAGCTAAATAATAACAGTCAAAGCCCAATGTCCTCAACATCTGCCTAAGTTTTCCTACCAGCTGTAAAAATTCAGAATAGGTAGATGTGATGGCACAACCCTATAATCCCAGCACTCTAGGAGGCTAAGAGAAGAAGATTGCAAGTTCAATCTCACTTTGGCCAGTTTAGTGACTCAAAAAGACCCTGCCTCATGGTTCACGTCTCGATGTTCCCTTGTAGCCTCTTGAGTCCACAGGTGTGGCTTTTGGAAGGTGATAGGATTATGGAGGCTTGTGTTGACTTGGTGTTGAAAGGTGGAGTCAGGTTGGAAAACGTAGGTCACTGTGGGCTTGACCTAGAAGGGTTGTCGCTCCCTTCACTCCTCCCTTCACTTCTGGCCTCCTGTTCGCTGTATAACTGCCATTCCATCCTGCCTTGGGACCAACCAGCTATGGACTGAAATATAAGCCAAAATAAAGTAAATCTCTTCTACTTAATATATGACTATTCAGTATTCTGTTCTAGCAACAAGGGGAAAATAAGATACTATGATTTAGAGCCACAAAAATAATTTGAAAAGCACTAGGATTATCTCAGCGTGAAGGTCCTTGTTTGAATGTCCAATACAGAAAAAATAAAATAAAAATTTAAAATAATGTAGAACAACCAAAGTGAATCCCTCTTACTTGACTGACCTTATCAGATACAAAAGTTACATTTCT
>NW_004524638.1:5985107-5994644 GCF_000260255.1 Octodon degus | reverse complement strand
AAAAAAAAGAGTTAAAGCCAGCATATTACAGTGATCCATGTATACCTGTTTCTACCAGCACAATTCATAATAGCTAAATCTTGGAAGCAGCCCATATGTCTATCAACAGATGAACAGATAAAGAAAATGTGATGTTTACACATAATGGAGGTCTACTCAGCCACAAAGATAAGCTTGTGTTATTTGTAGGAAAATCAGTGCACCTGGCAATCATAATGTTAAGTGAAATAAATCAGACAACCATCTTAATTATCATATGGTTTCTCATCTATGAGTAAGCCCACATACAAAGAGCAAAATAAAAGATAAATAATGGGAAACATGGAGATAGATCTTTGGCAAATAGGGAGAGGGGCATGAGATAGAAGGAGAGTGGAGCACAGGGGGGAAGGGAATAAGAGAAGAATTGAGCTGTGTTGCATACCTAGGTCAACGTGAAACAAGGAATGTGGTTATTGTGTATGCAGACATGTACTAATACAAAATAAAAACTGAAAGAAAAATCTATTTGGAGACCATATTTACAACTTCCCAATGCCTAGCACAATTTCCAGCAAGATCTGGATTGGTATAGTTTTGTTAAATAGAAACATGAGGCTTCTTCTAGGACATCTGTTTCAAAATCTCAGCTTCCGTGAAGAAAATAACAGAAATATTTTTATCTTAATCAATACTTAACCTTAACCCTCTGCAGCATAACAAAATAACCTATACACAGTGTATCCACAAGGGATGACATGGAGTGAGGAGATGAATGGATCCATGTATGCATACATGAATGAATGAAAGAAAGAATTTTTTACTTAAATAATAATCACTTTTGCTATCTATATGCCAAGTGTAGTTTTGGGGAAAAGATGTTTGAAAATACTCAGTAATAAGATCTTGGTTTTGATTTGGCTTTTGGGGGTAGTCCTTTTAAGTTTCCTCTGGGATTTATTCCACTGTGATCTACTTACCCTGTAGAAAGCTATCCTCACTCCTCCAAGACTTCAGAGTGGAGAGAGATTCACATGATCAAAGGGCAGCTCTGCCTGAGGCTCCAGTGGGTACCTGAGCAAGGGCTGGTGAGAGCTTTCTCTTTGAAGGGATCTCCAAGCCTGGCCAGGCTGCCAGGGAAAGGGAGCACATCTGACCTCATAGCTGTGGATTCTAGCTCAGCAAAAATAAGTGGCCTCTAACAAGCAAAGCATGAAATATTTTCCCACCTACTCCACAATAATGGCAAAGCCTCCTCACTTATTTTGAAGGTTCCTCTTCAAAAGCCAGACTGGCAGATTCTGGAAGGATACAATGCAGCTTCACATTAAAGATGGCAGCTCTTGATATTTCAGGGAAATAAGGCCCACCTTGGATGGATCAGGTTTCTGCCGTAGGCCACTAGGGGTTGGGTATTATTTAAAAACAAAACCTAGCAAATGTGTGAGGTGCAACTCTTTCAGGTTACCACTCCAGAGTTCCCTATTGCAGAATTCTTCTGGCTTCCAAGTTGCACGCAGTGATTTCCCATGAGCCACATTCCAGCATGTTCTGCTTCATTAATCAAAACCACTTATAAATGGGTAATTTCATACACACATGCGCACACATGCACACATACTATTAGCTATATCCCTAAGTGTTTTTGTTATTGTTTGGACACTTGGAGAAAGTGCAAATCACCTAGACTGCTGTAGAAGTGAATGATGGAAGCTAAGCACACTTGCATATCAAGTTAAAAAGGCAAGAAATAGCATGAAGTGTAATAGGATTTTGCTACACTGTTCTCAGTGCCATCCTTCTGTAGAGCCATTTAATCTTCACGGGTAGTTGTACTGTTACGTTCCCCCTCTGACAGGGAAAAAGTAATTCAGAAAAGTCAAACAGCAGATCTGGGCACAGATTCCAGGGAAACTATGTGAAGATGTGCTTAATGCCTAGGCTCTGCCAGTACTAACACAATTAGAGATGGGTTGTCCAGACTCTTGAGCTGCTTAACTAGCTATCATGTAACTAGGTTCTGCTTCCTGCAACTGGGCATTTCCAGATATCTTGCTCCATTTCTTCTAAGCTTCAGTTTCCATATCTGTAAAATAGCAATTAAAAATAGAACTGACCACTAGGAAAGATTACAGTGAATGTTATTATTATTGATATTTAGTACAGAGTCTACAGGGTCTCATTACACAGATCAGACTCCTAGTGATCCTCCTGTTCTCAGCCTCCCAAGCGCTGGGATTACAGGCTTGCCCCACCAAACCCAGTCTCAATCACAGTCTCTGCGCACTGCAGGGGCGGGACCAGCCTGACACACAGGGGATGGAACCCCAGTCCCTGCATCTGCCTCAGCAGACACTTTAGTCCACTGAGCTATCTGTCCAGCCCTGTAAGTATTATTAATTGCTCCCTGTAGAAGCTATTTCTTGAGTACCCATTATGAGAGAGGCATCGTAATGAGCAGAAAACGAGAGAAAAACACTTCCCATCAGGAAGCCCACACTCTAATGTGGAGGATAGTTGATAGATAACTCTTAGCAAGAGTAGTGAGCACACTAAAGGCTTATGAAAAACTATTTAAATATAACATATGGAAAAGGAAGAGATCTCAGTTGGAATTCTAAAGTTTCAAAGGTAAGGATCACCAAAATTTTCAATGAGAAGTATGGGAAGTGAACTTATTCTAAAAATAAACCCTCAGAACTTCCAGATAGCTCATTAGACTAAAGTTCCTGTTTAGGCAGATGTAGGAAACGGGGTTTGATCCCCCGTATTCCCTGCCGGTCCTGCCCAGGGAACATGCTGAGATGGCACTGAGAATGGGCGTGATGGAGTGCACCTATAATCCCAGAGCTTGGGAGGCTGAAAATAGGAGGATCGCTATGAGTCTGATCTGTGTAGTGAGACCCTGTAGACCCTGTACTAAGTGCATAAAGTACATTAAATAGATAAATAAATAAATAAATAAAATCTCTCAAGTCTTTCTCAGGTTGTCCAGTAAAACTCTAGGTAACATATTGCTGTGAAGGATCTTTGCCAAAGTATTCAAGGTTGCTAATCAGGTGTCCTTAGAGACATCCAGTTATCTGAGTGGTCCAACCCAATCAAATGAGCATATAAATGAGGAAGATGTGGAAGGAGGAAGAAACAGACTGAAAGTCTAAGAATATGCAGGGGAGTCCATTCAATGGTGGGCAGAGGTCACAGGAAAGTACAGGAAAGAATGGGGCTCTGGGAGCAATCATCCAGTCCTGGATACCAGCAGCATGGAATTGGTGCCTCCATCTGGAAAGTGTGAGAATCTGAACTGACCAAAAACCAAGCTTGAAAGAGTTTGAAAATGAGTTTCTCTCCAGAGCTTCAAAAAGAACACAGTTGTGAGGAGACTTTGTTTTAGGCCTTGGGAAATAAACTACAAAGAGAAATCAACTGACACAGATTTCTATGGAAGAGGGGTGCCTTCCTCTACTTTAGCCTGCATTGCAGGAGCATTCCTGGGCAGGCATGCTTTGAGGCAGCCAAAGTCATAGAGAACACACTCTCCACTGAGCTGCTCCGGCCTAAAATCCACCTTCCATCTTTATCCCCGATCTTGCGTCTTACTCTCTCTCCCCACCCCAAGCTCTGACCCAGGCAGGAAAGGTCATATGCAGTCTCCTTTCTTAGTCTATGTTTGTTACTCTGCTCTTCTAAAAGCAATTATGGTAAAATAAGCTATAACATAGAATTCGCTACTTTAATTGTTCTTAAGCTTTCAGTTCATTAGCTCTAAATCCATTCCCATCACGGTGCATCCATGACCCTTCTCCAGAACTTTTCATAATTCCAAATGAAACTCTGCATTCATTAACTAATTACTCAAAAATATCAGAAAAAGTCATCTTTGCGATGAAAAGTACCATTGCAAAGCTTGGACGTGTCACACTGATGACGCTCTCACATACATTACTTCTCTTAGGTAGGTCTCATGTGTTTAAATGTTCTGCAATTATATTCTTCAAGTTACTCAATTCAAGAGCAAAAGAATAAATAAACTTTTTTTATTCCTCCTCCATACATCATAAATACTCACAAAATTCTGTCTCCTCAACCTTAAAATAATATGAACAGAACCTGAGTCCTTCTCACTTGACCTGTGAAAGCCTTCCTTAGGTCACCACACATCTCACAGGGTGATTACAGTGCCCTCCTCATGCTCTCCTTCCTTCCTTCCTTGTGCTTTTGGATATCTGCGGTCAGTTCTCACATGTGCCTGCCTGGGGCTTGTTCCCTTGTAGGAGCCCACAGTCGTCTTCCTTACCCTCTTTTAGGCTTTCTTCCAAAGTCGTTTATTATGGAAGCCCTTCTCTAACACTATAAATTTCAATTTCCAGGCATCACACACACACACACACACACACACACACACACACACACAGACAAACAGAGAGAAAGAGAGAGATTTCCTGTTCTTCTCCAGTTGTCTTTCTCTTAATAGTATAAAATCTTCATCACTTTATAATACAATTGATAAGTGTGTAGTTTTGCTTGTGTTGTGCATATTTGTTTTGTAGTACTGAAGATTGAATCCAATGCCTTCACAAGGAGCTATATTCCCAACACTTTCATTTTTCAGTCTGACACAGTCTCATTAAGTTGCTAAATTAGCCAACCTAGACCCCAGCTTGTGATGCTCATGTCTAAGATGCCTACAGTTCTGATATTACAGTTGTATACCAACACATATGGTTAATTTACTATTTAAATGGTTTGTCCCTTTCTTCTAAAATATGTTGCACAAAATATATAGTTTATTGGTTTTGTTCACTTTCTAACTCTGTGAACCAGGTAGAGTAATTCACATTGGAACTATCAATATTTGTGGCAGGATAATTCCTTGTCATGAGAGACTGCATCTTCCCAATTATGATTTGTAAAATGTCACCAAACATTGTCAAATATTCACTGGGAAGTAAAATCCCTCCCCAGTGAGTATCACCTATTGAAAATAATGCCTAACAGAGTGCAAATACTCAGTATTTATTAAATAAATTAATTAATACCCAGTCAGTTAATATGTCTCTAATATGGAAAAATGCTTGGCACATATACTCAAAAAATGCAAATTATGTTACTTCTGATGAATAAGTCATTGTTGCTCTGTTGTTGTCTACTTTAGAATAAGCTATTGAGTCAACCAAACTATTACGTAGTACCTTCACATACTACAACTTTCCCACTTTAAATATAATTATTTTTAAAACTGCAATATGAAACCCATACTTTGAATTGTTAGTACACTGAATCCCACCAGTTCATTAACTTGTGTTACCACATTAATTTATTTTTGTGCAGACCTCAAAATACATCATCTTCTACCATCTTTGGGCATAATTGTAACATCTCATAAATGTGACACTGATTGGGATGGTTGTAGTTTGGCACCAGTGTTTATTTTTATTCTCATCTATTCCTATTGGCTCAATTACAACTGTTCAAGTAAGAATTCTATGGTAGAGATGCATCAAACACACATTGATTTAATCTTCCCAAATTCAATTCTATATGCTTGGCCAAAAAATAGGGAAAAGCATAATTTTCATGCAACATGGGTCCCTAATGCAAGCCAATTACTTCATCTGGTGCTCAGCTAAAGCAGCAGCAATCTGTTCTACCCTGGAGGAACAATTGGCCATAGTCAATTTCAATGGAAAAAAAAATTGAGTCATATCTTTACCAATGGTACATAAAGCTTTACTTGTGAACTCTATTAAACATTTTAGAAAGGATAGTAAAAACACCAAATTATATTCTAAATGAATAGAAGAGGAAGAAATGATTCCCACCTAATTTTTTTAGGGCAGCACTACCATGATACCAAACCTCAAGAGACTACAAGAGGAGAGGATTATAGAGAGGTATTTCTTAGGGAGTGTAGAAATTTAATAATAATAAAATATAGGTATATCAAATTTAGTAACCTTGAAAATGATACTGGTATGGGGGGCCAATTAAATGAGTCAGAAAATTAAATTTAGTTTGATAACCAAAAATTAATAATGTAATGTCATATCAATAAGTAATAGAAACAGAATGATAATCTAAATAGACAGAAAAGGGATTTGACAAGGTCATATGTTTTTGAGGATAAAAAAGTTTAAAGAAACTAAGAATAGAAAGGAATCTCTCCAAGCCAATAAACGTAATTTACAGCTATCAACAAACAGGTTTCAGTGATGAAAGACTGGATTCTACTTCTCCAATGTTAGAAAAAGATAAGCATCTCTACTCTTATGGGTTTTATTTAACATTGTACAAGTTTCTATCCAAAACATAGTTACTAAAAAGAGATAAAAAGCAACCAGATGGGAAAGAACTAAATAAAACTGACTCTATTTGTGGATGCAATTATCTTATAAACAAAAATCATAAACTCTTCAATGAACCTAAAAAGAAAGCAATTCTTCCTAAATCATTCCTGGAGGCAAATATTACCCTGATATCAAAACCAGACAAAAACCCAACCAAAAAAGAAAACTGTAGGCCATTCTCCTTAGTGAACATAGATACAAAAATCCTCAGTTAAATACTAGCAGACGGAATTCAGCAAATCATCGAGAAGCTTATACACCATGATCAACTGGGGATCATCCCAGAGATTCAGAGATGGCTCAATATGCTCAAATAGATAAATGCAATACACCATATTAGCAGAGCCAAGACAAAAACTACATGATCATCTCAATAGACTTTGAAAAGCTTTTGACAATGTCCAACACTCATTTGTGATAAAAAAAAAAAACCTATAGAAAATCGAAGAAAATGCTCTTTACCTCAATCCGACGAAAGCCATTTATGACAAACCAACAAGCAACTTTATAATAAATGGATCAAAATCTAAAAGCTTTCACTCTGAAATCAGCAATAAAGAGAAGGGTGTCACTACTCCTGCTCAATATAGTTCTGGAAACATTAGGCAGGCAGAGCAATTGGATAAGATAGAAAAATAAGAGGAATAAGGATTGGAAAGGAAGAAGTAAAATTATCATTATTTGCAGATGACATGATAGAAGACCTCCCAAACTCCACCAAAAGATTCCTAGAATTAGTAAGCAAATTCAGTAGTGTAGCTGGATACAAAGTCAACATTCAAAATTAAATACTATTCCTGTACAAAGACAACAAAATTGCTGAGAGAAAAATGAAGGTAACTCTGAAAAAAAGTAAAGATTTCAGAAAATGGGAAGATATTCTTTTCTCATAAATAAGAAGATCCAAAATTGTTAAAATGGCCACAATCTAAAAACTGGTATAAAAAATAATTCAATCCCAATCAAAATACTGCTAGTATACCTCACAGGTCTACAGAAAACATTCCAAAAATTCATTTGGAACAAAAAGAGACGTACAGCCCTGTTGACCTGGTGAGATCTTCATATCTTAGTCTCTAATATGCAAATAAAACTATTTTATTTGAGAAAAAAAAAACAGATCAAGAATAGCAAAGGCAATGCTGGCCAACAGAGGCAAAACAAGAGTCATCACAAACCTTGACTTGAAATTATACTACAAGGGCAGGCCAAGTAGCTCAGTGGATTAAAGTGCCTGCAAGCAGGCACAGGGGCCAGGTGTTCGATCCCTGGGCCTGCCATGCTAGCTCCACCCTCGGGGCACATTGAGACAGCAATTTAGACTGGGTGTGGTGGTGCACACCTGTAATCCCAGCTCTTGGGAGGCTGTAAACAGGCAGATCACTAAGAGTCTGATCTAGTAGGGAGACCCTGAACACCATGTAGACCCTTCCCTAAAATACAAAAAAGAAAAAAAAAGAAAGGAAGGAAGGAAGGAAGGAAGGAAGAAAGAAAGAAAGAAAGAAAGAAAGAAAGAAAGAAAGAAGAAAGAAAGAAGGAAAGAAAGAGAAAAGAAATTATACTACAAAGCTACTGTAATTAAGTCAGCATGGCACTGGCAAAAGAACAAATCTGAAGATCAAGGGAACAAATTAGAAGATACAGACACAACTACAAATACACTCAAGCAAGTTATCTTTGAAGTAGGGCCAAACATGCTCACTGGAAGTCAGGTAGCCTCTTTAATAAATGATGCTGACAAAACTCACTTTCCATATGCTGAAGACTAAAACTAGATCCATTTTTATCACCATGCATTAAATCAAAGTCAAAATGGGTTAAAGATCTAAATATTATAACAGAAACAAGAAATCTACTGGAATAGAATGCAGGAAGAAATCTTAAGACATAGGGGAAGGCAGAGTTCATGAACAAAAACAAAACCACACAAGAAATACTTCAAAGAATCAACATCTGGTATCTCATCTTATTGAAAAGTTTTTTTTTATCAAAGGAAATGATCAATAGATTGAAAAGAACACTCATAAATTAGGAACATATTGTAGCCAACTGTCCCTCAGACAAAATACTTCTATCTAGAACATATAAAGAATTAAAAAATCAGGCCTCCAAAATTCAAAGGCCCAATCCAAAAACGGGCATCTGAAATGAATACACATTTCTCAGATGAAGAAATGGAAATTGCAAAGAAATGCATTTTAAAATGTTTGGCTTTATTTATTTATTTATTTATTTGGCAGAACTGGGGATTGAACTCAGACCCTGTGCTTGCCAGGGAAGTGCTTATTGTACTGAGCCATCTCCCTGGCCCATGTTCAGCATCATTGGTCATTTGAGAAATGCAAATTAAAACAAAGATTCCATTTCACTCCAGAAGAAAGGGCTATCATCAAGAAATCAACCAGCAACAAATGCTGGTGGGGCCGTGGGGGAAGAAAACAACACTTCTCCACTGTTGATGACAGTGTAGACTGGTGCAACCACTGGAAATCAGTGTGGAGATATCTCAAAAAAGTAGGACTAGGGATCCTATTCAACCCAGTTACTCTCTTTCTAGGTATTTTCCTAGAAAAAATGAAAACATACCAGAGTGACATATGTATATCCATTTTTGTAGCAGCACAATTTATAATAGCTAAATCTTGAAAACAACCCAAATGTCCATCCAAATGAGGAGTGGATACAATGATGCGGTATTTTTATACAATGGAACACAACTCACCTACAAAGAAAGATGAACTTTAGGCTTTTATGGGCAAATGGATACAACTGGAGACCACACTCATAAGTGAAATAAACCAGACGTGTGTATAAATATTGTATTGTCTTCCTATTATAAGAACCTGAGCTTAAGAAAGATCTAAAAGGTACAATAAATATAGTGAAAGGGGAAGGAACTTCTCAGAAGGAAAAAACTTGTAAAAGAAAAAAAAAAAAAGAAAAGAAAGAAGGAGAAAAAAGGTATGTATATATACACAAGATAGCTAACATAATTATACTACTAATTTCCATTAGCTTATTGGAAGGAACAAGGGGCCGGGGAGATGGCTCAGTAGAATAAGCAGTTGCCTAGCAAGCACAAGGGCCTGAGTTCAATCCCCGGTTATATACACAGACAAAAAGAAAAAAGAAAAGAAAAGAAAAGAAAAGAAAAGAAAAGAAAAGAAAAGAAAAGAAAAGAAGGAAGAAAGAACAGAAAGAAAGAAAGAAC
>NW_004524638.1:5982714-5985007 GCF_000260255.1 Octodon degus | reverse complement strand
CACCTAGAGTATTTGGATGCTAGTGGAATACCCATCTCTGACAAGACTGGACAAGGAGAGGAGATGTAGAGGAAGGACCATTTTGTGTGGATATACAGCTACTTTCGCTTGGTTCAGTAGGAAGAAAGATTTGTACTGGTGATGTCTGGACAGGATGTCCTGTCTGCTTCTTGTACTATGGATGACCGCTAAGAGGATAACAATGTACAATGTGTTGATTGTTGGAACTGTCCTCTTAATCAGTTTTGAAACTGTCTCATTGCTTTTTGTTTCTCAATAAAATAAAATTAATTTTAAAAAATAAAAAATAGAGCCAAGTGAATCCCTCGCAGCTCTCAAAGAGGATGTAGAAATAAAAAAGACAGAAAGCTGAGGTCAGGAGGAAGCCTCCATCTGGCTGAGAAGAAAGGAGCAGGTCAAGTACCTTATCATACTTATTTGTACTCTCAGGAAGTTGGTGTGAATTTCAGTCTCTCTACCAGCGACTTCATATGGCTCGCCTGAGCACCTCCAGTGCTTAGAGTGGAACAGCTTGTTTTCATGGCTTCCCTGGCACGTGTCCAGCATTAACTGCTCCCTAGAAAAGGTAACATATATATTCTTTTATGACTAATTAACAAATCATCACAACCTAGCACTTGAAAGCTAACATCCATCTATCATCTCTTAGCCCCGTATTTCAGAAGTTCCAGCAGCCCAGGGGGTTTTCTTCCTTAAAATCTAGAAGGCTAAAGTCAAAATATCAAGAGACTTTCCTTTCAGTGCTTCTTCTCTGGTGACTCTGAGAAAAAAGCTGCTTTGAAGCTCACTGGGTAGCTGGCAGCCCTCAACCTTTAGGTTGTAGGACGGAGTTTCCTGTCCACTTGCTGGCTGGCCACTACGCACCACTCTCAGCATCTGGAGACTGCTTTGCTTTTAGGCCCTTGAGCCTTGGCCTCCTCCATCCCAGCAACAGAAAATCACCTTACATCAAAGCCTCCCTCTGGCTTTCTTTTCTACTTACCGCTAGAGACATTCTGCCTTGAAACACATCAGATTTGAGTCTATAAACCTGAGCACTTTCATTTCACCCCCCAAAAAATTGATTAATAAACTTCTCTAAACCTGTAAAATATCTTTTATTGTATAATGTCAAAGGGTTACAAGGGCAACATCCCGTCTTACTCACCATCATGGAAGATTGGGCTGGATATCTGACCCATGGTCATCTTAGAGCTATAATGAATCCATTGAAAGATGGCTTTGAATTGACATCTGTGTCTAGTTTCAGATTGTTATTGTTTGTGGATTTTTTCAAGATGAACAATATAGTACAAGACATGTTTTATAATAGTATTTTGTAATGAATCACCCAAGAATAAGAATAACATACTACAAGTGCAGGAAACCTATCCACACACTAAACACCAATGAATCCAGCTGAGGGCCTGGAGCTCATAGCAATGCCTCCCACCAGTCCAACTGGAGGCCTAAGACCACAACAAAGTCTCATGCAGCCCTGCTTCATGGGTCTGTAGGGGAAAGGTTCAAAGGTCAGTAATGGAAGCTAGGAAGCTTATGCCAGTGGGATGAAGGATCTGTGCTAGCAAGCTGAGGGATCCAAACTGGAGCCAGGAAGCAGCGCTCAAGGTAAGCACCAGAGCTCACCCAAAGGTACCACAGCCATTCTCAGCAACAGTGAGTTCCCGAGCTCCTTCATCAGTGGGGAAAGCAGAGTTCCCATCAGAAAAGCCATGCGACAAGCTTCATGAGGCTGAGCAGTGCACCATCTTCCCCTCCAGAGCCAGGAATTGATGCATAAGACGAGGACCCAAGCTGCTCCAAAGTTCATCAGGAAAGCCAGCATGACAAGGTCCTTCAGCAGAACAGCCCAAGAGAACTAGCAGCTTCCAAGAGCTCCAACAGCTTCTTGGAGCAACATCCCTAACAGCATTTGGGCAGCTTCTCCTGTTCTACCTTTCTGCTGCTGGCAACAACCCCCAGGTGGGCCTCCTGCACCCAGCACCATGCTAGTTTAATTCAGCTAGGTGTAGCAAGCTGACCACCAGTTAGCTGCCCACCACAAAGGTCAATCCTCATTTGATCCTATTTTCTCCCATCCATATATCTTCCTAAAAGAGTTAAAGCCAGCACCTGCCCCACCCGTCCCGCCAAGTAGGAATTTCTGCCGACTTCTGGGAATCCCCAGACCCAGTCCTAGCTCAGGTCCGGTGAGTGTACGGAGAGCTTCCTGCTACCCTGCGCCGGCAGGACCAGTCCCAGCCCAGGCACAGCGTGGGCCGGACCCTCTCTC
>NW_004524638.1:5970395-5981364 GCF_000260255.1 Octodon degus | reverse complement strand
AGCAACTACTTTGAAGATAACAATATGAAATACAATAACCATTGCTAATTTCCTATCATCTTGTTTTAAATTTCTGCATCATTTTTATTGGTTTCTGTT
Source organism: Octodon degus (assembly GCF_000260255.1). Classification (NCBI taxonomy): domain Eukaryota; kingdom Metazoa; phylum Chordata; class Mammalia; order Rodentia; family Octodontidae; genus Octodon; species Octodon degus. The sequence goes on along the minus strand of NW_004524638.1, from coordinate 5,981,265 downwards.
TCCCTTTAAAATAAAAACAAAAACAATTAAGAAATGAATAAGCAATATGTTTGAGAAAAATCATAAACTATTAGAATGAGCGAACAAGCTCAGCAAAGTCACAGAACAAATAAATAAGGAAAAATCAATGGTATTTTTATGTGGTCTCAATAAACATGCCGATTGGACTTTAAAAACTCACCTCTGGTAACATAGAAAGAAAAAAATTCTTAGGAATACATTTAATAGAAGTGAAAGATTTATACTCTGAAAACTAAATTATTAAAAGCAATTAAATGAAAATCTAAATAAATGTCCCATTTTTGCAAATGAGAAGACTTAGGATCTCAGAGCAGACAATACTCCACAGATCTCTGGACTCAGCCATTTGAATTCTTTTCAGATTTCCAGCTGACTTCACAGAAACTCACTGACCTGCTCTAAATACGTAATGGAACTGCAAGGACCTACAATAGTCAAAATAATTTTTGAAAAGAACACAGTAGCTTTCTCATGTTACTACAAAGCACTTCATCTCAAAGCAGTGCAGGACTGCATTAAAGAAACAAACATAGAACAATGAAATGGAATTAAGGGTCCAGAAATAAAATCATGTGTCTATCATAAATTGATTAAAACATTTAATGAGAAAATTGTCTCCAATGGATGATGCTGGGAGGGACCAGGGAGACAGCTCAGCTGCTAAGCTCCTGCCTGGCAAGCTCAAGTGTCCGGGGTTCAGTTCCTGGCACCACATGTCATGCTGGCCTCCAAGCCGTGCTGGCCACTGAAACCCAGCGTAGTGGCACACACCTGTAATCCCAGCACTGGGGAGGCTGAGACAGGAGAAACACTGCGTCAAAGCTGTGCAGCAAGACCCTGTATCAAATGCATAAGTAAATAAAAGATTTTTTTTAATAATAGTAAAATAAAAAATAAATTTAATGATTCTAGAAGAAGCAAGTAATCACTCAGCAAAGAATGGAGTGGGACCTTTACACTGTATATAAAATTAATCAAGTGGGTGAGGGTATAGCTTAGTGGTAGGACATGTGCTTAACACGTGGAAGTGTCCGAGTTTATTCCTCATGGGGGAAAAAAAAACAAAAAACAATTAATTTGAAATGGAAGAGGGCTGGGGAGATAGCTCAGTAGAATAAGTTCTTACCTGGCAAGAGGAAGGGCCTGAGTTCAATTCCGGGTTCCGCAAAAAAGAAAAAAAAAAAAGTTGAAATGGACCGAAGACCTAACTCTAACAGTTAAGTCTGCAACATTATCAGATGAAAGCTATCAACCTCCAATCACAAGGAACAAATAAAAATAAATACGCTAGACCATAATAGCTTTGGGTTTTGTTTGTTCGTTCTGTTTTGTTTTCCAGATACTGCGGATTGAACTGGGGACCTTGCATTTACCAGGCACGCATTTATGCCACTGAGCTACATTACCTGCCCCAACCATAAGTTTTTAAATTTTATATTTTAAAGGACACCATCAAGAAAATAAAAAGAGCACTTTACGCAACAGGAGTGTAGGGGACCGCCACACTATTCTGTTCTGAGAAATAAAGCCTGTCCTCAACCTGTCTCTGGTCTCTCCCTCTACACTGTATACTGAGATATGCTAAAGCTGGTTGTACTGAAACGAACGTTCTCTAATTAGCTAAAAGAATATTACGGAGTCCCGCACGGCACCCACGATCGCGTTAACAGCGGAGCAGCAGCACGCAGGCTGCGCAGGCTTCGGGCTGATGGCTGGGACCGGGCTGCAGCAGGAGCTCGTGCAACTCCAGAGTCGATACACATGATGGTACCTCAGCTCAGGCCGCGGGGCTCGGAAGGAGCTGGACCTTCCTGGCTGTGCAAGGTGCCAGCCAGTCTTGCACACATCAAAACTCTCTGTGCGCTGCTTGGTGGAGTCCTCTGCCTGGTGTGGCTGCAAAGGGTCTCTTCCCCGTGCTCTCTTCTCTGCTGCGACCCAGCTCACCTCCCTGAGTGGTACCAATAAAAGCCAGGAGCTTTGGGAGGCAAGGCCTTCGGTTCCACAGGGAACTCTGGGCATCCGAGAGCTCATGAGCTACACAACTCTTTCTCTTTGTCTTTCTTTTGCGTCCGTAAGCCACACCGCTGGGCGGGTTAGACTGCTCCCCTCAGCATGGGCTTTGACAACTCTCAACTTTTAGACTGATAGCTTCAGCAAGAATTTTGGTAGAGAGACGTGTGTGTAAGTAATACATCTAATAACAAACGTGTATCCGGCATATAATGCTTAAGACTCAATAATAAAAGGACAACTATCCTAATTTTAAAAATGGACAATCTGAATAGATATTTCAACAGTGAAACTATGCAAAGGGCTATACACATATCAAAGGGTGTTCAGTGTCATTAATGGAAAAATGCAAAGCAAAGCCACCTTACAATAGCACTTAACATGTTCTGTGGAGGCTAGAGCCATCGTGCTTACTACCAAGTGTGGGCGGAGATGGAGACAAATCACAGTAGGGTGAGGATCACACTGCAGACATCTTCCACGTCTGGCAGCTTCTCAGCTAAACAGGGTGGCCACAGGACCCACGAGTTCCACTTCTACATACATAGCCAAAAGAATGAAAACGTGTATCCTCACAATTTGTACACAAATATTTATATTCACATTATTGGTCATCCAAGAGATAAAATATGAAAATGTCCATCAACTGTTGAATTAAGAAACTGGAAGGTGAGTAAAATCTTGGTAGACCCACATAGTAAAAGAGTATTTGACTATAAGAAAAATAAAATATTAATACATAATATAACATGGATAAACCATGGATATTATGCTAAGTAAAAGAAGCTTTTTACAAAAAACCCTCCTATTACTTCGTGGCTTATTTATAGAAATCTCCAGAGTAAGAACGACAGAGACATAAACTAGGTTTGTATTCCCTTATGGCTGAAGGAGATGAGAAGAGATTTGAAGAATATGAGATTTCCTTTTGAAGTGCTGAAAATATTCTCTAAAATTGCCTGTGGCGATGGATATATATCCAAGTGAATATACTTTACAACTATTGAGTTGGATGCTTCAAATGAGTAAATTGTATGGCATGTAAATTATATATGACTAGTGATATTTCAAAAATCATTGTAATGTAGTGTATAAGTGGACTAAGAAATCCTCAAAATTATATGATTATTCTATAGGTGGGAATGTAGTTTTTCATGATTTTAAACAAAGAAATGTTCTCAGGAAAGTAAAACTGGGAGGCAAATTTCTCAACTTGATAAAGGGTATCTGAGAAAAACCTACAGTTCTTGTCTTACTAAGTGGTAAATGACTGAAATATTTTCTCCCTGAGATCAGGGTTGAGGAAAGGGTCTTGGCTTTTTTATGTAAATACAGTGACATCCTGAAACTCTGGGCTGGTATAAGGTAAGAGAAAGAAATGAAAAGCATTCTTAGCAGAAAGGACAAAGTAAAAAATGTCTTTATTTATATACAATCAGATTATCTACATAAAATAATCCTACAGGAGCTGAAAGATTTTTACCTACAGGTAAAAAGTGATTTTTAGAAGGATCATAGGATACAAAGTCATTTTCCTCAAATCAAAGACATTATTTTAGGAATAAAGAACTGGAAAATAAAATTGAAATATTTAATGATTAAATTTGTTAAATTATAAAAAGTAAAATCAGGAGTAAGTACTCTTTACAGAAGCAGCAAAAACATTAAGTATTTAGGATAAATCTAGTGAAATACTCTTAAATCTTTTTTATTTGAAGATTTTGTGCTGATTACTACGACTCTCATGAGTTAAAATAAAGAAGACCTGTATAAGTGGGGAAAAGTTCTGCGCTTGTGGTTCAAAGTAGTGATATAGTATTGATAGTCTCCAAATTGATAATATAGGTTCAAAACACCCCAAGAAGAATCCTAGCAGAATTCTTTTGAAGAAATTATTAGACTGTCAAGACTTTACTATAGAGCTACACTATATAAGAAATATGATTTAAAAAAATTATATCAGCATAATGATAGAAATAATAATTACTAAAATAGAAAGTACACTTTTGACAAAAAGTAAGAAGGATATTTTCAGAAAAGATTTTTTTTTCAGTACATGGTGCAAAAATGAATGGAAATCCCTATGCAGAAGACTGGCTGTCAGTGGTACATCGTACTATACACAAATGTCAGCATGAAATAAACCACAATTCAATTATAAAACCTGAAACTGTAAAACTTCTAGGAAAAGCTTAAGAGAAAATCCTTATGATCTGGTTAAGCAAAGGTTTCTTAGATAAGACACATGAACCATTGAAAAATGATAAACAGAGCTGGCCAGATATCTCAGTGGATTAAAGCACCTGCTTAGGCAGACTCAGGGACCAGAGTTCGATCCCAAGCGTGCTGTGCGGGTCCCAACCCCAGGGCGCGCTGAGACAGTGAATGAGACAGGGCATGGTAGTGTGTGGTTATAATCCCAGCATTTGGGAGGCAAAAACAGGAGGATCACTGCAAGTCTGATCTGTGTAGTGAGACCCTGTACTAAATACATTTTTTAAAAAAGATAAATAGAACTTCATCAAAATTTTGAAATGTCTGTTCTCTGAGACACATCATTAAAAGCATTTTTAAAAAGTTATACAGTAGGAGAAATATTTACCACATACACATGTACTATGTAACTTGTATCCTTCCAGGATATATGAGGTACTCTTATAATTCAATACTAAGAATGCAATAACTTCCCTTTTAAAATGATCAAAAAGTGTAAATCATCACTTCCACAAGGGGGGAATGTAAACAGCAAACAAGCACATGAAAGGACTTTTCTTTCTTTTTTGTATTTTTTGTATTTTAGTACAGGGTCTACAGGGTCTTACTATGGAGATTGGACTCATAGTGATTCTCTTTTTTAAAAAAAATAAATACTTTATTTAAGGAAATATATACTTTCTCATTGGTAATAATTATACAATAATAATCTTTTCTTAAAACGAGTTTTTAATTACTATCAATCTTTGATCTTTGGATGTAACTTAACTCTAAAAGCTCTTCATAAAAACCCCTCATCTCTGGTGTAGATGTTAGGGCTCTCAGACTTGAAGACAGACCACAGGGACCCTCACGTGGCTTCCTCCCCTGCGCATCATTTCTTTGTGTCAAAGAAGAGCATCATTTTCCTATTCAAACAGACTCATCTTTCTTTTTTTATTTTTAATTTTTTAAATAATCTTATCGAGAAACAAATAGCAATAAGACACTTTCAAAGCCAATTAGTAGGACAGTTTCAATAATTAATACATTGCATATTGTTGTCTTCTTAGTGGTTATTCATAGTACAAGATGCAGACAGGATATCCTGTCCACAAACACTATTAGTACAAATCTTTCTATTCATTGAATTAAGAGAAAGTAGCTTATATATATCTATCCTATCTATTTTGAATATACAGATACAATTTGGAATGCCTGTCATTCTGGTCTTCTAAATATGTACTGCTTGTCATGTCATACCAATTACTGCCCTACTGAAGTAAATGTTTGCTTTTAAAAAATGGTAATAAATGAAAACTAGAGACAAGAAAAAAAAGTTGTAGGACTGTCCTGCTACAATGCTGTATATGGTTAGTTTTCTAAATTTCTGTGTAAAAACATGTAATAGCAATTCTCCTGTGTTCAGCCTTCCAAGAGCTGGGATTATAGGCATGCGCCACCATACCCAGTCTTAATCACGTCTCAGTGCACCCCACTGGCAGGGCCGGCACAGCAGGCCAGGGATCAAACCCTGGCTACTGTGTCTACCTAAGCAGGTGCTTTAATCCACTGAGCTATTTGGCTGGCTCTGAAAAGACATTCTGATTCATGTATTCATTAGAGCAATACAGATTAAAACCACTAGGAGGTATTAGTATACATTCACCATACCAACTAAAATTAAACACAGACCAAAGAAAAAAAACATGATTGTGGTGAAGATGCAGAACAACTGGAACTCCCAGACATTGCTAGCAAAAGCACAAAAAGGTGCAGTCATTTCAAATAGTAGGCAACATCGCATAGGCAGGCATACACTTGCCATGGTACCAAGGCTGTCACTCAGGCTGGGATTGCAGTAGTTCTGAGCCTGAGCAACTCAGATTCCTGCCACAGGGGCAGAAGTCATGGCCCAGCAGCTCTTCCTGAGGACCCACCAAAGCAGTCCCACCAGCACAGACCTACTTCTGTGGACTGCTGCTACCTCCTCTTAGAAGCCAGGGCAGAGAGTCGTCAGGCCTAGAGACTAAGACTCCTACAAGCGCACACCATAGGCTGGCTCACTCCAGCTTTAGAATGGTATCTTTCTGTGATCTTTCCTGCTCAGTTGCCTTCCTTTTCCCTTCTTCAGAGGTAACGGACCTGCAGCGTGATCTGACACCTTTTCCTACTCTTTGTGTTCTCTTTATGAACATGTGCCTGAAGTTTTGCATGTGCAATTCAGTCTTTGTATTTATTTCATGGGTGAATCAAACTAACTCCTCACTCTTTATCCCCACAACACGAAGTCATCTACACAGACTTATATGCCAAAATGTGTGCAAACTTTTGGTATAATAGCAAATGCTCAGCACTTGCTAACTTCATAAATACATTGAAGTTATATATTTATCCTTATTACAAAGCACTAGCCATCAAAAAGGGGGAACAAGAGCCAGGAAGATAGCTCAGTAGAATAAGCGCTTCCCTGGCAAGCCCAAGGGTCTATGTTCAATCCCCAGTTCTGGGAGACTGGGACGAAGACAACACCAATTCATTCGTTTGAAAAGGGAGAACAAAACACTGATCACTGCAGTAAAATAGATGAATCTCAAGAGCTTTGGTGTCTTAGTTACTCCTCTCATTGCTGTCACAAAATACCCCCCACACAAAATGAGGGGAGGAAAGGTTTATTTAGCTCACAGTTACTGGAGGTTTCAGTCCGTGCTCATCCAGGTCCAAGGCGGAGCAGCGCGTGTCAGGGGCAGCACTTCATGGCGGCAGAAAACACCATCGGAGCAAGAGCACAATGGGAACAGTGGTGGCAACAGTGGCAAAAGAGAGCAAGTCTCTCTCCCTTATGTTGCATTCAGGCCATCTGCCCCAGGCTGGGTGCAGTACACACACCTATAATCTCAGCAGCACTTACACCCATAATCCCAGCATCACTCACATCCATAATCCCAGAGGATCATGAGTTAAGCACAAACTCTAGAAGTCCACTCCATGACTGTATGAAGCTGTGGGGGTACACCGAGACACAAACTCTAACAATTGGGATAGTCCTTTATATGATTCTTATATTATTGATATAGCACTATTGTGCAAATGTAACTGCAGGTACAGAGGTGACATCAGGGATTAAAAAGATTAGCAGCGCAAGGGGGGTACAACACTGTGTATGAAGGAGTAGAAGAAAACTTGTGCAATGATTGCCAACGGTCTCTGTATTAATTATGGTATTAGTTATATAATTCAATATGGTTCTCAAAAGTATTCAAACTCTCTACTTAAAACAAGGAGTGAAATTTAACAATACATAAATTTTACCATAATTAACCTGAATCTTTTTTTTTTAAGGAATGGAAAACAAATAACTCGTTGGGAGTCAAAAATCCAGGCAGAAGGTAGATATGTAATTTTAGCACTTGGGAGGCTGAGGCAGGAGGATCGCCATGAGTTCAAGGAAAGCCTGACCTATATAGTGAATTCAAAGCTAGCTCGAGCTACCGAGGAAAACTTTGTCTAAAAAAATAAAAAATAAAAAAACCCTAAAACAAACCAGCCACTAATATCCAAGCACAGTCTAAATTACAAAACAAAACCCAGTGTAAAGGATGATTTGAGGGGCCACCGAGATAGCTCAGCAGACTAAGCACCTGCTTGGGCAAGCACAGGGACCAGGGTTCAGTCTCAGTCCTACATACTTTGCTGGCCCCACCCCCAAGGGTGCACTGACCCGGTGACCGAGTCCAGGTGTGGTGGCACACACCTGTAATCCCAGTGCTTGGAAGGCTGGAAACAGGAGGATCACTATGCGTCTGAGCTGCATAGTGAGACCCTGTACAAAATACATCAAATGAAAAAAAATCTTTTTTAAATGGTTTGTTAGTAACTCGAAAGAGCATCTTCAGGCAATGACAGAGCGGCAGGATCACATCAGTTGGGGTTCATGTCCCACGTGGAGGACGAGCCCCACTGCAGACCACTACAACAACCCACCCTCAACTCTTCCACCTTATGTGCTCTAGAAAAACACAAAACAAAGCTGGCCTCTGGCAGTTTTCCATGTATGGAGAAATATTTATCTTCCTCCTCCATGGTGCTGGTGAGGAAATACAAATGGCTTTCACAGAATAAATAGACTGGCTTAATGGCACGAGATAACCTCTTTCCCAGTCCCAAATAGGAAAATAATTTTTTTTTTTGAGATCAGCAACAAAAGCATGAACAGGAACTGAAATAAATTTATCTTCTGAAAAAAAAAGCAAAACATACACACTTGGATCATTTTGCTCCTGCTCCTCTTTCATTTCCAGGTCACAAGGTTTTATGAAAGCTGGAATGTCACTTGTCATTCCATTGTTATCATTTTCATTGGGTCCCTGGGCTAACCTATGCACCCTGCTCAGTCCCATCTGTTGGCCTCCTAACTCTAGAAGCCTCAGAAATCGACTGCCTTGGGGAAAAGCACCTTTAAAGAGGCAATTAAGGCTAAGCGAGCCAGGTATGAGCTAAGCCAGTGTGACTAGTTTTCTCATAAGTCGAGGAGCTCAGGATAGACACGTGCGGAAGGGTGAGTGATGTCAGGCACAGAGAAGACAGTTGTCTACAAGCCGCGGAGCAGAGACCTCAGAGAAAAACTTCCCACAGGTACCTGGATTTGGGTTCAGACCCAGGAGAAGAGAAATGTCTGCCGCTGAAGGTACCCAGGTGTAGAGCCTTCACTGCAGCAGCCCTGGAAAATTAGTACGGTGACTTCCCGGGAATGGCTGGCTGCATCATAAGTCCAAACATTATGCATTAGGAAATTGCAGTCTTGGTTAGGCTGGTGTCAGGATAAGGCCTCCTCAGAGAAGGCAAAAAGCTCCAGTGAGCTCAGCTGGACTGAGCCAGCTGAGGAGAACACCCGTAGCAGTCTTTACATTCATTTTAGCAGCGCTGGCGCAATGTTAATCTGATCCTGTCTGTGATACTTCTTAGTAGCACTTGTGCCCAGTAGGTGCCCAGTTTGGAAAAGGAACAAAGTAGGCATATGATTAGCTGTGTATTTTTCATCTTGAACATAATTTATTTCTTCATCTAGGAGAGCCTTTGCTTGCTTATTGCTCCTCCAAATGCAACAGGGATCTAGCCTATGTGACAGAGTAATTGTAACAGCAATTTTAGAGACACAGTGAAGAGTCGCACAAAGAGAGTGCAAGAGATGGACAAGTTAGAATATTTACACATAAGAGACATAGACTTCCGTGGATTCTCCATGTCGACCATTGTGAGTGACAGCCACAAAGGCACAGGCATGACTCTTGCTCCGAAGGAGCTCTGCTGGTGTCTAGACTGGTACAGCGCAGTGGCTCACAACAAACTCATTCAAACCAGAATGGCCTGAGATTGAATTCTGGCTTCACAGTTCATTGCTCTTCTTCATTCGACCGACTTTTCTCTCTCCGGGATGTGATCCCTCATCTGCAAGATGCTAGTTTTATTATTGTTTGGAAGATACGCATTAAGCATCATTATCCATTCTCTATATAAACTATGTTTGTTTAAGAGCTTGAGGTACTACAAAATGCTTGTACATGCTGTGCTGTTTCTATATCCCACAACTCTCTGTGATGTCAAAGGAGGGCTTGTTATAAATTTCAGTTGTAAGGAAACTAACAAGGGATCGATTTGATCATGTTCACACAGAAAGACAATTTTATATTTAATCCAAGATTTTCAAGCTCACATGTCTGTGTTTGTTCCTGTTGTGATTTGTACCTAGCCTCATGTGCAGTCCTATGTGGCTGGGTCAAAGGTGAATAATGCTGGGATTAAGAGTGTGATGCTACAATACTGGGGTTAAGGGCACCTACTCTCGTGTGAGTGCTACCCATCCCAAGGGGGAGTATCCTGGATGGAATACAAGGGACAGAAAGAGGACTGTGCATGCCTGGCTGCCTCGCTGCTTTGCTACCTCCTGCCTCTCCTGCTTTACCATGAGTGTTTCTCCAGGCTGCTCTGCCTGGGAGCCAGCTGACTGTGGACCGAAACCTCTGCAAACCACGAGCTGAGAGATTGTTCTCCTCCTTTCACTTTGAGTATTGGGTGTTCAGCTACTTTTCTCCTTCTGAGAGAGCTCCATCAGCACATTCCTTTTTCTCACTGAAAGTGAAGTGGGGACTTCTGATTGCCTCAGGCAAAGATTTACTTCAAAAGCCCATTTCCCTCCTGTAAATTAATATCAACAAAGCCTAAACAAGACAGAGCCCAAGCAAGCTAAACAAATACAAGTCTGTCAAATGCATTTCACTAGGAAGACAATATCAACCATGATGATCTGCCCAAGAAATTCACACACATTCCCTGGGGCTCCCTGCCTGGAATCCAGGTCATTTTAAGAACTTGTTTAATGAAACTCTGCTTTTAAAGACACTGCTGTAGGCATGCTTGGAAGCACACTGTCAGAAAGCAGCCCACTCTGAAGCACAGATGCTAAAGGCCAAAGCCATTATGGGGCCTCTCGGCTCTTCATCACAGAATTCTCCCAGCATGGGCTGTGAATGATATTAGGGTCAAGGGGCATTTGCCTGGAGAGTGCTCTCTGATGTAGAAATGTCTGGCCTGGGCCTCAGGCTCTAGGCAAGTATTACTCAGAATTTTTAAAAATGTGATCCTCAGT
>NW_004524638.1:5962134-5970110 GCF_000260255.1 Octodon degus | reverse complement strand
GAATGGCAAGGCATGGCACAGCATGGAATGGTCAGTTGCAACGGACCATAGAGTGCACTGGATGAAGCATAACGTTCAGTTTCCTACCACATATATTTATGACTTAGTGACCTATCATGAAATACGTATCATGTCTAATACATTTCTTAATGTGACTCATAGTCAATATGTTTGAAAGGCCTGCCTAAAGAAAAGACAAAAGAAGGTTCAAATTGCTAGAGATTATTCTAAAGCCAGAACAAGATGTGAGGAGATAACAGAAGTGTCCCCTTCTCATCACCCACTGGGTTCTTTCAGTGGCTCTTCATCCACAGACCCCAGCAAGGTCTTCCTTAGCTGGCAGCCACAGCTCTGGGAGATAGGTCTCACTGATTTCTCTAGCCTCATAGGTGTCCATGGCCATTCGCACCCCACTCCAAGTTTCAGCAGCACTGATGCGCCAGGCTTTGTTGTTCCTGCGGGTTTCAGCTACGCTCTTGCCCTATCTAGAGTCTTTGTTCTCAGGGGTCTTTCCCTCGGTCTCTCTTGCACACTTGCGGTTGTTGCACTACTTCTCCCCCTCCTCCGGGAAGTTTCCGTGTGCTGGTCATCATTAGGTCACCCACTCATGCAATCAAGAGCATGAAACATTCATACAGCACTGCGCTTGATCCTGGGCTACCATGGTCGAAAGGTCGGAGCCTTCTCCCTGCCTAGAGTGATCACCCAGCAGGAAGAGCAATACTAAGCAAGAGGAAATAATGTCATAAAATGTCCCTAAAGAAAAATGAGCAGCATAAGGGACAACTAGAGCAGAGTAGGAAGTCTTCTCTCAGGAGAATTGTTGAGCCCAGAACCCAACTAAGCTGCACTGCAAACCATGACTACAGGAAAAAGTATCTCAAAGCAAGGAAACTGCAAGAGCAGACTTGACCTCCCCGGGCTGGGTTATTTACTCTTCCCACAGGCCCCCGACAGCCTCCTTACTTTCTATCATACTAACTTACGTGTTTTTCTTTCTTTCTTGAATTTAAGTATGAGCTTCAGTAACTAACCAAATGTAGTCCTCTCCATATCTGAATATGCAATGGAGAGGATCAAGCAGGGACTGAAGAGGTGATCGTTACCCGAGTCAGTGAGAGAGGCCACTCGCCTTGCTCCTTGGAAGTCAGAACAGGAGAGGTCTGGCTGCCTCTGGCAGTGTTCGGGCAACTGGAAGGCTCTGAGCAATGCACACTTCAGAGGGAAGCTCTGGAAATAAAAAGAGGGAAACACTCTCCCCAGACCTGCCCCAAGCAATACAGGTAAAACCAAAACAAAAAATGAGTAGATTGGATAATTCTGGAAAAAAAAAAAAAAAAAGGATTGTGGGCTGATCCTTCCAAATGCATTAGTTTGAAAAGTAAATTACCTTTCAAAATATAATTGTGTTAAATCAGTGTTTAGAAATCCCTCTCAGCCCTGCAAGTATTTTGTCTCATAAAGAGATGCCATGCCCCTGAACGTGTTGTCAACTGCTTAGAAAACGAATCTGAGAATATTAGAGCTACAGAGAGGAATAGACTCCTCTGCAGCCTCGTTGTGTGTGATGAAGGAGAGAGATGAGAGCAGCTGCTTGCCCACACTGTGCCTGGAGCTCAGGTCCCTCGCATCTGATCCTCGCCTCCCACTCACCTTACAAATGTTGCTTGTATCCTCAGCTTGGGAGAGAGTATTTCCTCAGGTATACGATCTAGACTTACGACAGCAATTGAAAAGTTCTGAAGTCTCCTGAGGTTCTCCGAGATTCCAGGTTACCACAGGATAAGTTCTAATCCTATCACAGCAAATTGTTCCAGATGGGAAAAATCCAACATTCTTCACTCCCAGGACCCCGGCCTATTTTTGTTTCTCTCTGAACTCCTGCTCTTCAGATCTCAGAAATACTCACTTGTCTCAACCCAAAACTAAGCAACCAAGATTGATAATCATCACGAATTAAGCGTCTTCATTTGGATTTCCCTAACGTATCTATAGGTCCTGTTCTTGTCTCAGGATCCTGCACAGGACACCACCTTCCAGTGGACCATCAAGTCAAATGCGGCTATAAGTAGCCTTCTTAGCTTTCTCTGGGCTGTTACAATTTCCCAAGGCTTTCTTAATGTTTGACAGACTACCTTGACAATCTTCAGAGGTACCAGTTAGATATTTCATACTTAATCCCTTTAATTTGGATTTATTGCACATATTTCTCACTATTAGATTGGAATTGCAAGCCTGCTGGAGGAAGATACTGAATAGCAGTGTCATTCTCCTTAGGGCCTAGGGAGGGTACATGCTACCCTCGTGACATCACTGACATTAGCCATGATCCCTTGCTAAGGGAGCCTTTGACAGTTTTCTCCAATGAAAGGTTACATTTTTCCCTTTCTGTACACAAGCACAGCCTAGACAAAGAGGAGGAAACATGTTTGTATTCATTTATGCACACATATACATATATAACATCTATGCATACACATGCATTCATATATGTACATCTATATTACATACATGTATACATAGATACATATATACCATCCCCTTACTCTGGTTTTTGCTTATCAATTCACTTCTAACCAACTGTGTATGATCATATATCAATCACTGGATTGACATTGAACTTCAGGAAAAGGAACTAAAGAACAAGGACGCGATTTTGCACTGTGTTTCCAAAATCACCTTCCTTACCAGTATGTTTTGGCTTTCACTTTCAGGAGTACAAAGGACATGAAGTTCACCAACTACACCACATCCTTCTTTCCTCTATCCCTTTGTTCAGGATGCTGCCTCTGCTGGAAAGCTGCTCTCTTCATGCTGCGAGGCCAGTCCCCTCTCCTCTTCAGTAACTGCACCACTCCTGACGCATTCCTTGCCTAATCTGCTTCACAGCCCTCCATTCCCAGGACTGGGCTGCTGACCCATGTGGATTTGCAGCTCCACCAACCTCTCCCATCTGCAAGCTTCTGAAGGAGAATGAACACACATTAGGTATTTCTGTCCTTAGGATCTAGCACATGGAAAGTACTTCTTTAGTGCTTGTTTAATAGATAATTTAATGAATGTATAATATATTTAATATTCGAATAGATATTATCTTCATTTTCAAAATGGAGAAACTGAGGCTTGGAGATATTAAATAATTTGCATAAGATCAAACACAGCTAATAAGTAGAGAGCCAAGACTAAACACTGGGTCCTTTGTATCTTTCTAATTTTACCGTTGCTATTCTAGGAATCTGAAACCTTGTGGATTGTCTGCTTCCTGCTGCTGAGAGTAAATCCCTTAATAATCTTTTACAATGTTATTCCTTCCCATAAGTAAAGTTGTTACCAGTTGGGCCTTAACTACACTATTCTGACACGGTTACTCAATCTTAATAGTAATAATCATCAGAGCATAGTAATACTAATAAATCTTAGCATTAAATCTTTTTTTATGAACTTAGGACAGGGTCTACAGGATGTACAGGATCCTACTATGTAGATCGGACTCATAGTGATCCTTCTGTTTTCAATCTCCCAAGAGCTGGGATTACAGACACGCACTACCAAGCCCAGTCTCAGTCTCCATCTCAGCTCACCCCCCAGGGCAGGGCCAGCACAGCACACCAGGGTCAAACCCAGCCGCTGCTCTCTGCCTAAGCAGGCACTTTAGTCCACTGAGCTATCTGGCCAGCCCTGTCATTAAATCTTCATTATAGATGCCCCATTTTATCTCCTGAAATCTGATGCAAGGTCTCCAAAAGACTCCAAACATTTTCCTCCTTTAAGGACAGAGAAGGGCTTAATGCTGAGAGAGAGACAGACAGTATCATTTATATTATTTTAACTCGATGCTCCCCATACTTTTCCTAGAGAGGCAGGTAGTCCCAGTTTGGATGGGGCCAGGGGTCCTACTTCATGAGGACTATCACAGTTTGACCTCTCCATTTATTTCCTAAAGGGAGACTTAGTATCAGGAAGGTCGCTCGGCCAGACATGCATGAGTAGTCACACCTTGAATCTCCTCTCCATGTCCGCTCTTTCCATCTCTTGACCTCTACAGAGTTGGCAGAATTCCAAAATATTATGTATGCACATAAATTTTCCAAGAAATATGATGAATTCTTAGACTACTGACAGAGAAGGTGAAGGAAATATGGGTCATAAATATAGTTCTTCTCCCATCTCTTCTCTGTCCTTCTTTTGCTTTTCCTTCCTCGTCACTCTACTCAAGCAAGTAGGTTACAGCAAGCAAGATAGAAGTGGCAGCATTCCAAAGCAATTATAGCATCTCAACTTAACCCACAGCTAAGCAAACATATGCTGGGCTTTCCATACTAGCTCCAATTTCAAGTATTCTGTTTACTCTCCCTCAAGAATTTCTCCTAATGCCAATTTCAAAATAAGAGCCTTACCACCCAAGGCAAAGGTGGATTTTACTTTGGTTATGCCAGAAAAGTTTCTCCTAAATAACTGCTAGTGGTCTCTTACAATTCTGTAGCCTTGAGAGTGTTCTCACTTCAGCCCCATGCCACTGATTTCCCTGCGATAGCGATAGCGAAGTAAGAATGCTAAGCATTTCTCTCCGTGACTGCCTACCAGGGACTTCCCAACCACAACAGCAGTGTTCGAACTACCACATACCCCCTGTTCTACTTTTTTGTATAGCCTCCAAGTTAAGAATGGGTTTTGCACTTTTAAATGACTGAAAATGGATAAAGAGAATATTTTGTGACTGATGAAAAATTATATCAGATTCAAGTTTAAATGCCTACAAATGGAATTTTGAATTTTGTGAACGCAAATTTATGTAAAAGTCCATTTCTCTCTTTTCATGCAATTACCCATACAATGTCCTCAATTTTATCTCTTTGTCCACAAATTCTAAAATACTACCTCAGTTTTTACATAAAAATATGCTTCTGTCTGTTATAGGCAAAGGTTCTGATGCCGTGGTTAAATCTCAAGTCTTAGAATCAGATAGACGTGGCTGGAATTCCTAGCTGTGACATGTGACACTTGGGTTACTTCTCAAAAGCGACTGTCCATGCCTGTTGGAAGTATACTTGTCCATTAAGGGAGAGAGCGGTGAGGATTAAGTGACATAACACATGCAAAGCACTGAGCACGTACCTGGCACATCACAACACTCAGTAAGTGACAGCTGTTATCAACACCTCCATCAGCATCCCTGTTTGCTTTGTCATTGTTGTTAATTTTTGAAGCTCTGTATAGAAATTCCCAAATCTCTCCACAGCAAGGAAAGCAGTGGCTGTCAAGAGAATGATAATAACAAAGTGTGCAAAAGTCCCCTTCAGGCTTCTCTGTCTGAAGTAGTTCTGGTAACAGGAAGATGTTGATCTAATTAAAACTATACTCTGCATGGGGTCTGCAAAGCTTAATCCTCATAGAGAAGGCATTTTTGTATTAAAAGAGCCTCATGTGGTGCCAAATAAACCTTCAATTGTGGGAACAAATACATGATGGAGGAGGAAAATCGGTCAGTGGCTGTAGAAAAAGAATATATATCTCGTCTTTTCATTAAAAAGTAGTTTCCTTTAACCCTAAACATTTTTAATTTTCACTCTTCTTGCTGCAGTCCTGCCCTTGCCTACTCCAGCTCTGCACATATTTACATTATGTACAACATGTTCTCCAGTTTGTCACTGAAGAATTCAAATGCATATATGGTATGTTTTATACACATTACCTTGTATGTTTTAAAATGTTTTCATTATAATTTCAATATATTACTAAAAATGTGGAAAACAATAAAGTGAGAGAAGACAATGTCTCATCTTAGATTCCACATGACTTAAGCATGTGATTTACCTTTTACTTTTTAAGTGGCATAGTGTGGATGTGAATTAACATTCTGCTACCACGACAAGGTCCCAGAGAAAACCCATTTAAAGGGAGAAAGATTTATTTTTGTTTATCGTTTTGAGTTTCAGCCCATGGCCAACTGGCCCCATTCCTGTCAGGCAAGGGGAAGGTGGAAATAGCTTAGAGGAAGGCTGTGGTAATGGGCATCTGTTCAACTAAGGGTAGCCAAGAAGCAGAGCGGGAAAGAGCGACAGGGCAACTTGCCAGGGACAAGACATTAAACCCAAGGGCACTGAGAGCTCACTGGTTGTGTTCAGTTGAACAAGCAAATGCCCAACTCTACTGGACCAACATGGACTCTGAGTGTGCCTGAGGGGATTTACTGAAAGTGGAAGACCAGCCCTAGTGTGACTTCTTGACTAAGCCATACAAAGGCAAACGAAGAAGAAAGACTCGCTTTTGTTTCTTCAGAGGGGCTCCAGTGTTTAACTTCACCTTGGACACTGTCCCCTGATTTCAGCTCAAACTCTTCAGCCTGCAGCATAGATCCTGCAACCTCCTGGTACGGACTCACACGGGACCCTACAGTGAGCCTCAGGCCTTCAGCGGGATCCTTCAGCTCTGAAGCACCCAGGAATTCCTTTTGCACTCTTCCAGCCTTGACCCTGTCATGGCCATTGTGAGCCAATCTCATAAATCCTGACATACTCATATGTCTTGTGTTACGTGTGTTTCTCTAGTGAGCACTAATGGATACAGACACCCTCCTGTGATGCATCCCTGCCTTCCCAGCTTCCATTGCCTCCCAGTAAAGTCATCATACTGTGGATATATTCAGGGGTTAACTCGCAGATGAAATTACAACCTTCATGAGCTAGTCACTTGTGAAAGATCCAGTGCTGAATGTGGAAGTCTTTTCAGAAATATTTCAGATCCAAAGCATTACAGCCATGTGCGCAAATCATGAGATACAGTGTGTTTGCATACTGCAATGCCTACAGCATGCAATGATTAGATCCTGGAAACTGGTACATCACCTCCAACGTCATCATTCCTTATAAGAGGAACATTCAGATCACCTCTGATGGCTACTTAGTTTGCTTTTTTGGGGACTGAGAATTAGAGTCAGGACCTTGTTCTTGCAAGGCAGATGCTTGTGCCACTGAGCTGAGCTATATCTCTAGGCTTTTTTTGGTCTTCTTGAGACAGAGTCTCACTATGCAGTTCAGAGTGGCCTTGAGATCACTTTGTAGCTGAGGCTAGCCTCCAACTCACAACAGTCGTCCTGCCTTAGCCTCCCGAATGCTGGGGTTATAGGTATGCATCACTATGCCTGGTTGGTGCCACCATACTCTGCTGCCTCTTTGAAGTATACAATTAAATGCTATCAATCATAGTTATCCTCTGTGCTGCTGAAAATTGGAAATTAGGCCTCCTATAACCCTATTAACCATCCTCTTTCTAACCTCTCCCAAAGCCTTCCTGGATTTTAGTAAGTACCATTCTGCTCTGTACTTCTGAGGTAACCTTTTTGCTTTTCATGTATGTGAGAACATGAAATATTTTAGGGGTCCTGACTTGCTTCACTTGCCATGGTATATTGGCTCACCATGCTACTTTGAATGGCAGGATTTAATTCTTTATATGTGTGTGTGTGTGTGTGTGTGTGTGTGTGTGTGTGTGTGTGTGTTTCATTTATTCAGTCATTGATGATGGTCACCTGTATTGATTCCTTATCTTGGCTGCTATGAATAAACATGGAAGTGCAGACACCTCTTCAATATACCTTTTCCTTTCCTTTGAATACACCTAATAATGAAATTGCTGGATCATACAGTAGCTCTCTTTCTAGGTGTTTGTCTTTTTCTCTTCTAAGAATTCTTTAAAGTGCCTGAAAGCAGGTACAGGGGCTGGGGTTTTGATCTTTGGGCCTGCCGTGCCAGCGCTGCCCTGGGGGCGTGCTGAGATGGCAAGTAAGACTGGACGTGATGGCACGTGCCTGTAATCCCAGCTCTTGGGAGGCTGTAAACAGGCGGATCACTATGAGTCTGATCTAGTAGTGAGACCCTGAACACCCTGAAGGCCCTTCCCTAAAATAAAATAAAAAAAGAATTCTTATACTCTTCAGGGTTATAATCATGATACATTTATATATACATACATTTTAT
>NW_004524638.1:5953374-5961879 GCF_000260255.1 Octodon degus | reverse complement strand
TCCTGTGCACAGTGAATGACCTAGGACCCTGTGATGCTACTTGTAGTCCTGGTCACAGGCATATTTATTCTTCATATCTCCACCCTGAAGCTTCGGACCACGACCCACAAGATGCCCACTGTGCATCCTTGGGATCATCATCCTGCCTCTAGATCTCCACTGCTGAGTTTTTGGATCTTCTTTGAAGACATAATAGCTGCAGTCCAGGGACCAATACTAAATGGTTTGAAAACTTAAGGACTCAAGGGCCAGAAACCTGTGTTCAAGTCTCTATCTTCTGACAATGGTCGTGCAACTGTCATAGAATAAAACAAGTACAATGTTTGGTTTCTGTCTCTAGTTGTTACACAAAGATCCTAAAACTCTTGAAATCCTAAGATGTCTTTTGTTACTGGTAATAAACCCCTTCAGTTAAACTGCACTCATGCTATTGCCCTGATTCAGCATGGGACCTTCTGGCCTCGAGACTGTATGATGAAACTCAAGGACAAGGAGACGCAGAGAGCATGGCAGTTGGAGAACCTCTACATGAGCTGGGTATGGCTGAGTGCCACACCTGAGTGCCACACCCTGCCACCTCCTTTTGGCTGTTTCTGAGTTGTGCCCTTTATCTGAAACAGGGAAATATTAAGCATCATGTTTTTCTGAGTCATTTAGCAAACTACAAAACCCGAGCAAGGACTGTGGGAGCCCTTGAATTCGTAGTTGGCCAGACAAAATAGTAGGCAGCGTGAAAACCCATTGCAGCTACAACAGGGAAAGATTATGCAATTGAAGCCTTCACTAACAGGTCTGTACTAACTCAACCGAGTTTTCTGATATACAATTACCATTAGAGAATGGGAGATGTGGAGTGGAGCTAAAGACATACAACTGATGTCAGGAAGTGCCACCCAAGCATCATCATGCAGTCCCAGTGAGAGTCCATGAAATGGGGGAGGTTTTGCTTTATGATCCAAGCACTCTCGGGCCTTCCAAACCCCACTCCTTCACAGTTCCCCAGTAATGAGAATGTAAAACAGGCTTACTAAACCAAGCACTGCCAACACACAACTCTGCAGGACAAATATAGACAGAGAATATTGTGTGCCACCAGTAGGGAGAAACTGATCTGGGAAGTACTTTACAATTTGAAACATTTTTTTTTTCCCCTGCTCATAAGGGCTGCAAATCCCATTATCTGCAGGGTAGAGTTTAGTGCCTTTATCCAAACTCCCATGCTTCCAAATTGGGCCTTTTGGAGCTTGCAGGGAAAAAGAACAGAGCCCGTGGAGGAAGCTGCTTCCTTCATTACTGGAAGAAAATCAGTGAGCTAACTGTCTGAGCAAAGATTCAATTAAATGCTTAGCCGAAGGTCCTCATGCTCCCTAGTTTCTATCGAGGGAAAGGAGATGAGAGAAAGGGCCTGGATTTCTCCGTGTCTCCAGGTTTTTCTCTTAGCTTCATCAACATCTTATTCATATGTCTGCAGACACACTTGGCAAGTTAGGATTTACCTTACAAACTTTGCGCTAAGCTCCACCCACACAGCTAAACTCTAAGCTCTTCAAAGACAAGGTTATCCCATTTTGTACAATGGGACCTAGCAAGTGTTTAGCCAAACACCAACAACCAGTGCTCTAATTCTCCAGACGCTATTGGAGGTGCTACAATTTCATTCATTTTGGACACAACTACCTGGAGTTAGCATCAGATTCCATCATCTATTAAGAACTCAGTCCACAAGACTATCCCCATTTCAGAGGTCAATCACAAGTCCTAGACCACTAAGGTTTCTAATTAACCTACCGCGCATTTTGAGGGTACCCACCACACCCTGGTGTTTGATAGCTCGATGTGTTGAATCACAGAACTCAGAAATACAGGAGCAGCTAACTGGAAGAAAAGCATCAGAAAGGTGCAGTGGGTGAAAGTGGAGGCAGAGCTATGGTTCCTGGCGCTTCAGGCCTTCTCTACAGGCAGGGGTAGGGGATCCACCTCCCAGAGCCCCCACCTTTCCACCAACCCAGAAGCCCACCAAATCTCATTATCTGAGAATTTTTATGGCATTTTAATCTCTGACTTCCCCTTACGGTCCCCAAAGTCATAGATGAAGCTGAAAGTTTCAGCCTTCCAACCACTCGGCCCTCTGGTAAAAAGCTCCGTTGTGAGGGGAGCGAGGCTACCGTCCTAAGACAGCCACAACATTTGCATGAACTCAGGTGTCCTCTAATTCTTATCATGAAGGGTCAGAGAGTCTGTTATCACTCAGGAAAATCCAAGGGCTTTAGGAGCTCTATACAAAAGCCAAATTCAACAGAAAATGATCCTATTACCCTTCTTACTCGGAAAATTATAAGGATTTTAGGAGCTCTGTGTTAGGAATGCGGCCAGTATAGAGCGGTACTGAGCGTTAGTTCATAAACATTTCTGTTCACACACAATTTGGTTTGCAATTAGAAATAATTGGCAAAATGTAGCTTCCAATCATGAACTCTATCTCTGGTGACAACTTGACTCAGGCCAACTTCGCCAGAATCACAAAACAAACTAAGTTCATGAACTGAGGTATCGTGTCTAACTGAGACAATACTGTCTACTTTGAAGGCTCCCTGGGAAGAGCAAATAAGAAGACGCAGATCCACAGGCTCAGGAATTGCTGCAGCTTTTGTCCTCTCAATTTTGAGTAGCAAAACCTCTGGTTTATCTCCTGGGGGCTCATGCATGATTATCAGTCACAAGTTAGCTCAGTGCTGTCCTTGAGCGCCCCTAAGAAGCTCTCAGCTCCACTTTGTCTGTGCCACTTTGTCTTTACCTACTACGTGTGCTATTTTAGCATATTATCCCAGTGGAGTCCAGAGGCTAATCCACCCTTGCACGCTGTAAGAACAGAGCGCCCTTGGCAAGGATGGCTACATGTTAAGTGCAGCTCCTGTTTGATGACAGGACAACTGGATCTTTCAACAACAGAAAAAGTACATGAGGAGAAAGATAATCAGAAAAGCAAATATGGAGACAAATTACAAGAACTTAGGGAGAAAGTAGCTAAGTATATCTCACTTTGAAACTGTATATGAAAACTACCTAGCCATTAAAAAAAGAGTTTCTGACCTGGATAGGAAATAAAAGATGTATGAAAATATTGCAATAATTTAGAGGAAAAGGGCCAGCCAAATAGCTCAGTGGATTAAAGCTCCTACAAGCAGGCGCAGGGGCTGGGGTTCAATCCCTGGGCCTACCATGCCAGTCCTGCCCCCAGGGCGCTCTGAGACAGCAATTGAGACTGGGCGTGGTGGCGGGTGCCTGTAATCCCAGCTGTTGGGAGGCTATAAACAGGCAGATCACTGTGAGTCTGATCTGATAGTGAGATCCTGAAAACCCTATAGACCCTTCCCTAAAATGCAAATAATAATAATAATTATTATTATTATTATTATTATTATTATTTAGAGTAAAAATATGTTAATTCAAAAACAGATTCTAAAATTATTTAGCTCTACCACTATGCAAACATAAAACCCTTCCAGATATCATATTTGGTCATTAAAAGAGAAGGCATTTACAAAAAAGAGAGAGAGAGAGAGAAAAAAAAGAAATTTCATTCCTTTATTTATTTATTTATTTATTTATTTTTCTTTTTTGCAGAACCAGGGATTGAATTCAGACCCTTGCACTTGCCAGGGAAGCGTTTATTCCACTGAGTCATCTCCCCAGCCCCAAGAAGGCATTTCCAAGAGTTGATTTCTTACTTTGTTCTTTAGTTATGAGTGTATATCGACTTTATCTTATCTTTGCTTAATATAGAGAAGCTAAAGGAAATAGACCAAGATATAACAAAGTTAATTTCTGTTTGCTTCAACTCACTAGAGTATTTTTCACTAAATAAGGTGACATATAGAGAATGTTTGAACTAAGTTAGGTTCTGTTTTTTGAAAACCATCTCCAACTTCTTCAAAAACAAAAACGAATTGCACCCACTGAACTGTGTGAAACTAAACACTGGCATTGATAAAGCAAATCTCAGTCCTTTGAAAGACTTCAGAATCTCGGCCTCTCCTTCCCTTGGATAGATCCTTACTTAAGCCACCTAACTATGATCAGCGTTGAATTTGCTTCCTTCAAGATGAAAAGCTGGTAGGTGAACTGCAATCCAAGGACGAATGCGAGGAACAGCTCCTCACTGCGCATGTGCAGGATTCCAGAGGGCCTCCGGCGTGCGTCATCTGATCAGTGGAAGAGCCCCATGACTGATGTAACTGGATTTCTATCCATATCACCACAATATGGGGTCTCCTTGATGACAATGATTTCTTGGCGAGCCAGCTTCCATTTCTCTTCCCTGGCTTTGATGTGGCAGTTTTCAGGGGCTGTCCTTCGTAGTGTCCAAATGGCTCTCCAATTCATCTTGCACCAAGCGCAGCGCAGAAGCTGTGGCCAGAGAAGAAAGGGAGCAGCATGCAATTATGTCTGACAAAGTCACCAGGAATCAGAAAGCAGAATCTGGCAATCAGTGTGGCGATTAAGTGATTTAAACTTCCGGCCCAGCGTTCTTTGAAAACGCAGTCTCCAAACTGATTTTGGCTCCATTAAAGTGAATCACGAGAGGCAAAACTTTTTAATGACATTTAAGTATTTTCTCACTGGCAAGTTAATAACCTTTCTGTCTACACGAGGGGAATTTTTGTGATGTACTCAGACAGAATTCCCCACACTACATCAGCCCCAAGCTGCCTAGTGGTGGAACAGGCAGCGCCAGCGCGAGCACCCTCCCATCTGTTGGAAGCCAAATCTAAGTCTGGCTCGCATATACTATGAGCACTTGGCCCACGCCTAAGAATTTAATTCAGATGAAGTTAGGGGGAAGGAGATATATTTTTCCCTAAATTTCATCACATGTGAGATTTAGTTTTATTTTGTGATTGCAGCAAAAGCAGTTTTAGATGTTAATCCGGTCTGTAAATCACAGTTCATTGTAGTGTGCTTGCTCTTCAGAAGTGGAAGTTTCAAGGAGGCACGTCCTTTTTTTCCAAAAGGAAGACAGAGGACATTTAGATGTGGCTTGTCCTAAGGGCTTACCCAAAATGCCCAAGATTGAGTTCTGGCTCTGTGGGCATCAGTGCTTTGGGATTCCCTTTGCTGTGGCGGGACAACTGCCCTGCAATCACTGACCTCCTCCAAGCCCTGCTCCTCCAAGAAAGACCTGTGTGTTGTCCCCATCAGGATTCCAGTTCTTCCACAGTCCCCAGCCTGCAGTGGGCTCAAAACAAATATATGTCTGATAAAGAAGAGAGTAGGACACATGGCAATAAGTGAAGTGGTTCCTGAAATAAAAATGGAGTGTATCAGAAAGATTCGAATTCTGTGCTCCTATTAACACCATTTTCTTTTCTTTTCTTTTTTTTTTTTTTTTTTTTTTGTGGAACCAGGGATTGAACTCAGACCTTTGCGCTTGGCAGGGAAGTGCTTATTCCTCTGAGCCATCTCCCCAGCCTAACACCATTTTTATACTTCCTTGTCCAGTTCTAAAATACAAACTTTGAAATATAGAGCTGGGAAATAACCATGACTACAAAAGTAGCAGTTTTCAACAATAATAATGATTGAAATCAAATTAGAATATAAATTCCCTACGAATTCTTATGGTAGAAATCTGAATAATACTGCTTTATAGTACTAATATTATAAAGATCCCCAGTTGATTCTGAAAGCTATTGAAGTTAAATACCCCATCCTTTCAAGGATAGGGCAAGACACGATTTCTGGAAAGAAGAGAAACCTGTCCAAGATCACAAAGCAAAGTAGGGCTACAACTGGGTCAAATGGAACCTCGAATCCTAATTTCTGAGGAATCGTCACACTAATTTCCAAAGTGGTTGCACCAGTCTCCGCTCCCACCAACAGTGGACAAGGGTCCCTTTTGCCCCACAGCCCCACCAGCATTTGTCATTGCTTGACCTATTGATAACCCTTGAAGCCATTCTTCCCAGGGTGAGATGGAATCTCAGTATTGTTTTCCTTAGTATCTCTCGAATGACCAGTGATGGTGAACATTTTTTCATATGTTTATTTGTTGTCTGTATTTCTTCATCGGAAAAGTGCATCTTCACCTCAGATACCTACTTTTGGACGGCATCTTCAAATTTGGGAGGTCTGATTTTTTGAGTCCTTTATGTTTTTTATAACAATCCTTTAAACATTTTTTGCACATTACGGATATGGATTGTCTCTTTCTATTGATGGTATCTGTTGGTGGTATCTCATGCTTTGCAAAAGCATCTTAATGAGAACCCAGTTGTTGATTATTTGTGATAACTCCTCTACTATCAGAATTTTTTATTCATAAAGTATCTGCCTATACCACTATCTTTGAGAGTTTTATCTATTCTATCTTCCATCAGATTAATGCTTCTGTTTTAATATTTATATCTTTGATGATTTTGAATTCAGTTTAGTGTATGATGAATGATATGGACCCAATTTTAATCTTTGGCATGTGCAGAGCCAGGATTTCTAGTGCCATCTATTAAAAAGTCTACCTTTTTTCCTGTGAATGTGTTTGGCATCTTTGTCCTCCCAGAAGAATTAAACACATTACAGCACAGGGATGTATGTGCACCCATGTGTATAGCAGTGCAGTCTGCCATGGCTAAGTCTGGGAAACAACCCAAGGGCCCATTAACTTAGGAATGGATAAAAAAGATGTGGTGGTACCTTTATACGATGGAGTACTACTCAGCCCTAAAGAAGGATAAACTGGAGACTTCTATAGGTAAATGGATGCAAATCAAGACTACACTCATAAATAAAATAGATCAGATTTGCATGTGTAAACATCTTATTATCTCCCTAGTGTAAGAAGCTGAAAGAGTAAATAGTAACCAAAATGTACAGATTAAAGCACCTGCTGAAAGAGACACAGGGACTGGGGTTTGATCCCCAGCCCACTATGCTGGCCCCACCCCCAGGGTGCACTGACATGGCAATGGAGACTGGGCGTGGTGAGGCACACCTGTAATCGCAGTGCGTGGGAGGCTGAAAACAGGAAGATCACTGAGTTGGATCTGTGTAGTGAGACCCTGTAGACCCTGTACTAAATACATGAAAAAGACGGAAAATGTGCAGTAGAGATTGTAAAATGTGGAGAAGCTTTAAGAGCAAAGAGACACTAGGATGAGGTAATAAAGAAGCCAGAAAAAAACAAAAAGCAAGCACACCTATAATATTCAAATGACGGAACTAAACAAAAAAGGGGATACAGATGAATGTCCATTTTGTATCTGTGTATTCAAAGTGGTTAGGATAGATATATAGTTACATTCTGTTAATGAATAGAGGGATTTGTTCTAATAGTGTTTGTAAATAGGATCTCAAGTCCACATCTTGTACAGCAATTAACAAGAATGTATGCAGTGTGTTAATTATTGAAACTGTCCTACCAATTTGATTTGAAACTGTCCCATTGCTATTTGCTTCTCAATAAAATTATAGAAAAAAAATAAAAATTCAAATGTTACAGCCACAAATAAAACATTCATGTCTAATGATGGTGAAAAAATGCATATATATATATATATGATGGTTAAGACAGTTATACTACCAATTTCTCTTATTTATTGAAAAGAGAAGTTGGTGTTAATGCAGTTCAGAAAATTAAATGCTGTTGTCTTACACTCTGAGTAACTTATTTAAAGATAAAAATATTCAATGTATTAACCAGTGTCACTCACCTATTATTTTCTTTTGTAATTTTGCTTGCATTTTTTTCTCTTTAAAATAAAAATATATAAGGGTTTTTGGAATAGCTTGAACCTAGGTTTTCTGATTCTTGATCTTCAATTTTCTTTAAAAGATCTCTCTTGCACTTTAAGTCCTTAAGGATTTACTTAAGGAGCACGTATTGGGTTTCAGCACTCATGAGTGTTAGCAATAAAGGACAGGTAAGACTAGATTTATTTTTATTGAACATTTACTATGAATACTACACTGAGTGAAATCCTCTGTATGATACAGCTCTATATCCTCACTTTGTATAATTAAATTGGAAAGTTTTAACTTAAAAAAATTAGTTGCCCATCAGAAAACATAGCAGTTGATTTCCAGTGGCAAGCTCTGCTGCTGCTGAAGAATGCAATCTCCCAGGAAACCTAAAGAAATGATTCCGTGTGATTGGCTGGGCTCCCCAGCCCCACGATTCCCCTACTCCCTGCCATTCCTGGAGTGGGAAGACTGAGGAAGGGAATGGGCCCACTTACACATAATGACATAGATTATAGGTGTCAATCTTTATGGCATAAAGATCTGACCATTATTACTGTTTTTACTGTAAACCACTAGGACACCAGAACACCGTAAAGCTCCTACCTCCCACTTCCCCTCTTCTATCTTCAACTTGTGGAGGTCTGGCAAGATGTCGACCAGCTACAGAACCAGACTGGTGAAAGAACTAATAGGAGAAGAAAGAGGTGTACTAACAGTGTTTGGACAGAACATCCTGTCTGCTTCTTGTACCATGGATAACCACTAAGA
>NW_004524638.1:5951199-5953234 GCF_000260255.1 Octodon degus | reverse complement strand
TATATAAAATAGGGACCAAGAATCTTGGCTTGAAGGTAGACAGGAAAATGAAAGGGTTAAAGGGTTAAGGCCGTTAACTTGAGAGAGAAGAGACAAGCATGAAAGCCCCAAGACTACATTCTGCAGATAAGGAGGAAGGCTAGGAATGTGCATTTAAACTCTGACATTGATAAGTCCAAACTCACAAAACAAGGACTCAGAGATAAGGAAATTTATCTTTCAAAACTCCTCTATGGTGAATCAGTGGAATTTTGAGGATTCTCTATGGGTTGGTTAATACCAGCAAACATGTGAGAAGTATGCATACTGTCCCCAACTTCACATTCTCTGTGGGTTTTTTTTTCTCTATTGCTCTTTGATAACACATAGTTCTAGCCTTCTGTCTTACGTGGCGCACAGCAACAAGAACTGAAGTTCGACCTTATGCACAACAGCGAGTGCATTCCAGAACTGTATGGAACCCAGAGAAGAGAAAAATCTGCTTGGAAACATAGTACGAATGATAGAAGAAATGGCCAGGGAGGGCTTGCCAAGATTCCAGCCAGCTAAATAGTATCTACTACTACTGAACACTGTAGAAACCAGAAGCAAAGATTATGCACAACGTTTGGAACTGTGTTTGGTGGGACCATGTTGCGTTGGTTGCTGGTTCTGCTCTGGAAGCTTATGAGAGTGTGGATTCTTCGTGCTTGTACTAGAGACCCCAATACAGCTGGTTAAAAGGAGCATTTAGTTAAGCTTTGATTTTATCAAAAGATGGAAATACAACAAATTTGAAGCTCAAAGTGGCTTTTATTTCTAATTCTGGAATTGGACCATGGCTTTTTCTGTACAACAAAATGAATATTTCACTAGACCCGGCAGAATGGTTGGTCTTAGTAAGGAGGAAGCAAGGAAGCAGAGAATAACAAAGTTTAACTTCAGACAACTGTGGATTATGTTCCTTTCAAGGCTTAAAGCAGAGAACACATCTTCCTTATCGTAACTCAGGGAGAATCAGTTTCTTTTGGATCAGTTCCTATTCCACTTCTGTTTGGAGAAAATACTTGTCTAAATATTTCCCTGCTTCCTTAAAGTTTTGTTTTAATAATGTGACCCTCAGTGGGAATGACTGTTTTGGTTTGGCTTGGCCCCCTCAAACCTTGATTCATGGTCAGTCCAAAATACTGGCCTCTCATAAACTGTATTTAACAGTCCACACTCTTAGAACTCAAGCAGACCATGAACTGGGGTGGAAAACAATTGACATCTCTATTTTCACTAATGAAACTCTAACCGAAATTTAACATTTTGACAGTAGATAGCAAACCAGAAAGTACTGGTGACACTTGTGACGACACCCACAGATACCTGAGTTATTTAGGTGACATGTTCCCTTTGTTGCAGAAACTTCAAAATGTTTATAAAAATAGGAGCTGCTATGAAACCTGATGCTAAATCCTGTTATTTCAGGTGTTAATCAATAAGCATATATGAATATCATTACATCGGAACATGTATACTAGTGATGCAAATAAAACAGTATAATTACTGTTGCTCTTATCATCTTTTACGTTTAATTAAATGTATTTTAAAACATCACTGTGGAGCCGGGCACGATGGCAGATGCCTGTAATCCCACCACTGGAAAGGCGGAGGCAGGAGAACTGCTGCAAGTTTGAGACCAGCTTGGGCTACAAAGGGAGCTCAAAGTCAGCCTGAACTGTGTAGTGAGACTCTGTCTCAAAAATAAAATAAAATATCATTTTGAGAAGAGACTTTGAAGGCCCAAGGGGTTTGTAACACACACAAAAATCTCCTCTTTATTGTCTAAGTTCCAGAAATTTCCATTTTTAATATGCAAGCCTGGTATTTCTGACATGAGTAGTCAAAAGGCAACTGCGTGAGCTTCTCCTATAGGGCATGTGTTTGTGTAGGGCGTGATTCTTATAATATGGGGGGCTGGAATTAAATAAAGTGTAGAGAGAGCACAGGCCCGGCAAGTGAGTGAGACGACCCGGGCCGCGGGATCCTGCACAGACCCAGAGCGCAGGCC
>NW_004524638.1:5928380-5949419 GCF_000260255.1 Octodon degus | reverse complement strand
AACAACAGAGGTTTGTACCTATGTTGTTTATTTATTATTTCTTGCCTATATCTTGTAATATGAGAAACTACTTTGGCAGTAACAATACACAAGGTACTAACCATTATTACTCTCCTAAAATCTTGTTTTGAGATTTTGTAAAAAATAAATAAATAAAATAAAATAAAAAATAAATAAATAAATAAATAAAGTGTAGAGAGCATCATAAAAATAAGACTGAAATTCTACCAGCTCTGCTTCTAGCTGTTCCCAAGAAAGTTGGTGGGACATAGCTGAAAACATGTCACACTCCCACACTTAAATGTGAGGCCATAAGCAAGCAGTGCGTACCTCTTAACCACCCATCTGCAACTTATTATTTACTCTTATAGCCTCTGTTAAACCATAGCTGTGAAGCTCCCAGGGTTTACAGCAACAGTGGATTTATATGCGTGTTATGTCTCTTACTAGCCTGATACTCAAGCCAAGGATGAAAATAAAAACAAATGAACTGTTGAGACAAAAAATAAAACAACATCCCCCCACCAGAAGAAATGCCAAGAAATCAGGGCGTAGCGATAAAGCCAAGGCTGGGGGCTGGGGAAAGGGTTATCTGCCTTCCTTTGCTTAGGATCATCTGGCTTCCTGGTGTGCCACACAGCTGTGTCCAGGAAAAAAAAGCTACCAACCTTCGAAACGAAATAACTAACAAATGTACCCCTGCTCTAATTTTTAGTGTTTTATTTGACCTCATCATGTTTTAATTACAAAACACATTTATTTGTGCGTTCAAAGAGAACTAAGAAGCAAATGCAATAGCTATTTACTAGAAGCCAAACAATGGATGTGTTTGATCTCATACAAATTGCAGCGAGCTACTGCGATCTCCGTTGGATAATTACACGAGGCTCTAATGGACAACGACTTGTTAATCGGGTGAAAGGGCCAGCAGTCATCAATCCTTGTTGCTTTTTCAATGCTGTGCTGTTCCTCTAATTTGTACCAAGGAAGTTTTAAAATTACCTGGAGAGAAAAATAGGGACGGTGTCTCTTTAAAAGCAAAATCAGGTTAAAGATGGCAATACACATTCTTATGTCTCTTCAATGACCAAATCTCATCAAAAGAGAAGAAAGGGATGCTCTAGGTAGAAATCCTCAAGGACAGAGAGAGCAGAAGACTTCACTGCAGCAATACATTAGAAGCTCAAAGCAAGTGGATGAGTGACAGGGCAGCGAAGCTTCAAGGATGCTGACCCCAAGCCTGCAGCGCGCCAGCCAGCCAGCCAAGCTGACTTAGGCTGCGCGGGTTCCCCAAACCTCAGAAATTGGTACTGCTCTTTATTTCTGGAAATGGGCAAATTGGGAGGCTATCAACAAGAAAAAAAAAATAAGCAGATTTAAGAAGCTGTTAAACTCTACCTTTATTTCTCCATGAGTCACAGCCTGGAGACTTAGTTCTTGGAAGGAATAAATAAAAGAATCTCTGATGTGTGGAAAGCTGGACATGGTATCCACGCTGCAGCAGAGACGCAATGGCAAAGCGTAAAGAATGACCCAAGACTTTCCTGACAGCTTCTCTCCAGCAGAGAAGCAGGTCCTGGGGCAGCTATGGCGGAGAGGCCGGATGTATATCTGGGAAAGGCCACACCAGCTCCCTCAAGCTGCGCTGCACAGTCCCCTTACCCATTTACCTTCTTCATGGGTGACCTGCATCCCATAGACATTGCACTAGTCATCTGAGCAAGGTGAAGTCCGAGAGGCAGACTTTCCCGATAACG
Source organism: Octodon degus (assembly GCF_000260255.1). NCBI lineage: Eukaryota > Metazoa > Chordata > Mammalia > Rodentia > Octodontidae > Octodon > Octodon degus. The sequence continues at coordinate 5,947,662 of NW_004524638.1, read as the reverse complement.
GGAGCACTCTGGTGGGAAACACTCCCCACCGAGCTGTCCCCTAGAGTGCTGTGCAGGATAGCTTGAGAACACCACTTCCTTTTCCCAGTCTTGCCCCACCCCTATAATCTTAGTGTTAGTCTCTAGGTGCAACTTGGTCTTGCAACCAAGTTTTGACTCGGGGTCTGCTTTCAGCCCCAAGTAATGCCAACCTATGGAGATTATGACTGGTATCCACTGACATAAACCGTGCGCTATGTCCTGCAGTGAAGTCTGGCGCTAGGACCTGATTGATGCATTGCACTGGGGCTTCCAATCAGGTTTGCAGAGCTGCACACTTACGTGGGTGCCACCCAAGTCTCCCTGGGCATGTTTTGCTATGAACGAGTCCAAGCTGCAAAACAAAGTTTCAAGGGACCCTATTTATGTTAAGGTAAAACAATGTTTCCATGAATCAAAAGAAGCATAGAAATATTAAAGGAACATCAAAAGTTCTTGGAAGTAAAAGAATGTAATTAGTAGTAGTTAGTAGCAGGTGTCTGAAGATAAAATTGAGATGACCTCCTAGTTGCCTATCACAAGGGAGAGAAATAGGTTAAAATGAGAGAAAAGGATAAACAATTTTTTTTTAAACTGCATGAATCCTTAGGATCCAGCTACCCAGTGCTACCAACTCTAAAAGAGAATGGGGGGAGGGAGGTAAAATATGGAACAATTAATTTTTTTCTAGAACAGAAGGCATGAATGTATAGAATAAAATGACCACCTAATTAACACTTTAATACCTAAATAATGATTAGCAAGTACATCTTTGTGAAGTCCCAAGACCTCCCACGCTGGGGGAGAGGGGAGAGAGAGTGCAGATGGCCAGAAAGAAACAAGAGCAGTTGCTCCGCAGAGGCTCTAGAAGCAAATGGCCTTACCAAGAAAGGCCAAACGGAAAGCCTCCAACCCTGAGGAAAATAATTCTAGTGTTCAAACTGCATGCATCTAAATTAGAATAAAATATGTGCTTTAGTCTGTTCAGGCTACATCAATATACCATAAGCAGTGGTTTCTAAGCCACAACATTTCTTTTCTCATAGTTCTGAAGTTAGATGCATTGAGACCAAGGCCTTGGCAAACTCAGTCCCTGGTGAAGGCCCACTTACCAGATCATCAGTGGACCCTCCTAGCTATGCCCTTGCAGGCAGACTGGGCAGGATGTGCTCTACAGACTTCACATGGGAACTTTATGATCTGGCCACCTCCAGGGAGCGACTCCGTCTTCTAACACAATCCCACTGGAAATTAGGCTTTCACACATGAATCTTGGGAGGATGCAAGAGTTCAGACCAAAGTAATTACAGTGAAGATATCTTCAGATACACAATGTATTAAAAAATGTTGTTGCCCACAAATCTTTTCCTCTGGAATTTGCTTGGATATGAGTTCTATGAACATAAAGAAATATATCAAAAGACAGCTGCCAGGGTTGGGAAAGTCTACAGGGCACAGCAGACAGCAGGAGGTCCCAGGATGATGGCGAAGATGCTGGTTGTGCCCAGAGTCAGGAAGGCCTTGGATGGCTGTCCTCAGAAAGGTGAAGTATGAATGTCCTTTCTGGGAATACAACTAGATGAGAGGACCACTGGATGAGGAGACAGATTTGGGGATTGTTGGTAATGCATACAACAAAGGAATCAACAAGGAAAAGCCACTGTTAACTTCAGAAAGTAGTAAAAATCTATGGAAGAAAGGAAGTGGATAGCTCAACAGACTAAGCGCCTGTCTAGGCAAGGGCAGGGACCAGGGTTTGGTCCCCAGCACCACATGCACAGGCTCCACCTCCAGTGTGCTGAGCTGGCCACTGAGACTGGGCGTGGAGTGCACGCCTGTAATCCCAACGCTGGGTAGGGGGAAACAGGAGGATCGCTACGAGTCCAAGCTGCGTAGTGAGACCCTGTCCCAAACACATAAAAAATAAATAAAAAAGAAAGGAAATGGAGCTTTAGTGCAGCACACACACCATATAGTAGTTTCAGCGAAGTCAAGGGCACGCCACGTTTAGGAGAGTGAACCCCCAGAATGACAGCAGGGCTGGAAAATTCCTATCTCCCACTCCTACTTTTGTACATTTCCATGTTTAGATCTGTTTAAATACACAAGTACTTCAGTGTTGCAATTGCTAGGAGCACCCAGCATGATAACACGGGGCATAGGGCCTCATCTGGGGAGCCACAGTGTGTGTCACAGTGCTTAGGTGTGCAGTAGGCCCCACCATCTGGAGCTGAGCAAATACATCCCAGTGACACTGATTAACGATGCCTTTCTTGGACTACAGCCCATCAAGAGACACATGACTGTACATATTTACAGGTAAATATTTGAATGCATGAATATGTAAATAAATATTTGCATATCTGAATAACTAAACACTGAATACCTCAACTTAATTAGATAAAATCTGTTAGAACAGAAACAAAAATTATACATGTCTCTAAAGTGAAAATTTGAAAAGAGTCATGAAAGAGAGCTAAACCCTCTTTTTTTTTTATAAAAAACAGCAAATAATTAAAATATATAATTGAGGGGCCTGGGGAGATAGCTCAGTAGAATAAGCACATGCCTATCAAGTGCAAAGGCCTGAGTTCAATCTCTGGTTCTGAAAAAAAAAATCTATAACTGAACTGATAGAAAGTATTATTTAGAAATATGGGGGCTGGGGAGATGGCTCAGTGGAATAAGCACTTCCCTGGCAAGCACAAGGGCCTGAGTTCAATCCCCGGTTCAAAAAAAAAAGAAAGAAAGAAAGAAAGAAAGAAAGAAAGAAAGAAAGAAAGAAAGAAAGAAAGAAAGAAGAAAGAAAGAAAAGAAATATGAAAGAACAGGAGCTGGGGAGATAGCTCAGTGGCTTAAGTGTCTGCCTGGAAAGCACAAGGTCCTGAGTTCAATTCCCAGTACCAATAAAAAGAAATATGAAAGAACATATCAAGAAAAAAGTCCAGACGAAGACAACTTTCTAGAGTTTGTTTCAATAAGCCCTGTAGAACTATTTAACTCTTCAAACCATGTTCATGAATCACGTCAATAAAACAAAAATTAGGCAGGAGTGATGGCACACACCAGTAATTCCAGCACTCAGAAGGCTGAAGCAGGAGAACCCTTGAGAGTTTGAAGCCAGCCTACATAGTGAGTTCAAGGTCAACCTGTACTATATAGTGAGACCTCATTTCAAAAAATTAAAAAAATGATGATTTAAACTAAATTTCAGAAAAAGCAGAACTAACTGGTCACTGTAACACATGCTATAATCCCAGCTACTCGAGGGCCTAGGGAGGGGAATGGAAGGTTCGAGGCCAGCCTGGGCGACTTAGGCCTTGTTTCAAAAGAAAGAGGATGGTCATGCATGTGTCACAGAGGCAGCGACACTGACAGCTTGCAGCAGGGTTGCACCCAGAGCCAGGCATCCCCCACTGTCACAAAAAGGGTTCATGTTGTCCCTGAAAATTTCTGGCAGGGGAGGTGGGCTTTTTCCTTAGGAAGGTCCAGTTTGGCTAAGAGTCATGATTGGACAAAGGCTGAATTGGGACAAAGAAAAAAACTAAAGCCCATGGCCTTCAGGGTTTTCTGTGGGCTGCAGAGAATCCATTTTCATCATCTACTTCCCTTCCTATTAGCAGATGATGCTTATATAGAAAAGTATATCTGGGCCCTTTTCTAAAAAATGAGGGAGGGGAGAATTATTTACATGGGTGGATACTGGTCAGGATCACCCCCAGAATACCAGGCCCTGGTCTCTGGTGGTCTAGGACTTATACAGGATAAGCTAGCAGCAGGTACAGAGCCAGCAAGGCTTGTCAGTTGTGGACTGGTTTATGCAATTTGCATCATAGTGATCAGCTGTTTCTAAGAGGCCCAAAGCAACCAGATCTGGAACAGGAATGACTGAGAGGGCCCATTCCAGGCAGATATTACCAGGCTGGGATTTAGGAATAAAGCTGTGAAAGACCCCATCCTTGGGAATTTAGGAAAAGAGATGTCTGATACTGTGTTTGCATTAACAGATGAGTATTGTTCTTTGTAATATTTTCCTGAAATTAGCCTTTAAGTGTCTCTAAAGACAAGACCAGCCTTATCCCAAGTGCTTTGGAGAATGAAAAGAGGATGAAACTCAAGGCATAATGGGAAGCCCCAGTTGAAAGCCAGAGAGTTGGTGGGAGACAGTATGTTCTTCCCCTTGAGAATCATCAGAAATCTAGGGCCAGATGTGGGACGTTCCTTGGTTATGAAGAATATGGACTTGAATTCATGCATTTAGATATTAAAGGAAAGGGCAATGTGTAGAGGGCAGAAAAGTGTAGAGCATTAAAAATATCATCCTTTTTAATCATCAGGAACATAGGAAGCAATTATCATCTTTCTGAATTGGAGGGCACCTCTGTGCTATTTTGGTTACAGATGATGTCACTGAGTCATTTCGCAAGGTCCACAGTGAGAAAGGACGAAGGCTGCACATCACCTAAAGCACTGGCTTCCCCGCTACCTGCCTGTGGGAATCCCTAGGCACCTGGTATTGCGGGGAAGCAGAGCTCCAACAGGGCTTGGGAAGCTTTCAAGTTCAGAAAACAGAGAAAAATGGTCTCGTTAGTAAATTCTGAAAAGTGTTTGAAGGTCAATGAGATATTGTGAGAATCGTATAAAATAGGAGGAAATACTTACACAACACAAGAAAACTTTGCATTCTTCCCATCACAAGAGTTGGGTCAAGCAAGAACACATAATCCGATTAAACAGAGCTGAAGGCTCCATGCGGACTGTGTACATACCATTCCTGGTTACCATAGTAACCACTTCCTCCAGCTCACAGTGTTGTAAAGAGAAAAACACACACCCATGTATGACTTACTAAGATTCCCCTGGGAGAGGTCTCTGCGAATCACGAAGGTCCCTGAGAGGAAGCAACAGTCGTTGTTCATCCCTGACAGGAACACCATTGTGTCCTCCGCTGATGTGACCACCTTTAGCATAGAGAGTAAGCTAAGTGTTTGTGGATTCCCAGTGCTTCTTGTGCCAGGCCATAGGCTCCCTAGCTGCAAGGGACTTTGCAGAGAAAAACAAACATTCAGCCTCCTGCTGGGCAAAGGACATGAGGAGAGAGGATGGTACAGGCTTCCTTCCCTGCACAGAAGTCTTGGCCCGTCAGAACCTAGTGCTACACTTTTGATCTTGGTTCATTCAACTAAATCATGGGAAAGTCAGTAGCATCTATGTCCAGGAGGATTACATGGATGAATACATATAGACATGTTGCACAAGGCATGGCACACAGTAAGACAGCCTGTTTGTCATCTATTGATATAGCGGTTGCTGATGCTGCTGTTGTTGTAGAGCCCACACTCAGGACATCTGTGCCTTTCCGGGTTTGATTTCTAGTCGGAAAGGCTGAGTGAGAGTGGAGAGTTGTTTGCTAAAGAGAACAAGCTATGGTGGGGGATTAGGTCCAAACTGCAGAGTTCGGTCAGAGTTCTCATTCCTTCCTCAGAGACAATGGCTATTGCACGTAACCTGGGCCAGTCTCAAGCATCATCCTTTGTGACAAGGGTCTACACCCTACTCGCCCAAAGCTCAGGCATTGTTGCTTTACACTAGGTCTTTGGTCACACCCAGACAAAAGAGATTTCCAGGAACGGGCCAGGCACAAGGCAATCTGGTTCTAGCTCGCCCAACTCCAGAGGCCCAAAAACACCACATCTATTGTCCTTCCTAATCTCGTGATTCAGGGTCAGAGGCAGCCCACTACCCATCCATCCTCTTGAGAATGGCTGTGGGTTGAATTGTGTCCACCAGAAAGAAGTGTCCTAGCTCCAACCCTTAGCACATGTGACTGAGACTGTACTGAGAAATAGTCTTCAAATGGAATCTGGCTACCGCGAGGCCTTCACAGTTTTGTGCAAGAGCAAAGACTGACCCACTCTGCAGTTTGGACCTGATCCCCACCCATAGCTTCTTCTCTTTAGCCAACAACCCTGCACTCTTTCTTGGACTTTCCCGATAAACACCAAACCCAGAAGGGAACATGTTCTGAGTGTAGCCTGTACTCCGACATAGCAGCAACAGCAACCACTACCACATCAATGGTTACCACATGAAGAGCCTTACCATGTGCTATGCAGCACTGTCCTCACAGGGAGAGGGACATTTGGGCACAGATATAGGGAAGAGACACAAGGACACAATGTGGGCATGAAGGCAAAGCTGTCATGACACCTCAGTAAGCCAAGGAACACCAAAGAATGTCGCGATCCACCACTAGGGAAAAGCAAGGACAGCTGCTTTCTTGGAGCCTGAAGGGACAGCAGGACCCTGTCAACACTTCACTTTCATACATCCAATCTCTACAAGTATAAGAAATTATGTTTTTTGAGCTCCCTGTTTTGTGATGATTTGTGATAGCATCCACAAAAAGCAATATCTTTTCCTTCTCCTTTGACCTGTGCCCACCTCAAAAGACATCATGGGTCTCTTGCCAGAAAACAGCTCTGCATATTGGAAAGGATTGAAAAGACATCAGACTTTTATAGAACAACTGGGCCCCTGGCTATCTTTCTAGCCATCTGCCTCCCATAGGGACTACAGTAGGTGGCAATCTACACAAAGGGACTTAACTAGAAATACAATTTCCCACTCACAGGGCTGGGGAGATAGCTTGGGAGGCTAAGCACCTGCCTGGCAAGTACAAGGACCTGGGTTTGATCCCCAGTATCGAATTCTGTACTGGCCCCAAAATTCCAGGCACGCCATGCCGGCATCCTTTACCAAATAAATAAATGAATAATCTTAAAATAGTCATAATTCCTCATTCACTTTTTCCTCTGAGTGGTACCACCCAACATACAACTACCTGCCTCAAAAGGGCCCTAACTAGTCCTAAACTGACCTTTTAACCTTTGTTCTGAACTTACCAGACAACTTTTTGGGGGAGTTTAGCTGGGCAGAATAAAAGTAAGCCAAGAGCCAGTGAGTCTTTACAGCTTATTTTCAATGTGCAGATTAAAAGAACCAGGGCCCAGAAAGGTAAATCAATGTCCAATAGTAGAAAATACATTTTTATTATTATCTAAAGAGAGTGCAAAATAGTAAAAAAAAAAATGAAAAGGAAAAAGAAATGATACACAGCTTCACCACACAAATCAATAGGCATTCAACAATGGTTGCTACACTGCATTACTGAAAATACATTGTAACACAGCTGTGTCTGAGTCTACCTTCATCCCCTTCCATAGCAAGTTTCTCATATAAAACAGAAAGAGGAATGAATTGGATGAAAAGACCGAGTTTGCAGAAATGCTTTTCTTTGCATTCAAATTTTTGTTCCTCTCTATGTATCCTTATGGGATAAAAACATAGGTTAATGAAAGTTGATAGTCACTAAATGTGAGAGAAAAGAAAAAAATGAGGAGAGTTGAGCAGATAAAGCAGAGGAAGAGGAGGAGAAAGAGGAGGAGGAAGCAGAGGAGGAGGATAAAGAGGAGAAGAAGGAGGAGGAGGAGGAGAAGGAAAGTAGGTTTAAAGGACAAGAAATAGGAAAGAACAAAGTTTCACAATCACAAAGGCTCCAGCTCTGACTTGGTAGTATTAGATGTGAAGTGCAGAGAAACATAAGCCCAAAGTGAAGAGCTACAAGGCAGCGTGTGGGCTGAGCCCAGCCCAGTACCTTGTTTTACTTTTGCAACTCTCAGGCATCATCGTTTGTAACAACTTGTTGATTTCACCTTCTCGAGGATGGGGAGCTGGGAACCAGCCCTTCACCAAGTGTGTCCATGGATGTGGTGTGCCGAGGTCCTAATTCCAGCCTTCTTGTCTTGGTCTTTGCAGTTCTGGAGCCCACTAACATGAGGGTTAGCCAGGAAATTCTATCCACTCTTGCATGAGGAGGCAGCACTGACAGTTTTCTGCTGGGATCTGCTGCAGGTAGGGAGGCTTCACTGTCTACCGATGCACCCTTCCACCCTGTGAGTGTAGGACCCCCAGCAGCAAGGTCACCTCAAGTCTCTCAAAATTTTGCATACAACAGACAAAGATTCCCCTTCTGGATGACAGCAGCACATCAGTCGTGGCTTGACCCACCCAGCGAGGGCTTCGTTCTGGCCCCTGTGCATCTCCATGACCAGCTGCGTGTTTCGGTCAGCATCCAAAGCACTCATTTCTTTTCAGCTATACTGCTAGACAGGGACTCATTGTGCAGTCTGCAGCAGGAATCCCATCAGCTTGACTCCAGCCCATGCACCTTTACAAGGGCCTAGAAAAGCATGGGCATCTGTCTCTGTCTTATGTGATAAAGATGACACAAACAAGAAACATCACCCTAATTAGGCAGCCAAGCAGACAGAAAGAAATGGAAACCTGCACGCTCGGCATGAGCAGTGGCCAGCGCTGGTCCATCCCAGTGAAGAGGCACCAGCTAAGGCAGAAGTCTTGAAAGTCTTGGCCAAGACCCACAACAAAAGATATTTTTTTAACCATGATCCAGTACACACAGCCGCCCACCCACATACACACAAACACACACACACATACACACACACACACACACACACACACACACACACACACCTCTTACATGTGTACAAAATTAATTAAGGTGAATGTCATCTCTTTTATCTCCTTTCATATACATCTCAAAATTTACTGATTTCATGACTTCTAATTCATCATGGTTTTAAAATTTTTCACCATCAAGTGAGAGGAGTGAAGGAAAAGGCAAACATTTTCTGCCTGGAACCTCTAAGAGGGAAAAAATTCTTATTCAAGATGCCCTGGAAGTAGAAGGACAGAAAAAAACCACACGACCATGCTCTCAAAACACAAACACAGTAGTTTAAATAATGGGTGACAATTTCACAAGGATCAGTACAGTTAGAAGTGTTTCTTTGGATTAAGAAAATACGGCTTTTATCCCGGAACTGTGACTCGAATGAAAAGTACTTGGTTTTGTTTTCATTTTTATAAATATGCCCCAGTGGCTAGCTTCAAGTGTGACCAAGTCGATGCATTATCTGAAGCGACTCAACTGTAACAAACCAAAACAACAAAGCATCTTCAGAGCAGAACCAATGTTTTGTTCCCATGAAACCCGAGAAGAGAGGCCTGAAATGTGAATCCCAAAAGCACAAGGACCCAGTGACTTGGACCCCGAGTCCCAGGGGTCTTCAGATGCGTTCAAGTTCATGCCCTCAGAATGTTCCTGCCTCCCAGCCTCTGCCCTCTGGTTCAGGCTGCCCTTCCTTTGGCAATTTGCCACCTTGGCTGTTTGCTAAACCTTTACTCCTCTTTCAGACTCAAAGATCACTTCCTTGGTTTGCTTTTTCATCAATCTCTAACTGAAGACTGAGTGTAAGCCAGAACCCTGGTCTATTACTGGGGATCCCCTGTGATGAGCAATTTTTGGCACCCATTCTTAAAAACCTTACAGGGTAGTCACATGCAATTAGTTTTATTTTTTAATGTGGTGTGAGTAATAATTCAAGAACACACACAGAGTTTTTTTCAGCTCACAAAGGGGAGCTTTTCACTCAAGATACTGGGTCATGTGAGGCTTCCTGCAGTAGCTGACACAGCTGGAGGGGTGCAAGAGAGAGCAAGGGTTTAGGGGACAGAGCTGTCTGAGAATCATTCCCAATTTAGAGGTGAGGAAGCACAAAATACATTTTCCAAGTACAAAGTTATCAAATTACAGAGGTACTGTTTGATCCCAGCACACACCAACCACAAGGCAGGTCTTTGAATCATTAACTCAGCTTCTCTTCAAATTTCCAGAGGAATTCAGGCAAGAAGGGAAACCTGGAGCAGGCCTGACAAACAAGAAGGAAAACATTAATGGAGGAGGGGTGTGCTGTTAGATCCCCAGCGGGCCCACATGTTCAGCCCAGGTGTGTGGGCCAGAGCGGAAGAGGCTTACTGTAGGACAGAGACAAAGCTGGTAGTGGGGGCTGTGGTCAAAAGCAGATTTCTGTTCTCAAAACCTGGCCAGAATAAGAACTGGGTTTCAAAGTCAAGCCGGTGAGGTACGAATCCCATCTCTCCTAGTCATTAGGCATGTGTACTTAGACAGCACACTTATTTTTTTGAGCCATATCTTCCTCTATATGATGAGAACAGAAATCTCTCCCAAGTGGGGCTGTGATGATGGTTAAATTAAGATTTAGTGTGTAAAACAGCAAGTATATTCCCTGCAACACAAAAGAGTGTGCTGAATTCACATTCCTTCTACTTCCCCTTTGTATCCTTTAAGTTCTTCTCTTTTTACTAAGGAGGTTAAGTCTGGGTCCCTGGAATTCCTCTGCCTGCCTCAGAGCAGGCAAGAGTCTGGGGCCCAGGCCCGGTATGATATGCCTAAGTTCCTGGCAGCAGTACTGCCTAGGAGTGGCTGGGGGCTGACACCCAGGGCCCTGAGCAGAGCTTATGAGGGGCAATGGGAAGAACTGCGTCCATCTTTAAGAGCTGCCAAGAGCCAGGAAACACCCATCCCCCGTAGGAAGGAACTGTCATTACTTATGTCATTAATAATAGTTAGCATTGTCTGCCTGATTTTCCAAGTTAATTAATTCTGCTCCAAATCCTGGAAAACAAATGACTGAGTGTGTTGCAGACGGACCTCTGCTTCTGAAGCAGAAACGCATAGAAGCACATACTTTGCATTGAGGGGGAAGAGAGAAAGCTGTGTTGTTTCATACTAAAACCAAGTCATCCATGTCAGTAGAGGGCCTGAGCCCTCATGGGTCCTCACCCCACACCCCGAGACTGTCACGCCAGCAGAGACGTGGGGAGGGTGGCCGGTGCACTTCCACTCCAGGAACAGATAGGATGTTCAGAAGTAGCAGGCTTTGTTACAGACACCAGGGCCTGGATGCGAAGGCAGATCTGTTTCTCCTAGAACACAGGATTGCGACTGTGCGCCAGAGCATAGATTATAGAGAGGTGGCCAACTCTGTAGCCATTGACCTGAGTGTACTTTATAGAATAGAATCTGGGGACACTGAGAAACCACTGTGATAGTAGGCAGAAGAGTCGCATAGGCAGAATGCAACGAGGCCTTGGGGCCTGAGGGGTATGAAAAGAGTTCCTGGAAGGTAATATTTGTGAGCCATCGGAAAGATGGGTGAGCCAGGCATGATGGCGCATGCCTATGGTCCCAGCACCAGAGAGGCTGAGGCAGGAGGATTGTTGTGAGTTCAGGACCAGCCTGGGCAACAAAGTGACCTCAAGGCCATCCTGAAGTGCACAGACAGACCCTGTCTCAAAAAAACAGAAAACAAACAAACAAACAAAAAAATGGATTAAGTGACAACAAAATAAAGAAGTGGAGATATTGCATGAATATGGGCCAGACATGTAGAGGCTGAAGTTCAAGAGAAAGCCAAGTCCAGGAAGGAACTTAAACACCCTCGCTCAGGGACCTGAGGAATTTCAACCTGACAGTGAGTTATGTGTCACAAAATGAAGACTAGTGGAAAGACACATGAGTGTGTAGGGAGATATGTGCACTACATAGGAAGGCTCAGAGGAAGGAACAGGGAGGAAAGGAGGTGGTAGGCTATGTTTGCCTATGGTGTAGCAGTGGTCAGGGGCTGGCTCATTGGGGTGGCTCTGCCAGGCTGAGGCCAGAGCAAGTGTTTCCAAGGCCTATCTTGGCAAGAGGCTCTTACCCCATGAGGTTCTGAACCAGTAATCTGGGTTGAGCCCCCAAACCTATACTCTAACAAGCATCCTAGATGACTCAGATGGATACAGGCCAACCACAGGAATATCATAGGGCATCCTAGAGGCCAACGGAGTTTCATGGGCGCCTGCTTGTTCTGTTTGCAAAGAAACGCAAGAAGTTCCATTACTCACTAGGAAGCAGGCATAGCCCTGTGGGGAAGATTCACTCAACTTCTAACACCCAGCCTCCTCAAATCTAGAAAAATCCTGAAACATACCTTCATAAAAATTGAGTCTTATGGGGGTTGGGGAGATGGCTCAGTGGAATAAGTGCTTCCTTGGCAAATGCAAGGGAAGTTCAATCCCTGGTTCTGCCCCCCCCCAAAAAAAAAATGAGCCTTAGGACTATCCAGATAGCTCCGCAGATTAAAGCACCTACTTAGGCAGACACAGGGACCAGGGTTCAAACCCGGGTGTGCCATGCTGGCCCCGCCCCCAGGGTGCGCTGAGAAGGCAAATGAGACTGGGCATGGTGGCACATGCCTATGATCCCAACACCTGAGAGGCTGAAAACAGGAGGATCATTATGAGTCTGATCTGTGTAGTGAGACTCTGTACTAAATACATTAAAAGAAAGTCTCAAATTCTTTAAGGGAGGACACACATCTTTGAAGAAGTCACATTCTAGCTCCATGCTCAGATTATCCAGGTAGATAACACACTCTTGCTTAATTAATAGAACTGATCACTGCTTTATTGAACAGGCCCTGTGCAAATGTCAGCAAGCAGCATTATACAGCTACCATATCAGGTTCCCAGGTGACTCGCTCTCCTTATTTCTCCTATAAAACATAGAAATACGGCCTGCAGGTGTCCCAGGGTCACATTTGAATGTGGACCGGTGACTGTGTTAGAGTGTTAGCTCACCCATGTGGTCACTGCCAAGGTTAAGCACATAAGAAAAATTCATGTATGCAATTTTGCTAGCTCCTAGTTATAGAACCCTGAGAATTATCTCTGTGCTTCAATAGCTTTAATAAAGTAGAAGAAGTTGTCTATTTATTCACTGGCTCACGCAGTAACTCTTAATCAAGTGTATCCAGTGTACCAAGCACTAGCCCTGCTGTGAAGAGTCAGTGGTCAGCAGGATGGATTCTGTCTTGCCCTGCTGACTTAACGATGGACAGTGAGGCCATCACCCACCCTGTCCCAGACAGAAGCTCTGGGAACAGGAACAGCCCTCCGTCTTTGATTCTATGAAGAACTACATTTAGACCATTCTATTGCCTACATACCTAATTTCCCATTTTGGTGCCTATTGCACTGGTGGCCTACTCATCTCTCAAGTGGCCACTCCCTCTTCTTTCCTTTATTTTTTTTTATTTATTTTTTTTTATTTTTTTTTTTTTTTTTTTATTTGAGAGAGAGAGAGAGAGAGAGAGAGAGAGAGAGAGAGAGAGAGAGAGATGTGTGTGTGTGTGTGTGGCCAGCTCAGCCCACCAGGGGGCGGGGCTGGCTGGCATGTGGTGCTGGGGGATTGAACCGCGGTCCCTGATGCCTTGCCAAGCTTGTTCCAAGTAGGTGCTTTAGACCACTGAGCCATCTCTCCAGCCCTCTTTCCTTTATTAATACCCACGCTCTCCCTAGGCCCCTTTTTGGGCTTTCTTGGCTATAAATCTGATTCTCTTGCTGTTCTGTTTCCATGCATGACCCTGATTCCTTGGAGACATTTGATGTTAGTAATCGTGTCCAAGTGTGACCGTGGGGTCCACCGCTCCAGTGCTTTTTTCTGTGCAACTCATCAGCTCCCAGCAAGTGGACAGAGTCATTTTCATTGTTGTCCCAGTCATGCTGGTGGTTGTCTGGTAGCTGGCAGCTGCATGCCTGCCCTCCTCTGGCCCCCTTCACGCTGCAGGAGGTGAAGAACCCACAGCTACATTCCCTTGCCCCTAGGTCCGAAGTCTTCTGGTTGGGCTCTGCCGGCAGGAGGTTTCCCTCTGCTTCTGCCAATAGCTCCCTGGTGGTGGCAGCCATTGTGGCCTTGTGGCCAGCAGAGTGGCAAGCCCTGTCGGCAGCACCTGCAGGAAACCCACAGCACATGCAGGCTGTCCTTCTGAGTGGGCACTGGCAAGAGCACCCTGGCCCAGCTGGTGCCCAGCTGTTCACTTCTGGACCCCTCCTGAAGGCCTGCACCGAACCACCTGCATCGAGTCCTTCTGCAGTGGGAATGTCTACGGTCCTTCCTAATTGCTTGGCTGGGTGCTGAGGGAGACACCATTTAACTTGCAAGGAAAGCAAAGTATGCAGAAGCTAAGGAACTTGTTCCCAGGTTTTCAGCTAGGAAACTGCATGCAGAACAGATAAGGAAAAGCCAAAAGCCGGATACTACACAAGGCAATGAGGCATGTGCCTGTGACCCAGCACTCTTGGAATCACAAGCTCTGGTCCCACCTGCGCAACTTGGGGAGACCCTATCTCAAAATAAAAACGAAAAGGTCAGGGCTGCCTGATGTGGACATTTCATACCAATGGTATCACACACTCTCTGATAATTAGTGACCAGCTTTTACTTAGCGCTGTGTTTTCAGGGATTATCAAGGTTGCCTGTGTGTACTTCATCCCTAAAAATTTTTTATAGCTCAAGGCTGTTACATTGTTTGTACATAAAACATTGTTTTATTTTCATCATTTGGTTCCTTCTGCTTGTTGGACATTGCCCGTAACGCTGCTACGAACATGTACGAACACTTTTTGTAGGTTATTCGCGCACGTGTAGAGGATACAATGCTTGTATTCCTCGTGGGAAGTGAGACAGACAGTAGTCAGTTCATGCTTGCCAGGGGCTTAAAGAAAGGAGGAGGAGAGACTAATAATGGTTATGGGGTTTCGTTTTAGAATGATGAAAATACTCAGAATTAGATAAAAATGGCAGTTTTTAACAAAAAAAAATTACAATTGAAAAGCGTGAATTTTATGGCATGTAATTACAACTCTTAAATTATAGACTTTCCTTTTAGATTTCCATTAGATAAGGAACTAAATACTTTCATCAAGTCTTTTTTAAACATGGCAGGGGGATGCACCTCAGTGATAGAGCAGGCCTGCGCTTGATTACCAACAAAATGAAAACTATAAATATAAAATAAGTAAACAGATACTAACTCTAGGCTCCCTAAGCACACCACACTATGCGAAGACCTCCAGAATCAGTTCCCCCTCTCCATCTCCTCCCTGAGCTCTGGCAGGAGGGTGAGCCTCCTGGGGGTGACCCCTCCTGGGGGAGGCGGGCCTGAGTTTGGCAGCCATGAAGGTCAGATGTATCACACGGGTGCCAAACCCCGGCAGGACCCACGACTATAGGGCCGTGGGGTGATGGGTCAGCGGGTGATTGAATAATAAACAAAATGAATGAGCACAAAACTGACGGATCCAGGGAGTAATCTCTGGCCACAGAATCAGAGCTCGGATCCATCGCACAAGCTGAAGGTTCACATCACTTACATACGATAAGCACACAATCATTGTATATTTATTAAATACAAAAATTAAAAAAAGCATAATCCATCATTGTTCAGTGATGTTGACAATTCCACGATAGTTAATTAAGGTACAAAATTTTCCAAGTGTAAGGAACAAAACAACACCATTACGTTTTCCTAAAAACAAGTCTCAAACATAATAGCCAGCAAATAATTAAACATTAATGTCTCTAACGTTAAAAAATTAAGTAAGCCAGTGACTCTCAGGGGACATCCTGCATGGAAACGGAAAAGCCACGAGTCACGGATTCTACCCTCCTATTTATAACCAGGGCCCGAAAGGGATCTGTTACGAAGGGAGAAAAAAACCCATCAATCTCCCAACTCAGGGAGCAATTTTGTACTTTGAATAAAAACAAAATAAACAGTACAATTGATGAGGGAAATACATCAGCATTGCCGTAATTAGTTCAAAAGACCCGGATTTTCCTCCCTCACTCTCTTTGAAGCATCAGCCTCATCCATCAAAGTAAAATGTATGGGGCAACTGGAGATTTTTGGTCCCCTTTTCAGAATGAATTAGTGAGTGCATCCGAATGGCAACTTGACAGGAGCCCGAAGGGAGAGAGGGAGCGATGAGATTATAACAGAAGCAGGAGACATTGCTTAGTAAAGTTTGCGGAAGCTCTGGCTGGCCCTGGCCTCCTCTGCTCAGTCCTGATTCACTCAGTTGTGCTTTTGCTCTCTCTCTCTGGGAAGTCTTAGGGGCCTCGGGATTTTGGTTCATAGACTGTAAGCAGGACAGTGTTCATTTTCTAACCCTTATTTAGTTTTACAGATTTAGAGAGCTCAGCCCAGAGACAGTAATTTATTTCCTTAAGTTTGCATGACAAAATCAGTCAAAGCCCCAGGATCATAATTCTGGCCAGCACATCCCGCCCACCCCGCACGGTGAACCCCAGCAATAACGAAGGTGCGCACGGCCGGGGGCCGGCTGGCCCCTTAGTCCAGGTGCCCCCAGGAGGTTCGCAGCACTTCTGGGGAAGCTCTTAGTGGCCCAGCATGGGAGGAGGCAGGCTCTACATTCAGCACCAGGGTTAGACTTTCCACCCTGCCCCTCAGGTATCCTACCACGGGGACTAGTTCTGAATTCTAATGAGCATGTCCCCTCTGCCTGTTACATGGAACATTCTGCAAGGAGAATATTTTTCAAGAACAGTCCAGAAACTGACTCAAGGGAGAACCTAGCAAGGGAAGCCTCTTCAGTTGTACTGACTTGGGACTCTAAGGGGCTCGTCTTACTGCTGTGAACAGAACCCAGGGGTGGGTTGCAGAGGAAACGAGAAAGTTAAGATGTTACCCAGGGGCACTAGGATACAATTTTGTGTTTCACCAAGCAAACAAACAGAAATCCCCAACACAACTGCAGCAACAGGTTTTTAACTGAAAAAAGGAGAATGAAGCTCCCAAATATACACTGTGCATTGCAGGAATACATGACTTTTCTATTTCTTTTTCTGATAAGCCATATCTATTCTGTTTATAAGAAACCCAGCACAATGTTGGCTTTCTTTTTTTTTTTTTTTTTTCACTGTATTTTAGTATAGGGACTACAGGGTCTCACTACCCAGACCTGACTTGTAGTGATCCTCCTGTTTTCAGCCTCTCAAGTGCTGGGATTACAGAAGTGCACCACCACACCCAGTGTCAGTTGCCCAGGGACCAAAGCCCCTGTGTCTGCCTAAGCAGACACTTTAGTCCACTGAGCTATTTGCCTGGCCCTTGTTATTGTTTTTAACATGAGGTAAACCTACACAAGACGTCATCCCCACTAACTGGAGAAACAATGGGTACAGTTATGTCCAGGTGCTCTCAGTGAACAAGTACTGGGGAGGAGAGAGCCCAGGGGCCCCACCTTTGGGTGAAACCCTCACTTTGTTTTACCTCTTAGTGGGTTTGTTTTCATATGTGAGGTTTCATTTGGTCAAAAGTTTCCCAGGGCGGATATATGACTGGAACTGTGCTTTGTGCTTTTCTTAATGATCACAGTGGGTCCTTGTCTGTGACCATTTCCTTGTGGACAAAGGGAGGAACCAACAATTATTAAATGACTTTGATGTTTGGTTATTGTCCTAGGACTTTTTGTAAATGCTATGCTGTTTGTCATCTTGGTTCTGAAAAGACTGTGTGATTTCAGGTCAAGTTAGAGGCCCCTTGTCCAAGCTTATGTTGGGGGGTAGAGAGGGCAGAGGACTGAGAGAACCACGCCCTGGCTGTGGTCAGCTCACGGCAGTAGGCTACAGGATGGCTGGAGCTCCAGGTCAAACTGTACAGCCCAGCAGCAACTGCATGCGCTGATGTCCTGAGCCCTGAATGTGACTTTATTTGGAGGCAGCAGCCTTTCAGAGGTGATTACTCTAATGTCGTGTAGTTTATCCAGTGCTTGCATAGGAAGCGTGGATTTGGGCACAGACACAAATACCAGGAAGATGGTGTGAAGACACGAGGAGGAGCTGGCTGCTATGAGTCAGAGAGAAGCCTGGAGGAGACACTTTCTTCATAGTGCTCCTATGTCAGTCAGGGTTTACTAGAAAGGCAGATATAACATGTATATAAATATGTAAGAAATTAGACAGAGGGTGTCTGCATGCTGGAGGCCGAAGGGTCTAGCCCAAGGTCTGGGGCTCACCGCAGTGTTCTGTGCAGGTCTGTATCAGGAGCCCGGAGGGTCTGCAGTGGAAGGCGGAGGAGTCCCGGGCAGAAGCTGAATGGGTCTGCGCCAGCAGCCTAGAGACAACATCCAAGCTGAAGGTGAAGCCCGGAGCTCCTCTGCAGGACCCGCAGTCGGTCCTTCCTCATTTCCCTTTTGTTGTACGCAGGCTGCCCCACCTGGGGGGCTGGGGGGCTCCTTTATGCCATCTCAGTGCCCTCCTCTTACAGACTCAGGATATATACAAAGTAAGGACCCTGGCCCCCTTCGGAATCATTTAGTTAAATTTCTACACCTCTCCAGTTGATGCAATGCACAACATCCTAGAGAGGCAAGGGCGTGCCCTTCGCACCCCAGGATGTACAGCTGCTGAGTTGCTTAGGGAAACTGCTGGACTTCTCACCTTGGCATAATGCATCAGTCATTGCACCTCCGAAGGGGCCAGCCTTTGGTATAGGATGTCTAGCCCTCCAGAAGTGTGAGAATGTGAAGTTTCTGCTGTTCGTGCCACTTAGTTTTGGTAGTTTGTTTTAACAGTCCTAGAAAACCAACAGCATTGACAGCCTGGTGAACTCCTGAAATGCCAGTTCTGGGTATGAGATGTTGGGCACTTTCTGTAAAAGCTTAAGGCCACAAGACAAGGAACCAAAGAGGAAATGTCCAACAGGAGAGAGACCTCACCAAACCATCTGCCTTTCTGCCAGAACCAACCTTGCTACCAGGAATAGATCCACAGGGGCAAATGATTCAGAATCGTGCATATTGAGACCAGAAAAGCATTATTTAATTTCTTGTAGCAGATGTACCTCTCGAATTCTGTTTTGCTTGAGACTAAAATTATAATATTACATTTTAATATTCAAATGCGAGCATGAGTCTGCATTCCCCGCACATCCACCCACATCTGTCCTCTAACAAAGGCAGAATAGCAAGAGGGAAAGGACAGCAAATGAGCCAGGCTGTGGCTGCTCCCTCCCTTCATACTGCACTACACAGCCATGTGAGTGTGCGCCCATTGTGTCCCTTCCCTGGGGCTCAGTTCTGTCCTCTCCCAAATGACAAAGATAACTGGATGATCTCTAAAGTCCCTCCACTTCAGGGTAGGTTTGGGTCCATACATCTCCATGGGCTGCCAGACAGTGAGCCAGGAATGGATCTTGGTACTATTTCCATTAGCAAAGCTAGGAGGAGTCTTGGTTAGTTCTACAAGTGGCATTGTTAGTTGTGTGACTGAGACAAGCTTTCTGCAGATACTAAGAGATCTTAAACATGAAAACTCACTGCTCCTTTTCTTCCTTTGTAAGTAATGAAACATAAAAAAATACATGGGTGCTAAAAATAAGGTATTTTCCTGCTGCAAAATCATGAATTGCTTATGAAAACTTCTGTGACTACATGGGTGTGATCGTGTGTGCACGTGTGGTGTGTATAT
>NW_004524638.1:5910193-5928045 GCF_000260255.1 Octodon degus | reverse complement strand
ATTTGGAATAAAATTGGGCAGAATTGACTTATTTTTTTCCTGGGTTCCCATCTTGATCAGCTCCCCCCACCAAATGCAACAAACCACAAACACACTAGAACACAGCTCCTCACTGAAGACCCAGGAAAGGTGAGAGGAGGACTGTGGCACAGCAAGGCTAGGTGACTCTTCCACTAACTCAGAAGTTCTGGAAAAGTTCTTCTGTCTTTCAGCCTTCAAGGAAACAGCTTTGGCCATGTAAAGTAGCTGAACCAAGAAGTGATATTCCATCGCCTTTGCCATATTCTGAGGTTCAATGCAAGTCACACTTCTGCCACACTGCAGAGGAAAGATAACTCAATGGTGTGTCTCTTTAAGGTACATTTACTACACCTGTTTTCTAAAAAGACTGGAAGACTGTTGGTATAGAATTGAGTCCTGTAGTGATTTTGAGCCCCAGTGCAGGCTGCCTGCCTCTCCACCTCCTTCCTCCCTAGCATTGGGGGCAGAGCTTGGCAGGCAGAGCAGAAGAGGCAACACAGGAGCCCTGCCTGGCACTTCATCTCCTTGTTCAGTAACTGCATTAGGCTGGGAATTTCTGAATGATAGCACCTGCCCCTGTGGAGTATCCACTGTCTTCTCTGAAGTGTACTCAGTACTTGTGCCATATCATGAGACATAGTAGTCTCCTATTGTTAATCATATTTTGTACATGAGAAACCTAGGAGCATTCAGAACTTGGCAAAGGTCTATTAGACTTGTGATCCTCAGCTCTTGGTAGACAACAATAAGGGCAAACATTTGAAGAAGTCTTCTTTCTTGAGCTGTACTCCAGGCTCTTCCAATGCTGACTTAATCTTTAGGGACCCTTTATGAGGCCAGCACCACTATTAATCCACTCTTTGTATGATGAAACTGAGGGTTTGCAAACTTTGTTAACTTGCCCCAAACCACACCACTATAAGTGGTAGAGCTAAAGTTAACACCAAAAATACAGTCCCAGAATTTAGGCCTCTAGTCTGTGCTATTTTACTTTGACTGCCTCCAAAGGAGAAAGAGAAATCTTACCAGTTTATCTACTTCTCCAGTGATGATTGAGAATCTACTATTTAGAAAGAGACTAGAGGCAAAGAGTGAGAACAAAACTAATAAATGGTTATAGAATGAATGGTTTATAAACTCCACGCTTCTTCCAATGATGGTTGCATTTGTCTAAACAAGACTGACCCTGCTGTTATGTAACTGCCTCTAAAGTAAAATCTTCACCTCTTGAATAAAACCACAGACATTTAAAGAAAATGTCACTAAATGAAGATCCTCCTAATGGCAAAGCCAAGATTAAGATCCTATCTATAAATTTTGTCTGCTTGTTCTACTACTGGAGTTAAATATGAGATAA
The DNA here is from genome assembly GCF_000260255.1 of Octodon degus. Taxonomy (NCBI): domain Eukaryota; kingdom Metazoa; phylum Chordata; class Mammalia; order Rodentia; family Octodontidae; genus Octodon; species Octodon degus. Next base: position 5,926,667 of record NW_004524638.1, on the reverse strand, counting down.
GAAGTTGAGCCTTGAACCAGCAGGAATTGATAAAGTATTCTTTAAGCTCCTGTCCAGTATTCACTTGCTTTATCTCCCAAAATCTTCTTAACCGCTCAATAAGTTGAGTGCTGTTTTCTGTACATACACATGAAGAAACTGAAATTACTGGGGCATGTAGCTAATGAGTGACCCAGCTGGAAGTACTTACACTCCTAATAATATTTCCAACATGCCTATAAGAATACTTAGAGCTTGACCTGAGTTACTGAATTGTAATTTCAAGAGAAAACCACGGAGGTGGGTAGTAAGTGGTAGCCTGCTTTTTCACATAAGGAAACTGAAGCAGAAGGAGCAAATGACCTATGAAGGCTTTCTTAGCTGTCTAGCACCAAGACTCTGTTGCATGCACAGGTACCATATGGCCTGTTGGGTTGGCCCTTCTACTTCATGGCTGGCTGGAAATCATCCCTGTTGGTCATAGCCTGCTGCTTCCACACAGCACTTTTGCAGTATATGAACTTATAAAAAATTTGAGAAGAACGAATCTATTTGGGAGTCTTTATGCCTTAGAATATCACCTTAAAATCCTTTGCATATGGCAAGGGGTTATCCTGGTTTGCCTGGAGCTATCCTGATCTCTATCCTAGAATCACTTGTCTTGAAAATCTCCTCAGTCCCTGATAAACCAAGATACTGGTGACTCTACTTACAACTCTGAGATCTTTCATTTTCTACACTGTATATGAGTCATCCCTCTTTACCCAGGTTCACTTATTCACACCCTTAGAACTTTACCTCTCCTCTCCATTGGTCAAGGTCAATTCATCTCCACTATTTTCTCTTCTTAAGTCATCTTCTACAGCTGTGAAGGGGACAGGTGAAAAGGTAGACACCCTTGGAAGGAATGAGAATCTGTTAGGGCCAATGAAGGGTTTAATGGATTTGGGGACATTATTCATTCCAACTAAGTCATAAAACTTATGCATTTGGGACCAGGCACCATGAGAAATTAGTAAGTCACTCTCTGGTCTGTGCTGGTCACAAACCAAGAGAATGAAAAAATCTATAGACAGAAAAGCCAAAATCAGAAGCAACTTGGGTGAGACAGGAAACTTTTCCAAGGCCTGGACAGCTTTGAACAGCATTTTGGGTTCAACCCTGAATGTTACCACAAATGTAACACAGGTATAAATTAGCTTTAGAGACACATGGTCTGAAATGAGAGCAAAGCCACAAGTAAACCACAGAATAAAAGCTTACCTGAGTGAAATGCGAGCAAAATACACCTTTTACCCAATGGCTCCTTAGATTGCATTTTAGAATTTTATTCCTTGAGCTCAACACCCATCAAAAAATGCTGTCACCCTCTATGTCTTAGCTTCAGCTCAGGCTGCCATAACAAAACACCATAGGTGAGGTATCATACATAGGGAGCATTTCTCACAGCTTTGGAGAGGGAGGTTCAAGCTCCGAGTACCAGCAGGTTAAGTTTCCAGTGTTGGATCTACTGCTGGGAGTAGACAGCTATCACCTCCTGCACCTTCCAGTGGTAGAGAGAGATGGAGCTCTTCTAAGGACATAAGGCCATCGTGGGAGCCCTGGCTTCATGTCTTCATGCATATCCAGCCCTCCTCTCAAGCCCTCTGGTCTAAATACCACCACATTTGGGTCTGGAGCTCTAGTATAGATATCTTGGGGGTAGAGTGGGACACAGCCCAGGTTGTGACAATCAGCCAGTACAGTAGTTTCAGGTGTTCTATGCTAGATACTAATCCTCACTGCAGGCCTGGTCCTTGCTCCACAGCTGGCTCTGTGTCCATTGGGGTGGGTTGGGGGCAATTTGGGTTCAATAAGCTTTTCACTGTCGAAAGAGTTCTATATTCACAGAACAACTCTAAAGACAGCACTGAGAGATCACCCATATAACCTTCAGCCAGTGACCTGTGTTGTGGACATCTTGTATCACCATACTGCGTAGGTCAGAGCCATAAAACTCACATTGGTACACTATTTTAATTAAACCTCAGACTTTATTTGAATTGGCCAGTTTTCCTATTAATGCCTCTTTTCTGTTCCAAGATGTGATCCAGGATACTGAGCCCTGTTTAGTCGCCACAACTGTGAAGTTTCCTCTGGTCTATGATAATGTCTGGGTCTCCATTTGTTTCTGATTACTTTGGAAGTTTTAAGGAGTACACCTCATGTATTTTGTAGGATGCCCTTCACTTTGAGTTTATCTAGTAAACACACACACACACACACACACACACACACACACACACACACTTCCCAACAAAGATTTTAGAGTAACTCTATATTTTTATTCTACTCTGACCAAGTGACCCACAGCATACTGAAAGTCCTGTCCTATTTCTATAAAACAGCATCTAGTTTTTAAGTAAATTTTCTGTAGGTGGATATTATCATTCTCATTTTAATCCCTTGAGTAGTGATGAGTCTCTGTTTCAAAGGAGAAAGCACAGCACACTGGGGCCTAAACCATGCGTGTCAATCTTAACTTCATGTATACCAACTTTGATCTTGGGCAAATCATTCAACACCTAATGAGCCTTGACTTATTCTGTGCAGAAAGGACTAAAATATTGAGTGCATAGTACCATTGTGAAGATTAAATAAAGTGTAAGAAATGTGATAAAAAGCTAAAATAAATGTTTAAATTTACATTTTTATTGCAGTTAAAGACAGATTGCCATTAATCCCCTTCATATTTCGCTCACTTAGAACACACAAACACCATTGTTCTAGCCATTTTCAGAAGCAGTTCTGGAAGTTCTCTTTTGTAGGTGTCTAGTCACGCTCTTGTGGCTGTGACAATATCATGAACAGATTCAAAACGTTTACCTTTTATGATCAGACTGACTTTGGGAAGCGCCAGAAATCATACGATGCCTTATGTTTATGAATCTGCCTTTCCATGGGAGGGCATCTTGAAGTGACACTTACTATAGTTTTGCTCAAAATTCATAAAGGCAACCAAGAAAAAGGATTTTTAGAACTGTTTCACAGAGTGGCAAGAACTATGGGATGTGTGTATTCAAAGTGGGGAGCCCAAAAAAAAAAAAAAAAAAAAAAAAAAAAAAAAAAAAAAAAGGGGGCTGGAGAGATGGCTCAGTGGTCTAAAGCACCTATTTGGAACAAGCTTGGAAAAGCCTACGGACCGCGGTTCGATCCCCCAGCACCACATGCCAGCCAGCCGCGCCCCCTGGTGGGCTGAGCTGGCCACACACACACACACACACACACACACACACACACACTAAATAAATGTTAAAAAAAATTAAAAAAAAAAACAAAGTGGGGAGCCCTTGGAGGGGATATGCCTTTGGCAGATGTGTCCTCATTGTAATCAACCATTTACATGTAAATATTCACCCTTTGATCACCTCTTGTATGTCGTCCTTGAGATATGATGTGGCATATGTGCCTGTTTGATGATTTTCAGCACTATTCCTCTACCTTGTTCCTTTTATCTTTTTGACAGTACTCTAAAAAGAAAAAGGGTCTTGCATATCATAGATGAGTTCGCCCACTGAGCTACACCTTGAGCTCATTTTAAATTTTAGTTTCAGGTAGGGTAACAGTACGTTCCCCTGAGCTTCGGATTCCTGGGCAGGTAGAATTTCCAGGGTGTGACACCATTCCCAGCTATACTTGTTCTTTAGAGTCACTCCAGACTTCACCTCTGAATATCAGCTGTTGACCTTTGTTCATGATCAGAACATGTGGAAACGCAGACTGCAGCGCTGTTCAGATTATAGTTCTTCCAGTAGCCTTGTGTGTCTGGTTCTTTCTGTTCACATAGTATCACACTCTGTCTTTCTGATTTCAGGGGGAACAAGTGACTCAGTGGACCGAGAGGAGGGTCCATCTTCCTTAGATGTAGGAACTGGTGCCTGCTCAGCCAATCAGAGTCCTCCCTTGGGATCTTTCCAGTAGAGTTAATAAGAAAGTTCTCTTTGCAGTTACAAAGATGAGCTGCTGTGTTTGTGCTTCCTATCATAAGTCTGACACCCTGAAAGCACAAAACCAGCCTGTGTGAAGAAACAAATCTGAGAGATAGAGATGAAATTCACTGGGACTTAGATCCACTGATTGCTTCGGTCAATTCACTCCTAGCCTTTCCATAGTTCAATGACTGCGAATCAATTAGCCTGTTGCCTTAAGCTAGTTTAGATTATGTTCTTATAGAATGCAATTGAAATAATCTTTACGGATTGCTGGTTGACTCCAATCTTAGTGTTTACACTTTCTGTTGCTTTCACAGAACACCCAAAGCTGAATCATTTATAAGGAAAGGTAGTTTAGTTAGCTCATAGATCTGCATGTTCAAAAGCACAGTGTTGCTATTTACTCCTCTTTGGCAAGATCTGTGTGCCATTCTGTGCATACTAGGAAAACAAGAGACATGAATGAGAATGAGGGACGTACAGTGACAGATGTCCCCAAGGGACAGTGCCAAATCCAACCTCTTTCATAATAACTGTTTCAGTCTTTTAGGAACTCCATGAATCCCTTAAACAGGAATTGCTTTAATCTGTGAATTAAAACTCGAATTAAAGCACCCCCATCACCACCACTGAATTTCTCCTCCAAGTCACCAACACCTTGAGATTCTACCGCAGCACCTGCCAACCTTCCAGGTGAGTTGCGCTGGGTGCAGCATACTCAAAGCAAAGCCTGTGCTTTTCTGAATTTTTCTGCCTGCAGCCACGTGTTCCAGGTGCCTGGCTCCACCACAGACTATCATGAACTTTCTTCTTCTCAAACTTTGTGGGCTGAGATGCTGCTATGTGAGGTACAGAACCACTCGTGACATGCTGTCACCAGAACACTGTATGAGGGCTGAATCTAACAGAGCTCACTTAAAAGAAATATGGCATGTGACAGCGCAAGGCAGGAAATGAAATGACAAGGAAGCATGCTCAGAACATGTGACAGATTAAAGAACAAAGCACTTGCTTTCTGCAATCAGTCAATGGGGGAAACCATGGGTGGGTAACTCTGATCTTAGAGTCAGATGCCCACAACACCTGATTCCATGCCCAACCTGAGTTACTGTAAGTATACAAATAGCCTTGAGGGACACATAGGACATAATGATTCAGAATTTGACAAGAAATTCAAGTGAGGCAATGAATAGAGTTATAGAAAATTTTGACCCAACTGTCTCATTTAAATACTTATGCAGAAATATATGCCATTTCTCTCTTTACTCACAGTATCCTGTTGTTGTGGTTCACACCTAGAGGTCCCCTGAAAGCCTCCTGGGATGACGGGAAGTTTTGAAGGTTTCTGCATTAAGATGTTCTGTATTCAGCTCTATCTCTCAGATTTGCTTCTTCACACAGGCTGGTTTTGTGCTTTCAGGTTGTGGATTAAGGGTATGATGCTGGGTTCAGAGGTGTGGGTAATGGAACCCTACCCTGGGTATGGGGGAACAGATAAATAGACCTATTGTCTGGATGAATATAAGGAGAGGGAGAGAAGGTAGACTTGTTGCTGCTGCTGCTTATTGCTTCATTGCCTTCTGCCTGCCATATCATGGACTATTTCTCCTCTGTGATGTCCCTCTGCCATGCTCCCAGTCTTGGGGCCAGCTGACTATGGACTGAAACCTCCACAAACTGTCAGCTAAATAAATCTTCCCTGCCTTAATTTGTAGGTATTGGGTATTTTGTCTTGGCAATGAAAACTGTAATTTAAACACCCCATGAGTTTTAAGTTTATCAGTAACTTGTTCCTCTCCATCCATCGATTCCTTCTGACAACCAACCATTACTTAATGTGTATGGATGCATGATATGAAAGCATTTATAAAGATAGTAAGAAGACTCCTCGTGCAGGACCATTCTCAATGCAGTGAAGGTGTCATAGTCACATAATGAGGTAAAGCAGAAGCGATAAAATGTGATTTAGGGTTGGGTGATCTAAGGCAGCTACAAGGGTCATATCCACTTTCTCCCCTTCACCTATTGACGTCTGTTCTCCAGGACAACTCTATGAAAGCAAAGTCAGCAAACTCTTGTGCCTTCTGGCTCCTTACTGAGTTTGGTCCTTAGAGGATACTGGAGGAAAGAAGAAAAACAGCAGCACAGTTTCCTCCCTAATCCTAATTTAGGACTGGCTGCTCCTATAACTTGGGGTTCTTGCTTCTCCCTAGGTGGTCTCTGGACACAATTTTTCCTTTTCTATGACCTCTGTCTTTACTCTTACGTGAGAATAGTCCTGCTGCTAATTAGTCTCAGACTACTGTGCTAAATTTTGTGTATGACTTCACAATTCTGTCTGTATTTTTTTTAGATAGGGGATTTCTACGTAGCCCAGGTTGACCTTGAACTCATTATGTAGCCCAAGCTAGTCTTAAATTCATGGCAATCCTCTTGCCTCAGCCTCCCAAGTGCTGGGATTGTAAGCATGTGATACCATACCTTGCTGTCCATGTCTTCTTTCTCTCTCTCTCTCTCTCTCTCTCTCTCTCTCTCTCTCTCTCTCTCTCTCGGTACCAGGGATTGAACTCAGGACCTTGTACATCCCAGGCAGACACTTATGCCGCTGAGCTATATCCTCAGCCCAGTCCATGTCTTTTAAAACAATTCCCTACTTAGCAGTTTTTGAAGTATGGTCATAGAATTCATGTTGGAACCTGGAGCAGTACACAGAGTTTCCTTGGCCAAGGCTCTTAAACTTTTTAAGCTTTTGTTTTCTAGTTTTTAAAATGAGAGTAAGGATAGTCTTTCCCTCCAGGCCTTGGGCAACTTCAGTTGAGAAAAATGCTATAGATTATGCAAAGGAGTATGAGCAGGAAAGAGAGGCAGATCATAAATGAGACCCAGGTAGGCCAGGGAGAAAGCTCAGTAGAATAAGCACCAGCCTGGCAAGTGCAAGGTCCTGAGTTCAATCCCCAGTACAGAAAAATAAATAAATAAATAAATAAATAAATAAATAAATAAATAACCTAGGGCTGGGAAATAGCTTAGCAATCTAAGTGCCTGCCTGACCAGCAGAAGGACCTGGGTTTAATCCCCAGTATCTGAGGCCATGCCAGCCACCAAAACCAGGAGTGGTGGCACTGGGGAGGTGGAGACAGGATGATTACTATGATTCTGAGCTGTGCAGTGAGACCCTGCACCAAATAAATAAATAAAAATTAAAAATATATAACTAAGTAACTAAATAAATGAGACCTAGCTTTTATCCTTAACAGTTCAGTAACCTCGGACATTTTGCAAGTGAACTCTGCCTTTGCAGCTCAGTTCCATGTAGGTATATATATATAACAGGAAATACATTTTGACTGAGACCCCAATTATAGGAATGAAGCTAAGTAACCTGCACTCTGAAGGGAGGAACTAGGTAGACAATCCACAGGAGAACTTCCAGTCTATCAGTAATCTAAAGCTCCAGATGGCTTGCTTGAGAGGGCTAAGCGTAGGGAGAAAGAAGATATTCCAATGTGCTCATAATATTGAGACTGGACTTGATTCCCTTCACAGGCAGAGTAAGAGCATATGGGAATAGACACCCTTGGTTAGAGGATCTGGGGCCAGTAGCTGCCTGGCATCGCACTCCTAGGCTGGATACCAGCTGTCAAGATGTAGAAACTGGTAAAGCCCAAACTGTCCAGAGATTGGAGCATAATAAAGTTCATGAGAGACCTTGAATATGTTCTTCTATCAACAGCATAGAGCCTACTGCCCAGAGCTTGCCTTGGAAGACAGGCTGGGGGCTCACCAAAACTCCCCATGGGACCAAGGAAGTGTATGCACTTGACCCTGGCCACCGCTCAAGAATCCCAGGGCACCAGCAGGGTAGGAGCTGAGAGGTGGCAGGTCAGTCCAGCGGAGTGCCACCGCAGGCTCTTTGGAGGACCCGCAGGAATGGCACCACATGGAAGAGTCACCATCTAGATTCTCCAACGTGGAAGGCTTACCAGGTGCTATCAGATAGCACCAGACCCAGCAACAACCACCTGCTGTCTCAGCTGCTCTAGGGCTGTAACCTGGAAAATTAGAGTTCAGTGAGGGAAAAAAACGAAAATACCTTAGAACGTTCCAGGTACCTGAGCAGCTCCATACACCTGAGCTGGGGAGAGGGGGAAGCTTAAAACTGATGTGAAATTAAATTTTGACTTAGATTGAACTGGACTTTTTAATACCTGAAAGTAATCAGAAAGTTATGAAGTCTCCCCAATCTGCCATCAGGAGAAGGAAAGGCAAATGCAACTAAGTGAGTTTGAAGGTAGTAAGAAAATAGTAAAGCTCTTCCTTGATGGTATCAACCAGAAGCGACCTATTTTCCAACACATTTCCTCAGCAGAGTTTTTGTGGAGAAATGCTGAAATAACATACCTAGCATAGTATGTTCTAGAATAGTAGTGTATATTATTATTAAAGATTTCACTCTGTGTGTTGCATTTACATGTTAATAACACAGGAAGTAGTCCCATTCCACCAGAGTAAATGTAGAAAAGTGGCTGTACCCCATGGACTGTAAAGTAAAGGATCTGTATTCAGGGAACTTAGGGCTATTAGGGCCTAATCCCAAGGGTAGCTATCAGGCTAAGAGCAAAGCACTAAAGTTCCCTGGGTTTATTCACAGTGATCATGGAGTTGAAGCCTGGCCCAAGTCCACTCCAGTTGGCCCTTGGCTACTGACCACACCATTGTTGTCATACTCTTAAAATAGCTTAGCAACTACTTTGAGCCTGGCTTCCAAACCCACTTCTAACAAGTCCTACTTATTTATGGTTTCCTCTTTTGGGATGCTACCTACCTGCTGCTTTAGCCATAGTTCCCCTTTCAGAAGTCTCCAATCCCTCCACCAAGACAAGAATATGGACAATTCTTTTTTTTTTTTTCCTCTACATTTTCACTGTACTACTTTTTTTTTTTGTACAGCCGGAGATTGACTCAGGCCCTTGTGCTTGCCAGGCAAGCACTTATTCAATTGAGCTATCTTCCCAGCCCATTGTATTGCTTTTTATCAACTCTATCATAGGACAGTTATACCTCAGAAGACAAGTTGAGTGAACAATACTTATCTGCCTTGAACACATGAGGAAACCCAGATTGGGGTATTATGGGACTTGCCAAAATTAAGAATATTCTTAATTTTGATGAGTTCATGAGTATTTGAAAAGACTCCCTCCTTGCTTTTGCACACTCTGGGTAGATAATTTAGGGTTCACTTGTGAGCACTCCTTTAGTGGGAGTCCACAGAAGCTGTCATGTACTCCACGGGACGGATCAACATTTCTTCCTGGTTGTAGCAGTAGAGGTACTGGGGAGGAGATGGTGACTGAGGGCAGTGGTCACCTTTGATGCCTCAGGGCTGGGATCGTGCAGACTGCACAGATCCACAAAGCAACCCCCAGTCTTACAGACATGACACCTGAGCTCTCACCATGCTCTGATTGTCCCTAACCATCTCTGAACTTCACTGGGCTTTGAATGATTCTGGGCAAAAGAGGAGAGTTACGTAATTCAAAGAGAAGAGAGATTTGGGTTTTGGTTTTACTGTTCCTCTAATGTTTGTTGAAAACACATTGTGTGAGCCGTGGATATAGCGCATGGCACTACACCTGCCTGGCAAGCACAAGGTCCTGAGTTTGACTCCCAATACCAAATTAATTAATTGACTAATTAGATAAATTAAGCTACACTGTGCATAATTTACACAATAACATCTCAATAAATGTTCCTTGTTTGAGGTTTTTTACACTTCCAGGGGCATATACAACTGTGAAACTCTGATGAAGAATTTGAAAAATTTTCCTAGAAAAATCACCCCACAAGGGCCAGCAAGATAGCTCAATGGACTAAGCTCCTGCCTTGGCAAGCACAGGAACCAGGGTTCAATCTCTGGTCCCACATGCCATGCTGGCCCCACCCCTGGGGCTCACTGAGCTGGTGAGCGAGTCTGGGTGTGGTGGTGCATGCCTATAATCCCAGCACTGGGGAGGCTGAAAACAGGAGGAACATTATGAGTGTGAGCTGCATAGTGAGACTCTATATCAAATACAGAACTGAAAAAAATTAAAACAAAGGCAAAGAAAAATCAATCCACAGAAGATATGGGTAGAAATTGGTTATAAATATGAAAAGGTTTGTGAACACTGTCCATAGAATTCCCCAGAGACCAGAGAACTCTAGGCAAGTTCCTGTCCTCATTAAAGTGACAAGGCCACCTCCCTTCCTAGCAGGACAGCAGGTCAGTCAGAACCAGTCTAGTGCACAGTTGTTCTTTGTTAAGGATTCCAGGAAGAGAGGGAAGATCCCTTGGGTCAATGTGCTATGAAAGGTTCTATTGGCCAAATCCTCCACAGTGCTTCCCTGTGCATTTTTTGCAGCATTAAGGACTCACTCATGAGTATTCCTAGCGAGTTTGCTTTAATCTCATCTTAGATTCATAATTGTGCTTCCTATTATTCAGAATCGCCATAAGGCAAGACCAAGTGTCTCTCATCACTTGATATATTTTACAAACTTGTAAATGAAAGCTAGCAAGCACCATGGAGGAAGTTGCTATGCCCTGTTTCATGCCCCTTCTCCAGCACCCTTCCCATCCACCAGCCAGGTGTTCGACTACAAGGACCACAACCTAGAGCCACAGCAGAAGGCAAAGGGGAGCCTTGCCGCAGTCTCCTGGGTATCAGGAAGGGACTCAGTCTTGAGACTCAGGAGGACTGACGGACCACATAGAGATTTTGCAAAGAAAATGAGGAAAGGGACAAGTGGAGATAAAAGTGGTGCGAAAACTAAAAGCCAAAAGCCTGACTTTACAAACTGGAAAAGTTGACTGGCAGAGGTGTAAACAGAAGTCGCAACTAAGCTAGAAGTGAACTCGTTAAGCACGCAGCTCCCGGCCAGTATGATGCTGTCTCGGGAAGGCTCTACACGCCCCTGCAAGAGCTTTTCCTCCGAGAGAACCCAGTAGGGTGGCTGCCCTGCCTGCCTGCATGGTCTAAAGGGCCGGAGGATGTGCTTGCCCTCGATAACCAAGGTCACCTTGTTACCTGGACAATTTACAGCTTTGTCATCTGCTACTTTTCTGCTTTTGTTTTTTTAAGGAGTTGTGTGGAAATAGACTTATTCAAATAATGGCAGTAGAAAAATAAGTAAAAGATGCTCAAGTGACATTGTGCGTCACTGTCCTGCTCACTGTCCGCAGGCCAGCACACTTACTCGCTGAACACAAGGGTGGTGTGGAGTCCATACATGCCCAGCGTGGCGTCCTAACAGCTGTGTAGCTGGAGGGGACTTTATTTTTACGCGTATATTTCATACATGGGAAGCCTAAGGCTTAGACTGGATGCCTTCCCCTGAAGACTCTCCTCAAAAGCAGCAGAACCAGAATACTGTTTCTGACATTGTTGGATCCCCCATAGTCCTGCTATTGACATTATTTCCAACCCATTCATTTGAATTTTGCTTGCTGATATTTGCTACTTAGTGCCAGGCACCACACTAGATGACGATGATGGGAAAACACAACCGGAAAGGTACCGTCTCTAGAAGCCCACCGTCTAGCAAAATGAACCACCACTTCTGAATGGCACAAAGTGCTGCTTCGAACCCTCTAATACTTGAGCCTCTGGGAAACATGTAGGATCCAAACTATACGATGTGTATCTTGGCCGAGGTCTGCACTGGCAGAATGATCAGGAAGAAGGTGTCAGTGAAGGCTGGGTGAATGGTACACACTTGTGACATTGACATCCGCATATGGGAGGTGAGAAAGGATGTCAAGAGCTCAAGGCCAGCCTGAGCTGCCTAGTCAGTCAGTTTGGGGCAGCCAGAGCTACATAGTAGGCCCAGACTCACCCCCCCTCAAAATAAATTTATTGTAGAAATAAATAAGCCTAGGAGGGCAGTGGCAGAATACTGACCTATCATTGATGAGGTCCTGGGTTCAGTCCATAGCATCCCCTCCAGAAAACAAAAACAAAACAATAATAATATAAACATGAGCCTGCCATGCCAGCCCTGCCCCCAGAGTGCGCTGAGACAGGGATTGAGACTAGGTGTGGTGGTGTGTGCCTGTAATCCCAGAATTTGGGAGGCTGTAAACAGGAGAATCACTACAAGTCCGATCTCGTGGTGAGGCTCTGAACACCCTATATACCCATCCCTAAAATATAGAAAATAAAATAAAATAGTTAGGCAAGTGCAAGGACTGGGTTTGGATCCCTGGCACCACATACTGGGCTAGTCCTGCCCCCCCCCAGGTACACTGAGCTGGCCACCGATACTGGGTGTGGTGGCTCATCCCTATAATCCCAGTGCTGGGTAGGTTTACAAGAGGAAGAATGCTACAAGTCCGAGCTGTATAGTGAGACCCTGCACCAAATACATAAAAAAAAAAAAAGATTACTTAGTTGTTTGTTATATCTGCCTTTCATTTTACTTCATGTTTTAAATATCTCAAGCTCATGTAAAATTATAGGGGCAGGCAAACATCTTTTGTGCCGTCACTACTGACCTACGGCACCCTCCCAGCTGCTTCCCCCTCTGTGTGGATGAGGCAGATTCGGTGTGTGGCACTCAGCAAACTCACGGGGATCCAGGTCAGCTGGTACCTGAACTTTGCCATCCATGCCCACTCATCATCCGGGCCCTTCCTCTCCAAATGGAATTCAGTGAGAAACAGCATCAAAGTTCCTTTTGACTTCATTGAGAGCTGGTGAGTTTGGGGGTTCCTTTTGTCTTGGGGCATACGTGTTTAAAAGGATCAGCTCTCAGATTTACACAGACATAGGCCTTCAGCTAGTCCTGGTGGAGCCTGTAATCCCAGTACTGGAGAGGCTGAGACAGGAGGAGGACCATGAGTTTGAGGCCAACCTGTGCTACCTAGTGAGCCCAAAGCCAGCCTGGACTACACAGAGAGACCCTGTCTCAAATATAAATAAATAAATGCCTGTTACCAAACTAAAACACGACTCCCTGTCACATGAACAATGCTGAAATGATAACGGCTGCATTTTTTGAAGCCCTGGCATGCACTAACATTATTCTCATTCATCTATCTGCCCCGCAACACCAGGAGATGTTGAAAGCTGAACTGTTTTATGTTACAGAGGAAAACTAAGCGTCGGAGTGTTCCGGGCTAGTCTTGTTCCTGGGAAAGTCTCCTTTACACGTGGAATCTGTCCTGATTCAAAACGCCCTTTTGCAAACAGCGAGGCACAGGCTGCTTTCACTTTGTAACAGCTGCCATCGCTGTCCCCAAGCCATCTCCATGTTAAGGGAGTTTGAAAGGTTAAGGACTCCAAATCAACGATTAAATCGATTAAATCAGAGTGGCCTTATTACACGGGCCCTTCTCTGTAGCAAAGCCCTTCCCTCTTACACATGATTTTTTTTTTTTTAGTTAAGATAGAGAAAGGGACCAGCAGAACTCCTTTACTCTCAGTCCTAGGTCAGCACCCGCAGGGAGGGCAGCGCCTGTGACAGTGGTTGTGGGTGGATGTCACCCAGGAGAAAGCTCTGGGGATAGAGAAGCGCAAGCACTAAGGGGACTCGGCCTCGCCGGAGCCCACCTGCAGCGCAACTTCACGAGAAGCTCTGGAGGACGTAACGGATGCTGGACGTGGGGACGAAGGTCTGGCCCCTGCAGAGGACAGAGCACACCTTCTCGCGGCCGCTGAGAGTGCTGTACAGAAGCCTGGAAGGCAATACGGAGAGAAAAACAACATCCTGGCTCTACTGTCTGCACACACTGAAGGGACTGACTGTGAGCCCACTAGTATCCATCTGCGTTACTGTCAAAAGGTGCAGAATAATAATTAAAAGTTTTGAATGGAAACTTACGAAACTGACAATCTCGCAGGTGGTTAGACTCATTGAACCAGGAGATTAAACAGAGAGAGCTAGGAAGGCTGGTCTTAAACAGCCGATGTTTTCTGTTCCTCACAAAGCCCTTAATTTGAAGCGAGCGCGCGTTTGGCTGCCTGCCTCCAGAACCTTCTGCTGCTCTCTCTGATGATGTCTTCATGGAGACTCCGTCGCCTGCCACAAAATTGCCGATTGTAAGGCACTTCGAAGACAGAAATAAAAATTCCATTTACTTTCTGCAGAAGATGGCTGTCTGCTCCCTTTGAGCTGCACCGGGGGGAGCACTCGGAATACGTTGCTGGAAGTAAATGAGATTTCGCAGCTACGTAAATTGCAATTCACCCCTGAAGACTCCATTTCAGCAAAAGTCCCGGTTAGTACTCTGCATGCCCGGGCGTTCTCGCCAGCCCGCAAGCACGAGCCGGCAGGAGTCCGAGGGGAGGCGAGCAGGGACAGAGTGCTCCGAAGAGGAGCTGGGCGCTATCATCGCGGGTGCCCGCAGTGTGAAAAGCAAAACTCTCCGTGAACAACATTTAACCCGGCAGGCAAGCAGGCAAGAGATGCCCTCCCTGGAGGCGGGGGAGTGAATCTGCCTCAACCGGCCTGGTGTCTTGTGAGCAAGACGCAGAGTATCTCGCAGCCTTTTGGTTTGAGTCTCTCACATGAGTTTACCAACGCTTTGCTGGCCTCTTTCAGAACCTGATTGCAGGCATGAGATTAGAATCATTTATGTGAAAGTGTCATATAAAAAAGTTCTAAGCAAATGAAAAACAGCTGGGAATGACACTGTACCTGGATGCCCAAGAACCCACAAGGAAGTCTATGGATAGCAGAATTCTAAAACAGCTCCCAAGAAACTACCTCCTGCTGAGTGCACCTAAATCCCCTCCCCTGAAGGATAAGCAGTCTTAGGAACGCAATATGACAGTCCCTGCCATTACTAAGACATGTCCCAGCACTCAGGAGACTGAGGCAAGGAGATCACGGCAAGCTCATGACCAGCCTGGCCTATAGAGTGAGTTCAAGGCCAGCCTGAACTGCACAGTGAGACCCTGCCTCAAAAAGACCAAAAACAAACATAAAAAAACCTAAGTTATTAAGGTATATGATGTATAAAACTGCATCTTGGTAGATGAGAAATTTTTTCCTGCTGAACCTGAAGGTGGCCGTTGGAAGTGGGGACTGATGTCAGGCTATTGACCTACAACTCCAGGAAACTGAACAAGTGTGAGAAAGACCCTGCTGTACATTCCCAACAACATACATTATCCCTGTATTTATGGTGCACAAATTTGCAAGAGCTGAACTACAGAAAGAGCCTGTATGCC
Organism: Octodon degus; assembly: GCF_000260255.1. Taxonomy (NCBI): domain Eukaryota; kingdom Metazoa; phylum Chordata; class Mammalia; order Rodentia; family Octodontidae; genus Octodon; species Octodon degus. The sequence continues at coordinate 5,911,504 of NW_004524638.1, read as the reverse complement.
CATGAACAGGTGAACGGAGCATGGAAATGTGGCACATCTGCACCGTAGAGTACTGCTCAGCAATAAAGAAGGACTCATCTAAGGCATCGGCAAGAAAAGGGACAGATCTTGAGGCCACGAAGTAAATCAGACACAGAAGATGAAATCTTACCTGGTTTTCCTACCATGAGAAACCAAAAGTATAAATAATACAAACAGCAAAATAAAAGGCAGGTGGTAGGAAACAGGGAACTAGAATTGTGGTGTTGGGAAGAGGGCTGGGAAGAAGCGACGACGAGAGGGAAAGGAAGATTAAAGATCTTCAAGGTGTAATCTCTCCATGTGCTAACTCCCCATGATGAATGCAATCATCATGTTTTGTAAACATACCTCAACAAAATAAAGAAAAAAGATCCTGAACTCCAGAAGAAACAGTCCAACCAACTTGTTGATTTAGCTTTACAAGTCTCTGATCAAAAAAGGCAATAACTACTCTCTGCCGTGTCTTCTGATCTATAAAAGCTATGAAACGATGGGATGTGGTAGTCGGCATTCCTGTTGCCTGTGCAGAACACCTCACATCCACAACTTTAAAAAAAAAAAACGTCGCTTTCAGCCCATGATGTCTGAGGTTTCAGTCCATGATCAGCTGACCCCCTGGCAGAAGTGTCGCGGTAAAAGGTGCAGCAGAGTGAAGCTTCTTCATTCATGGTGGCCGGAAGCAGAGCAGAGGAACACCAGAGAGGATGCTGGGCTGGGACCAGTGATGGGCCCCAGTGCCACACTCAGGAAATGTGCTTTCCTAACTACCTAGGAGGCGCAGGAGCCAGGCGCGCTGCCTATGAAGTTTAACCATCACAGTGGGTATATTTTTAGCTGTTGTCTGTAGCAATTAACCTAGCAATTGAAAACATATATATGATTGTTCTGAAGTAGTATATATGAAAGCAATAGGAAGGACAGTGAAAACTGTCAACATCAATTTTTTGAGAACTGGGGAAATTCACCAAGGGCACAGCTTTGCGGCACTTTCGTTTCCCCTTGACAATAACTTTCATTAGTCTGCAGTGGCAAGCAGACACACTGCGGTGACACCCAGGATTCGGAGGCAGATTGACTACACTGATGGGCGTGATCGGGATCACCCCCAGAAGATCAGGGACGAAATCTTGACCTCTGGCCGTCTGGGGCTTGTGTTAGATAAGCAAGCAGGAAGCACGGAGGCAGGATGGCTTGTCAGTTGGGGAGTGACTTAGGCGATGTGCATCTGAGTGACCAGCTGTGCCTCACAGTGACCAGGCATTTCTAAGGGACAGGAGCAACTGGAACCGG
>NW_004524638.1:5899651-5907699 GCF_000260255.1 Octodon degus | reverse complement strand
ACATACTCTGAAGAACACTATCAAAGAGCAGCATTATTTATAATTGCCCAAAGGTGGACTCAAATCATAAACTGATGACTAGATAGAATATAATGGAATTTTCATTCTCCTATGAGTTGTCTACTTTTAAAAATTAACATTATGTCATTTATATCTTAAAGCTTTTATCTGAAAAGGAAACTAATATAAAACATTCATTTAAGAGATTTCTCTAGTTCTATCAGAGATCATCTTCTTCATTATCAACTGTCTGCACCTAATGATAATTTGCATATTAAATGTCATTCTATTTTCTTGCCTGGACTTGACATGCTTGTAATGTGCCTCTTTTCTAACATGTATGTGCACTGCCATTTGATTCCTTCTGGAATCTAGAGGAAGTAGGATTTCTGGGTCCATTCATAGCTGGGAAAACAGCTCAGTCTCTTGCCCACAGAGGCGGCATCCACACCTAAGTCCAGCTCTTAGAACCGACTCTTCGGTCTTATCGTCTCACCGTAGGCTCCCTGGTGCTGTTGCAGAGGGAAGCGGGACTAGAAGTTGACCCAGTAGGATTATCATCCTTATATTTTGTTTCAAATCCTGAAAAGAAAGTTGGCCTCAACCCACTTCGAAGATGGCTCTGTTTTCTTTGACATTAGTTTAGTTAATCCTGAGTAACTAATAACCCCAAGCACAGTGACTGAACCTCCCACAGAGCCTGACATATTTACTACCTGTCTCCTTTCAAAAAAATTTACTAACCTCTTTCCTGGATATTTGGTCATTTCTAAGACATTCCAAAACATTTTAAACAAACAAAAAGGATAACACACTCACTGGTTTTTTCTTGAGTGCCTGCAACACCTCCAAATTTTCTTAGCCAAGACGTGGCATAGGTTATGCTGACTGAGTCACTGTGTGACCTGGGACAAATTCTGGTGGACTCTGAGCCTCCGTGTCTTTATCTCTAGACTGGAAATGATGATAATAATGATGTCTGTCATGCAAATTGAGTAAGGTAATCAATTATGTTATCATGTATTGATTTTTTTTTTCTCCAGGAAGAAATAAGCCTATCTATTTTGAACTCTTGATCTAAACATCACAGAATGTGACCTTCTTTGGAAGCAGGGCTATTATAGGTGTCATTAAAGATGAGGTCATGCTGCAATAGGAAAGGCCATCCTCCCAGGTGACTAGTATCTTTCTAGAAGCCATGTGACAACAGAAGCATGGGAGGGCCACATCACGGAAGGATGGAGACAGAGCCAGGACTGCTGGGGCTGCCAGCAGAGCCAAAGAGCTCCGCAGTGGCTTCTCAGAGAGCATGGACCTGCCACTATCTTCCTTTTGGACTTCTAAATGACAAAACTGTGTGAGAAAAATTTATGCTGCCTTGTTACTATGACATACCTCCTCACAGTGCCCAGGGGCTGGGTACCACACCTTTAACACAGGGTCCTGGCAGGCCATTCAAGAGCCATACCCCAACACAGAGTAAGAGGGAAATAAACTGCTTTCTTGAGTTCCTTCTCTAGGCCTGCCAAGGGGTGACTTCAGGCAAAGAACTTGACCGTTCCAGGTCTCCACTGACCCGCTGGAAAAATGGGAATTAAAGCATTACCCATTTTGCAGAATTGGCATGAAGGTTAAATGATATTTAGTCCATGCAAAATGCTTAAAATATTCACAGGCACACAGAAACACATGATAAACTATCACTGGTCTATCATAATTTCATTTGTCTGGAAGGAAGGAAAGCTAATTGGCTAATTTACAGAGAGAAATATTACTGTCTGCTACTAATTGTCATCTCTGGGGAATGAGAATGGGTGATCGAGGGAGACTGGGCCCTCATTCCAGTTTGCCCTCTCTGAACATCAGCAGACAACCCAACCCCAACAAGATCAGCTGTCTCTGATCCTCTTTGTCTCATACACAAACAGTAGCCCATGTGACGGCTGAGCACTTTCGTCTACTGCTAGGCAGGGCCGCAGTTCAGCCAGACACTGGCTAAGGCTGATAACTGTCTCCACACCAGATTCCTTGACCCCGTCAGCAGTGCAAGGGCCAGCTCCTGGTGTGCTGGGTGACCTGCCGGCGCGGAATTATAGTGACCATTTGGTTTGTACTCCATACAGTAGTACGGGTCAAAGGTATTTTAATTCTCACTAATGGTACCAGGCCCTGAACTTATCTGATTCTAAGTAGCTCCTCAAGGTGATTATTCTCATTTTCCAAGTTATTTATTACATGACTTGCACAGTAGCACAAAGCTCGTCAGGAGTGTGAGCGGCCTCTAGGGCTACATTAGCTTCCTGTGCATCTCTACCTTTACTGGTGCACCGTCTCTATCTCAGGATTAGGGTTAGGGCTAAGGTCAGGGTCAGGAGTAGGGCTAGGGGTACTGCTTCCACTGGTGCACCTTCTATTTCCTAGGGTTATGGTTAGAAATAGGGTCAGAATCAGGGTCAGGGGGCCGGGAAGAGAGCTCAGTAGAATAAGCGCTTGCCTGGCAAGCTCAAGGGCCTGAGATCAATCTCTGGTTCCTCAAAAAAAAAAAAAAAAAAAGAAAGAAAGAAAGAATCAGGATCAGGGTTATTTCTTTTGCTGGTACACTGTCTCTACCTTAGGATCAGGGTCAGGGTCAGGGTCAGTGTTAGTGTTACTGTTTTCACTGGTTCTCCTTCTCTTTCTTAAAATAGTTGCTCCCTTAGGTTAAAAAGAAATTTTTCAAAATTTTGTTCTACTTACTTGGTATTTCTCACGTGGCTCAACTCGTTTAACAGCAGAGTTACCAACTCTGTGAATAATTAACAAGTCACATTTCATCTGACCACTGAAGCTGATTATTTGCCCTGAACAACAACAAAATGATAAGAAAAATTCTTCACTATCCACTTTTCAATTCAAGGATAGGAGGAAAAGAATCCCAAATTCCATTTCTCTCTCCACAGGAGATGTCTCCTTCCCAAAGGTTCAAAGCTAAAACAGAAATTCTTGGAATCCACAGAGACTGGAAGTGGTTTTGGGAATTAATACAGCTTAATTATTGGCTATGTGACTTGGCCAGAGCTGTCCCTCCACCACCTCACTTCTTTCTCATTCATAAATGAAGGAATTTGTGTTTATAGTCATTAAGCTAATGTTCAGCAGTGATAGGAACATTTCCTGGCCGTTACCCCCGAACCAGAGCACGGTGCACACAATGGCAGCTGGAGGCCCAGGTCTGCAGGTATGTGCCGGTCAGTCAGACTGGGAGCCGCAGGGGCCAGGGGGGAGGCCAAGCGTCCAGGGAGCTGGGTGCTGTGGGAAGAGGGCTGGGTGCAGTGAAGCAGCACGGACTGTTCTTCATGGAACTGTAGCAGGGTGGTGACAAGGACAGTTGTGTGAGTAATGGAAGCCTAAAATGGGTTCTTGCAAGAGAGTTTGCCTTTCTGGTGGTATTTTACTCCGTGCTTCGTATTTGTGCTGTCTTAGCCTGTCGAGGTTATGCAAGGGTATGAATCTTGTTTGTCCCCCAAAGATGCACGTGTTTGAAATGAGGCTCCAGCGTGGTGGCACTGCCGGGTGATTTGGAATCTTTACATCACTATTGGGAAGTCCCTGATCAGTTCTGGGGGCATGTCTTTCCAGGCATTGTCGAAGCCCGCCCCATCTCTGACCTTCTGTTTCAAGATAGACTTTCTTATTCACATACTCTTCTTCCATGATGGAATAGGTCCTCTGTGGAGCTGAGCTGATGACACTATCATGCCTTTGAGCATCTAAAGCCATGTGCTAAATAAGTTTATTTTCTTGATAATATCAACCCGCCTCTAGTATTTCATTATAACAATGAAACATGCAATAATATAGGCAGCTGTAATGAATTTCCATAGCTTGGGCAGCTTACACAAAAATATGAACCTGTTTCTCACAGTTGTGGAAGTTGGAAGTCCAATATTGGGGTTCTAGAATCATCAGGTTCTGGGGAGGGCCTTGTCTGAGGATGCAGATTGCTGGCTTCTAGTTTCAGTTTCACAGGGGGAAGGCACAAGAAAGATCTCTGGGGTTCCTTTTAGAACGGCACTAATCCTATTGATGGAGGCTGCACCCCCATGAGCTAACTACCTCCCAGAGGTCCCATCTTCCAACACCACTGCATGGAGGCTTTAATTCCATTGTAGGAATTGGGAAGGAACACAGCATTCAATTTTTTGCAGTAAATAAACTTTTTTCTTTAGCAGGTGAGATAACTCAGAGGACTAAAGCACCTGCTTAGGCAAGTTTAGGCAAGCGCAGGGACTGCAGCTGGATCCCCAGCACCACATGCTGCACTGGCCCCACCCCTGGGGCACTCTGAACCAGCAACCAAGTCCAAGCATGGCGGCACATGCCTGTAATCCCAGCACTGGGGAGGCTGAAAAACAGCAGGATTACCAGGAGTCCAAGCTGTGTGGTGAGACCATGCGACAACCATATACGTTAAAATAATAAATAAATTAAATAAACTCTTTTTCTTAAGTGCTTCTCTCTGACCTTCACAAGGTACAAAGTATTATTAAAGATTTTTTTTTAGATGAAGAAACTTTATCTCTAAAAGGCACAGGGACCAGTAGTTTTTGTAGCCAACCATTACGACAGCTACCCTTTAACTACAATGTAAGAGGGGAATTTTGACAAAATTGAATTCGAGAACATAGGTGAGAAAAAAAGAATAAAGTGTTGGGCTGTAGGACAATACAAAGGAGAAATAAAGTGCTACTAGATAGGTAAGAATAACATTAAAACCATCAATCCTGCCATGGGGATATAACTCAGTGGTAGAGTACTTGCCTAGCAAGGCACTGGGTTTGATCCTCAGCAATGAAAAGAAAATAAAATTATCCCACATTGCACTTTACAAATGAAATAGAATGTTAGAAAAAGGTAAATTGGCATAAAGTATAAACATACATTCGTTGCATTGTGCTTATTCAAGCAAGCTTGAAATTAAGCGAAAAGTTAAAAATCACAGCCCTTTGCAAATAAGAATTGATGCTAATCAGCTTTCTGTTACTATAACACAATACCTGAGACAATCAACTTTAAAATCAGGGAGGTTTATTTTGCTTCAGAGTCTCCAATCTATGATAAGTTGGCCTGATAATGTTGGACCTATGTCAGGGAGGCTACCATGGGAGGGACTACGGTAGAGCAATCTGCTATATCGTGATTGTCAGGAAGCAAATAGAAAGAGAAGAGCTGGAGCCCCCATAGCTCCATCAAAGGGTGTCCTCAGTGACAAGCACGCCTGCCCTGGTAGGCCCCCACCTCGTGGGGCTTCCACTGCCTCCCAACACAACCAAGTTGGAAATGAAACCTTCAACACGTGGACCTGAGGGGGACCTCCGTGGTGTAATCTGGAGCAGGTTCCCAGGCCTCTGTTATCCCTCAGTTGGGTGGTGAAGTCTCTTGCCCTGAACAACCTATTTTTCAGAGTGACAGGGGCCACAGAGGAAGACCCAAGTCAAACACTGTACCTGCTCAATAATCCTGAGCAGCAATGAAGAACCCAGAAGGGCGGCCTTGGGGATGATGTGACCATGGACATATCTACAGGGCAAATGGGAGTAACTGCTCGGGGTAATTACAGTGCATTTGGAGTACTGAGCCAGGAGTCACTCAAGGGAAAACTGCACCCTGCTTCATCCTTTGACAGCTGGATGACCTTGTACAATCTATAACAGTGAGGTCCCAAGTTACACTGATGATTAAGTGAGATAGCATCCAGAAGTTCTAAGCATGAAGGGCCAGCGAGATAGCTCAGTTGGACTAAGCGCCTGCTTAGGCAAGCACAGGGACCAGGGTTTGATCTCCAGACCCACATGCCATGCCGGCCCTGCCCCCAGGGCTCCCTGAGCTGGCAGCTGAGTCCCAGCGTGGTGGCACATGCCTGTACTCCCAGCACTGCCGAGGCTGAAGACAGGAGCATCACCATGAGTCCGAGCTGTGTAGTGAGACCCTGTACCAAGTATATGCATGAAGTTTTAAGCATGAGACCAAGCACATAGCATATCTTCAATACACACTTTACTTTTCCTTCCCTAACGCTCAATTTTCATACCTGTTGAAGGAGACTCAGAATGGCAGAGATGGTGAAAAGACCAAACGTGATGACTGGTGATAATGTGACATCGGTTATCAAGCATGATGACTGAGGCGCATCTGAAACACACAGATGTGCCTCAGTTTAAAAGTGAGTGACATCATTATTACTGAAAACGGTAATATGCCCTCCCCTAACCACTCCTTGTAGAGCAGGGTGTCCTACTGGCTTTACTACTGCCAAGGCATGTCTGCCTCTTCAATCTGGTTTTTCTAATAAGTATGTAACTACCAAGCAGCATCTGTACCTCTGAACAGAAGCATTTCCCTAATGTGCCTAACCAAGGCCTATGGATACACCGCACACTGGGAGACCATTTGTGGTTAAGATTACACAATCCCTTCATTCATGGACCCCTAAATTCCTTTTCTCAACATCAACTTGTTCTGTCTCAAAGGACAGGCCAAATAGTCCAGCAGATTAAAGCACCTGCAAGCAGGTGCAGGGGCTGGGGGCTCAATCCCTGGGCCTGCTGTGCCCCACCCCCAGGGTGCATTGAGCTGGCAACTGAGACTGGGTATGGTGATGCACACCTGTAATCCCAGCTCTTGGGAAGCTGTAAACAGACAGATCACTGTAAGTCTGATCTAGTAGTAAGACCCTGAACGTCCTGTAGACCCTTCCCTAAAATACAAAAAAAAAAAAAAAAAAAAAAAAAAAAGAAAAAATCCCTGTTCTCTCTCGAGATAATTTCTGTCCCATCATTTACTTCCTTAAGGTGTAAATCACCCTTCATTCTTCCATTTCCTCCACTCCAGGGCCTGTCCCTGTACCATAATCCATCAGCAGGTCTGCCAAAAGAATGTCTCAAATCTATCGACTTTATTTCTCTATATCAAGATATGATTAACACTAGGAACACTAGAAAAGTCTCTCTTTTCTGTTTTTAGTACTCCCCCCGGCCAATAAACCTACTTTAAACACAGGAAACTAGAGTGAACTTTTAAAATCACACATCAAGTTAAGTTGAACCTCTTGCTTAAAACCTTTTAGTAACTTTCCTTTATAGGAGAATTAAATTAAAACCAGGCCCCTATATATGTGGGCTCCAGGTATGTTGATTCAGACACCTAAGAAATGTGAACTGAATATGTAAGAAGCGTAGAGAAGTAAAACAATGCGACTAGAAATCTGTTTTCACGGAGCTATGTTTGCAGTGCAGTAGCTTCCTGTCTCTTTAACGTTGACCCACAGAATTACCGTTAGCTTCCTTTTCCTATCCACAGAGTGGGATTTAAAAAAGTATGTGTGATTTTGGGGGAGGTTTTGTCCAGTGTGAGTGCTGCTAATGCATGCATTACTCAATCTGAAATTTTCCTATCCAGTTTCATTACAAAAAACAAACAAGAGCCAGAGATATAGCTCAGCAGCGTAGCACACACCTGTCAAGCACGAGGTCATGAGTTTCATTCCTGGTACCAAAATGAAAAAAAAAAACAAACAAACAAAATTGGTTACAATGATCTGAGTTGGCTCCTGACCTACAGAGTGAACGGCAGTGTGAAAGATACTGTTCAAACCAGGTCTCCAGCTCCTGATGTTGTGGTTACAAAAGAGTCACCTACCTTGTAAGGTGTTTCATCTTTCAGAGACTGAGTTTATTGGAACACAGTGGCAAACAGTAGAAGACACAAGAACCTCAAAATGGGGCTGGGGAGATGGCTCAGTAGAATAAGTGCTTGCCTGACAAGCACAAGGACCTGAGTTCAATCCCTGGTTCTACCAAAAAAAAAAAAAAGAATCTCAGCACACTGCCTGTCCTTTTCTCTGCCAGTCTCTCCTGTACCACTTCATCTGAAGTCCCTGAGGGTGTCATTCCAGGAGAACCTGACTACTTCTTTCTGGGACTCCCAACTCACCTGGATGCCACATTTCATCATGTAAGTGTATCTTAGATAACACTTTTATTTATTTTTTTAAAATAGTTTCTTTTTTT
>NW_004524638.1:5891850-5899520 GCF_000260255.1 Octodon degus | reverse complement strand
GTGCTGGGGGATTGAACCGTGGTCCCTGTGCTTTGCTGAGCTTGTTCTAAGTAGGTGCTTTAGACCACTGAGCCATCTCACCAGCCCCTAGATAACACTTTTAAAGAAGCTTGCTCCTCCTCAATGACTATATCTTTAAGTCGCTGTTTGAATTTTCTGGGTAATATTCACACATTTTCTTGCAGGCTTATGCCTGGCCTTCTTGCTAGAGTAGATAGTATGTTTGTATGAAAGTGAGGCCTTTGTCTGTCCTTCTGACTACCTAAGCTCAGCACTTACAATAGAGCCTGACAAGAAGTAGTTGCTCCTGCAATACTTACTGAATAAGCGAGTAGGCCCAGAGAAATCCTGCTTGCTAGAGACTGCTAGCACACAGATGTAACAGAGTGCAGGGAACTTTTCTTAAAGGATTTGGGGCCAGTGAGATAGCTCAGAGGAGCAAGCTCCTGCTTTGGCAAGCACAGGGACCAGAGTTCAATACTGGGTCCCACAGGCCACACTGGCCCAGCCTGCATGAGTGCTAAACCTGCAACAGAGTCCAGGCAGGTGGAGCGCATCTGTAATCCCAGTGCTGGGGAGGCGGAAAACAGGAGGATCACCACAGGTCCAGTCTGCACAGTGAGACCCTGTACCAGGTACACAAATGAAGAGAGACAGAGACAGAAGCAGAGAGAGACAGAGACAGACAGAGACAGAGAGAAAGGATTTCAAGTACAGAGTTTGAACTGCAAGACCACCTCCACCTTTAATATCGCCTCATTTCAGGCTCAGCTGTGATTGCCAAATTCATATTTTGAATAACCCTTGTTTTCTTGGAATGTGACTTTTGGGAAATAGAATTTAAAGAAATAACTAAGGCTAGATGGGATTGTTGGAGGGCTGGGAGGATAGCTTGGCAGTGTAAGCCTATGCCTGGCAAGCACAAGGATCTGGGTTCAATCCCAGTACCACATGCCATGGGGTCCCCAGGACCCTGGGCACACCTAGCAGGCCACCGAAACTGGGCATGGTGTATGCCTGTAATACCAGCACTGGGGAAGTTGAGACAGGAGGATCACTACGATTCTGAGCTGCCTGCATAGTGAGACCCTGTACCAAATAAGTAAAGAAATAGATGATGATGATAATAATAATAATAATAATAAATGGTTTTGGTGGAGTATGTGCTAATCCAATTGCTTGATTGTGATAAGAAGAGAAACTGAGCCACAGAAATGTACAGAGCAGGCCGGTGAGATAGCTCAGTGGTCTAAAGCACCTGCTTAGGCAAGCTTGCAAGCTTGGGCAAGAGCAGGGACCACGGTTCGATCCCAGGAATCACATATCATGCCACCCGTCTCCCAGGGCAAGCCAAGCTGGTCACCAAAAAAGGAAGGAAGGAAGGAAGGAAGGAAGGAAGGAAGGAAGGAAGGAAGGAAGGAAGGAAGGAAGAAAGGAAGGTACGTACAGATGGAAGGCTAGGTGGAGACTCAGGGAGAAGACTATCCACTGGCCAATAGGGAGGTCTTAGAAGAAACCAGCCCTACTGGCACTTGATCTTGACTCCGCCTCTACAACTGTCAAAAATTGGAATTTGTAAGCTATCTTAAAGCATCTATGGTACTTTGTTGTGAAAGTCCCAGAAGACAGTGAGAAGACCATAAAATAGGCGTCTTCTCTCTCTTAGTTTTCGTTAGCCATATGAAGATAGCACCTTAAAAGCACAAGTGTAAATCCAGACACACAATAGTCTATTGGAACAGTTTTGTTTCCAACCCACACCCACAGGAAAATTTTTCTTTACCCCTAATTAAAAATAAATACACAGAGAGGCTAGAGGGAGGGAACAAATAGGAAAAACAGATACAGATTGTCATGAGTTCATTAAACTCTGCAAGCCACATTGAGCATACAGAAGCTGTCCCAGGAGCCCAGGGCCCGAGGCAGCAGTGCCTGGATGGGAACAAGGCTGTTGCTTGCTTCACACTTAAAAGGGCAAGAATTATCATTGATGTCATTTCCACAACAACTGAATCCACAATTCAAACCCCCTAGGTGTCCAAGATGGAAGAAAGTTCTCACTTAATATTCCTTGGCTTTCCCATCCTGTCCTGAATCAAGCTTCCAGGGAGGTCTCTGTCTTTGCTCACCTTCCCATCTGACAGCCTTGCAAATCCCTTCTCATCCTTAGGGGACATAGGGACTTCTGGCCAGGCAGGGCACCTGTACCACGGATCTGGTCTTTGTGGCCCCATGAAGCCACTCCTATCTATGTCCTTGCTAGACCTGTGTGCCCAGGACCCCATGCATAGCCACAGTCTCTGTATACCCAGTGGGTTCTCTCTGTGCTCCACAGAGAGCCCTTCTCTGCTCCCTCCTGGAGCTTCGCAGGCAGGAAGATAGCTGTCCTCATTCTCGATGGCTCCGCACCTCTCTGGGTCTGGGCTTCTGCAAAAGACAGATTTTCCACAGCTTACAGCATCTGTTTGGAGAATCCTAAGTGCACACAAAGCTATCGGCTCTCAGTATATTGCTTCATTTATGTGCAAGGGATGAAAGCCCTAAAATTGATGCTGAATCCTGCCCATGAAATTCTATACACGAGGCTGAGCCATGAGTACATACAAACACAGAGTGCAATATTTAAGACACAATTGTACTTTAAAAAATTACTTCACCAGGCATGGTGGTACATGCCTGTAATCTCAGCACTAGGAAGACTGAGGCAGGACGATTGCTGGGCATTCAAAGCCAGCCTGAATTACAGAAAACAAATAAAATAAAAATAAAAACTGGAAATCTCTCAAGTAAAAAAATATATTTTTACCTTATCTGAATTCAAGTGTTATTGGATATATTGTATATTTATGTTATCTGGCAACCTTCACTTCATAAGAAGGTCTCTTAGGACAAAGTTTAGCTGTATTGTTACCCTCTGGAGGGCTTATTAAATCAGATGTCCGAGTCAAGAGTGGTGGTTTACACTAGTAATCCTAGACTGAGGCAGAAGGACCACCACAAGGAGGCCAGCCTGGGCAACACAGTGAGACCCTGTATCAAAAATCAAATGGGGCTGGGGATATAGCTCAGTGGCATAAGTGCCTGCCTGGCAAGTGCAAGGTCCTGAGTTCAATCTCAGATATGACACACAAAAAATAAATAAATAAAAACACAAATAAATAAAATCAGGTGTCTGGGTGCTTCCCCGAGTATTTATGATTCGGTAGGTCTGAGATGGGTTGAAGGACTACTTCACTAACAAATTTTCAGTTGATGTTGATACTGTTGGTTCAAGAGCCAAAAGCTGATAAAAAAAATGCTTTAGAAGAGTCAAAGAATTACTTTCATGTGTGTGACCTGTTCATGCTTCTATTATATTAACTGGATGCTGGAGAGTAACAATAAATATGTCACCCTACTTCTTAGACATCTCTGCAGGATTAAGTGAGTTACACACAGAAAGTGTTTCCAACAGGGCCTTCCTTTTCCTGTTCTCTGTGACAGTGACCATGTTCATTTATCATCAACGGCATCAATATGCCTTTACTGCCAAATAGAGAAACTGACAAAATTTTGCTCCCAGTTAACCTTAGTTAATAATAACATCCAGAGTTGTCAAAAAATATTGAAATAATATTATAGTATCTTTAGTTTAAGAAAATAGGAAGCATTACATATTGGAAATAATTTGAAAAGAGTAAAAATAATGGTGCAGCTGCTATTAAAAAAATCACTGATGATTCTTCAAAAAGTTACACATAAAATTACCATGTGATCTAGTAATTTTACTTTCAGGTATTAAGTCTCAAAAGAAATGAAAACAGCTCAGTGGATTACAGTGCCTGCGTAGGTAGACACAGGGGCTCGGAGGTCGATCCCCAGGTCTGCCGTGCTGGCCCCAACCCCGGGGCACACTGAGCCAAGACTGAGACTGGGCGTGGTGGCGTGTACCTGTAATCCCAGCATTGGGAGGCTGTAAACAGGAGGATCACTACGAGTCCAATCTCCACAGTGAGACCCTATAAACCCTGTAGACCCTGTCCTAAAATAAAAAAAAGAGATGAAGACGGAGGCACAGACAGTTGAATGCTGACGTTTTCATAACATCATTGTTCCCGGTAGTTAAATGGTGGAAGAATCCCAATTCTAAATCCACAGATGAATGAACATGTAAACTGTGGTGCCGGCACACAGGAATGTTATTCCTACAGAGGAGAGTCAGCACCGACACCTGCTGTAACACAGACGAAACTTGAAACCACAGTAAGCAAAATCAGACAAAAGGCCCCGTGTCACATGGCTCCATTTACTTGAGATACTCCACTTAGGCAGCGCTCTAGTAGATTGGTGGCTCCCAGGACAGGAGGGTAGGAGGTGGGAGGTACGGAGTGGCCACGCAAGGGCCGTGGTGTTTACTTGTCCTAGAACTACCGAGCATCGGTAGCTGTGCAACACTGAATAGGTGTTCTTAAGGCAACTGAATTGGGCGCAATCAACGGGTTAAAACTGAAAGTTTTATGTGATGTATATCTTACCTTAATATTTATAAGTGACACACAATAAACCTTGGGAAGTAGAAAGATTGGGCTTTGGTCGTACGGGTTTAGGTGTCCCCCAAATGCCACACAAGTGAAGTTTTACTTTATCTGACCTGCGCCAGTGAGGCTGCGGCCACCGCCGTGCATTACCGTGTGGGTTAACTGCAGCCAACCCCGCCAACCCTTGGCTTCCTCAGCTATACGTCAGGTTCAATAGGATCCTCCTTGTAAGAAGTTATTACCGGCTTCTAAGGCTTGGGACCCATCAGGTGTCCAATTAACGCTGCACAAGTGTTTCTCAATCAAATAAATCATCCTTGGCCTCTGTGGAGCATCGACTCCAGGATACCCCGAAGACGCCAAAATCTGCGTGTGTGCAAGACCCTTTTAAATGCCATTGTGACTTCATATGGCCTGAGTGCAGCCCCTCTGGGCTCTTCCCATCTTCTTCTGAAGTTATAATTTGGATTTGGAGTGCTCTGCAGAGGCTCTTCTTAATAGAATGCTAGGAGGTGGGGCCTCGCTGGTGGAAGTGGTCCCAGGGGTGTGCGCAGCAAGGGGACTCTCTCGTCCCTCTTTCTCTTTTCAGCTACTATGATGTAAGCTGCTCTACCCTACCTCGGCCCCACCGGGGAACAAACCCAGCTGACCATGCACTTCAAAATAAATCTTACTTTTTAAATTTGTTTTTCTTAGGTTGTTTTGTAACTGCAAGAGAAAGCTGACCAGCATGTTGGATTGCTCATATTACTCAATGCAGTGTGAAGGCTATGTAAATAGTTGCTGTACAGTATTATCTAGGGGAAAAAACAAGGAAAAAAAAGTCAAAAGTCCAGATAGGAGCAAGTCAGATGTAGGATTTGTTTTGTTTTTTTTTCCTTTCATGCAAAAGCTTTAATTAGAATGCAAGATAAAATTGTAGCTCCACAGGCTAACAAAGCTCAGTCCAGAGGTTAATAGAAAGAAAGAAAGAAAGAAAGAAAGAAAGAAAGAAAGAAAGAAAGAAAGAAGAAGGGATTCCAGGAGGAGTAGCAGGAGGGCGATACTGTGACTAAGGGAGTCAGCCACTCACCACAAAGCAGGAGGTCAGCTCTTAAGGGTCAGCTGGTGGGCTGGGGCCAGCGGATCTTTATCTCAGGCCTGGTTTCAGAGCTGTGGAATCCTCATGGCTGGAGGGATGTTTCTATTCCCATGAAATGAATGTCTCTGTGTGCGGTAGAACTTCTACCTCTTAAAGCTGTGGAACTGCAGGTCTGTTAGCATTCCTATGAGTGTGAGCTCTCACAGACAACCTCAGCGAAGTGTCAGAGCAACAGCCCATCCCAAGTCAGATGGTACGCGGCACTGACTCCCAGTGTCTGGAGGAATTTAAAAACAGTTAGGATGAGGCTGAGGATGTAGCTCAGCGGCACATGTGCCTGCTTGGCAAGCACAAGGTCTTGAGTTTGATCCACATACCAAAAAAATAAAGTTAGGATGAAGACCACACTGTTGTAATTTCAAGACTGCCGTAACAGCCCTTGTGGGTGTTCCAAAACTAAAGTTCAGGAAACAAGCCTATGAAGAATAAAAAGGTGAAGTGGTCAGCCAGTGTATGATTTCCCCTAGATAACAGTTCTTGGCCCTCGCTCCTCAAGGTCAGTCAAAATCCAGCGAACGTCCCTCCCAAGCAGAGGGTTGCTGGACTTCAGAGGACAGAGCCAGCCAATGTGTTTTTTGCTGAACGGAGAGGGTCACTAAAGATGTGAATGTCCCCACAGTTGCAAAAGAAGCTACAGGACCAAAACTGTGACCTGTCTTTACAGATAGCAGAGGGTCGAGGAAAAGCCTGCAGGAGCCAAAAGGCCCCGAGCCGTCGCCAGAATTAACTTGGGAGGCACTTTGAGTGAGTTTAGTAGTAAAAAGAGGGGTTCCTTCACTCAGTGGTAAACAAAATAAAAGTATAACAAGTGAGAACTGTTGGAAACATAAACAGGCAGAGAGGGAAAATCTCTGTCGATTCCTCTTGAAGATTTTAGGGGAATAAGGGCTCTCCAGAGGTAATGGTACAGTCATGACACAGGGACCAAGCAGAAGCCCGAGTTCTTTCTTATCCACTACTCAGTAACAGCTTCATTCATTCCTCTTCTGGGACAGCCAGGCACTTAGAAGCTATTTTGTTAGAAAGTGTGATTGTTCATTCATCTGGGCCACCAATGTCCAACAGGTTAATTAAAAACAGAACAAAGCTTGATCTTCCTTTTGTATCCTTTGTCATTGTAAATCTTGGACCAAATCCCTTGCTAACTATGCATGTGGGTATGCTGGTCATTCAGAGAATGTCTGTCTCTTAGCTACAGGACCTCTGTGATTAGCCCTGAATTTACAATGATCCCAGTCACCTTTAAGACTAAAGGAACAAAGGTAAGGAGCTTGGGGAACAGGGACGGATGACATTCAGCAGCGCTCAGCAGCTTCCTCTTAGACCTGGGATCACCTGAGTTCCAGGAAAATCAGAATTCCACATGACTTAAAGACCATAAATATTTTTGTTTGGCACATGGTTGGATGGTTGCAGTTGTACAACCCAGGAAAATGGTGGGCCGGCCGTGTAATCGCTTCACGGGTTTTAGGAGCAAACAGAATTTAGTGGTGGTGTGAATCTCCTAGGGTCGCTGTAACAAATTACTGCAAATGAGTGGATTTAAACAACACAAGCGCTCTGTCTTACACTTCCAAAGGGAAGGAAGCTCACGAGGGTCTCTGGGCTAAGATCAAAGTCCTCACCCCCGACAGGTCTTCTGCCTCCTGGGGGCGCTCTAGGAGAATCGACTGCCTTTCCGGTCTAGGTTCTGCCTGCATCCCTTGGTGCAGAACTTCTACCTTCCAAGCCAGTAATAAAGCATCTTCTGACCTCATTTCACTGTTCATTGCTCATTGGCTCTTCACTGTCAATGGCCAAAAAGTGAAAACAATCTAAATGTCCATTTGGGTAGACTGTATTAAAATTGTGGAATATCCATACAATGGAACATTGCTCAGCCATAGAAAGGAATAATACTCTGTTATGTACTATAATGATCACAAATGAAAGCAGGCAGCATACTCACCCTCCGTTCCCTCTCTTAAAGGAACACCTGAGACCACACTGGACCCACCAGGATAACTCCTAAT
>NW_004524638.1:5854499-5890555 GCF_000260255.1 Octodon degus | reverse complement strand
TTTTTTTTTTTTTTAATTGATTCAAATGACTGGTACATTTCTTTATTTTCCCCTTCATACAGGTCATTCAGAGTTGAATGATATCCAAGCAGGCTGCCTGCAGCCCCTCCTGTTAATAACCACACACAGCCTATCTAGAGACACAATAGCGATTGTCGCCCTTCGATATCTTGTTTAAAGGGAAGAGCCAGAGCCTGACGAACAATTTATCAAACAGTTTTTATGATCAAAAGCAGCAGGCTATGTGGAATGGGCTGTGCTACGGCCTGGAAGGGAAACAAAATCTCAGAGCATAAAACTAGGAAGGGCTTCATTGAGTCATGAACATTCACTGGGGGCTTACTCTTTTCTAAGCAATATTTTGCATTTTGGAAATACAGCAATGGTAAAAACAAACAAGATCCTTGCCCTGAATCCAGTGGGGAGAGCCGTACAATAAAAGGTTAAAACATTCATGCAAACAGTTCATTATGACTTGGAGAAAGTGTTGAGATAAGAGAGCAATATTTATGTTGGATCATGAAAGGCTCAAGGCCAACCAAGGCCTGGGCCGTAGAGAGGAGGGAACCCAGAACGACTCAGAACTCTATTAAGAGCCCTGCTTGTTGCAGAGGAAACTGAAAGATCAATCTGGCGGGTACCAATGAAATTTTCTCCTTCCCATAAATGAAATTACTAGCGTAAATAAGAATAAATGGTATTAGAGTGCATTGTCGTGCAGGTGGATATTGTTTGGGGGAACTTCATTTCAGATACACACATATGTGGACACTGCCTCATGATACATGGTGTACTTCTTTATTCCATCAGTAGTCAGCAAGTCCGAAAAAATTGTGCTTTAAGACAAAATGAAGAGGCTTTGGTGTACTTAGGACAGTAGACGGAGATCTCCAAGGCTGCAATCTGTCTAGCAAGGGGGAGTGATCAGGACCAAGGTCCACATATACAGAAGCCAGGTACTCGGCTCAGACGGACCCACAGGTCACAGGAAAGGGTGTAGACTTGATCCTAACCACTGCCGAAAGCCACTGATCATGTAAAACAGCCTGTGGTACACTCTGACTTACATGTTTTAAAAGAAGGAAATTTTGAATCTGTATCTTCCTCTATTATCTGTCTGTTGTTTGTCTAGGTTCACAGATTGGATTCCAGAATTCACTAAATTCAATTCACTGGTCCAATAATCAAATGTTTTGGAGAATCTGGATGTTTGTAATAGAAAACCGGTGAGCCACTGATTTCAATTCTTGCCGACACATACAAGAGACAGCAGCTCAGGCGATGAAATATGAAATAAAGAAATACCAAGAAAAATGTACTATTTTTAAAGTCATGGGTAGGTAAATATTTTCAGACATGTGGAAATGTTATTAGAATTACTGTAAATGTGCACTATCTTTTACAGAGGGCCATATGGCAGTTCCTGTCAAAATTTAAGTCAAGTATAACCTTCATCCAGACATCTCATGTCAATTATTATATCCTTTAGAAATATCCCCATATATGACACAAAGAAACGTAGAACGATATCTGTTTATGACTTATAATTATGAAAAGTGGAAATGGTTTATAGGGTGTCAATGAGAGGCTGGGTAAATAAAAAACAAAACTTTTTTTTTTTTTTTTTTTACTGTAATACACTAGATGACAGCTGTTCAAAAACAACACCTAAATACTTTTTGTACTAGTTTTAAAATATCAATTTATGGGCCAGCGAGATAGCTCAATGGACTAAGCACCTGCTTTGGCAAGTGCAGGGACCAGGGTTCGATCCCTGGACCTGCATGCCGTGCTGGCCCTGCTGCCACACCACGCTGAGCTAGAAGGAGTCCCAGCGTGGTGCACACACCTATAATCCCAGTGCTGGGGTGGCTGAAAACAGGAGGGTCACTAGGAGTCAGAGCTGCATAGTGAGACCCTCTACCAAATATATAAAAATGAAAAATAAAATAAAATAACCAATTTATTAATAAATTTTAAAAAGTAGTTGCAAAGCCAGGTATGGTAGCACATGCCTATAATCCCAACACTCTGGAGACTGAGACAGGAGGATCCCTGTGAACTCCAGGCCAGCCTGGGCTACATGGTGAGTTCAAGGCCAGGCAGAACTACATAGCAAGACCCTGTCTCAAAATAAATAAATAAATAAATAAATAAACAAACAAATAGAAAACAGTGGTAGAATAATACAGGTAGCAATGTATTTTCAGAAAAGCAAAAATAAAACTTGGGAAAATACGTCGAGAGAAGCATATCTGAATGTTCACAGAGGGAGATTTCGGGAACGGGCGACCCAGTGCCACGTGCAGGCTGAGA
This sequence comes from Octodon degus, assembly GCF_000260255.1. Classification (NCBI taxonomy): domain Eukaryota; kingdom Metazoa; phylum Chordata; class Mammalia; order Rodentia; family Octodontidae; genus Octodon; species Octodon degus. The sequence continues at coordinate 5,888,239 of NW_004524638.1, read as the reverse complement.
AGGCTCTTCGCGTCTGTGCTCCCCACCTGGGCACTTGAACTTCTTCTATATGAAGTACCTTTAGTCTGCTGAGCTATCTCACCAGCCCTATAACTATCATTCTTGACATATAAAGAAAAGCAACAAAATCACATTAACAGAAAAACATGCAAGACCGGCCAAATAGCTCAGCAGATTAAAGCGCCTGCAAGCAGGTGCAGGGGCTGGGGTTTGATCCCAGACCTGCCATGCTGGCCGCACCCCTGGGGTGCACTGAGATGGCCATTGAGACTGGGTGTGGTGGCACATGCCTATAATCCCAGCTCTTGGGAGGATCACTATGAGTCCTCCAATCTAGTAGTGAGACCCTCAACACCCTGCAGACCCTTCCTTAAAGTACAAAAAAACCCCAAAAAAACAAAAAACAAAAAAATATCCATAGCCAGGCCACAGTCAGGGAGGTAAGACAATGAACTCACATTTATGGTGACATGAGTGCCCAGAGGGTCACATCATAGTTTGTCAGATTCATGCAAACCAAGGATTCAGATGCAATGAGACATGGAGTTTGTTGGTGTGTGCAGAATGCAGAAATGTGACAATTTGTTTGTTTTGCTTTTTGGAGACACAGACTTTCTAGTTCTCTAAGTTGCTCAGGCTGGGTTTGAACTTGCAGTTCTCCTCCTTCAGCCTCCAAGTGTCAACCCTTTATCTTAGCAGCAAAGCACACATCTGTCTCTATGTGGCTGATGGAGTGGGTGAAGGTGAAATGTGAGAACAAACACTATAAATTACTGAAGAACCTCTTTCTTATAGTGATGATACAACCTGCAGTGATCTTCATTTTAGTACCATAAATGGGTACTTTTAGTACCATAGTACATTTTAGTACCATAAATGCACTCTTGTCTTCAGCCCCATGTGCTGGCAGCCTCAGGAACACATTGCCCAGCAGTGCCACTGTGGTGCTGAGGGTGAAGGATTTCTCAGCACTGTGGTGCTGAGGATGAAGGATTTCTCCCAGTGTTCTCATGGCCCCGAGAGGTACTGGAGGTCCCCCTCACTTCCTGTGGCACCTAGTGAGGTGTGTATGGAAATAAGACATCACCTACGGTGCGTGGTAGTGGCCTTGACTGCAGTGTGCACCAATCATTTGGTCTAGTCCAGGCACAAGGTTCTATGCTCAAGGACTGGCCGCTGCCCTTCTCTACTTCCCCCTCTCCAATTTTACTCAGTCATTGTTCATGACTCCAGACCTAAATCTCTGATTGGAGCAGGTTTGGCAAAAAGAATTCAACTGTTGTTAAGATAGTCAGAGATGATACAACAGGAGGCGTTGCCAAGCTATCTGGCCTTGGATATGAGAGAAAATAATATTCATCATTAGCTTGATTGTAATTTGACCCACACTGTGAGCTTGCTGTATAAATCCCTCCCCCCACTCCACGACAAAGGGCCTGGGTGTCCAACCACTTCTAGGACTCCTCCTGTCTCTCAGAAGCTGTTTCCATTCCCATTCCTGTTCCCTAATAAACCTTCCTACTCTTAACCTCCACTGTCCTGTGCAATTCATTCTTTGATATTAGGAGACACAAGTTGGGCATATCTAACATCTAGCAGGTTGGCAGTTATACTTTCCCCTGTGTCAGTGGGAGCAGGACTGTGGCATTTTGTGGTTGAATTTCTCTGTGTGCTAAGACCCTGCCCTGCTGCTCATGCCCCCCGCCCCATGCTGAACTCAGACTCTTCCCCACACCCATGCTCAACTGCCCCAGCTCACAAGCCTGCCTTGACGTCACACCTCATCTTGGTTCTCCTCTGTTGCTGGCCTGTTTGTCTTTCCCAGGGGGATGTCGCTGCCCCCAGGGCCACATGGTGAGGCTTCCCAGTCCCTTTGGCAGTGCAGTGTCTATGGGCCTCATGAACACGATCACCTGATGAGTGCGTGATGACCCTGATGGCCGAGAATGTCCTTGTGGTACTGTGTGACTGGTTCCTGGTTCTACAGAGGAATGAGGTCTCAAACTAAAGAAGTCAGGGGAGTTCCACTGGGAAGCAGGAGAATAGCTCCTGGATTCCCAAGAGAGCTCCTGGATGGGCAGGCCGAAGGGTCCTCCACCCCGAGCTAATTATGGATAAACAGCATGGGCGTCACTTGGTTAGTGGTCACTTATCACAAGTGGCTCTGTGGTTTTAAACTGATTGACTGGACTCAGGCTTTTAACCCAGTTCTTGGACAGGTACAGGTGACAGGTAAGTGGGATCTTAGATGATAACTGGCTACTTTGCATTACAATTTCCGTAAAATTCAGGAACTTAGCAGTAGGGGGTGGGCCACATTCCCTGCTGCCCAAGGAAGTTCTTTCTTTGTCCAAAGTTCTACTACCTATTCTAAAGCTTTATCAGTGTGGCGGGTGGCCCACTCAGTCTTAAGTCCTTCTTCCACTTGCTGGCTGCTTTGCTGGTAAGCTAACTGAACCATTTTCTACAATTGCACCTGCAGCAGAAAGCAGGCGGGCCCCCAGCCCTGCCTCTCAGGGCCCTGAGAGTGCAGCAAATGGCCCCACCCCCAGCTGGGGAGCAAGGGTGTGTAGCTGTAGCTGCTCTGTGGGAGACCATCCTGGAGGTGGCAGACCTCCAGCCCACAGAGCACCCCGGTAAGGCAGGCACCCACGGGCTACTACTGAGGATGTGTCAGCGCTACCTCGACTCTAACGAGGGTGCAGAACAAGGCCGGGTATGGGCGGTGGGGAAGGGGTATGGTAGGTGGGAACTCCATGGACCTAAGACTGTTTTGTTATGTTCTTTTTTTTTTTTTTTCTTTCTGAGACAACGTCTTTCACTGTGTAGACCACACTGACCTTGAAGTCACTATAGGCCTGGGTAGCCTCCAACTGCTGGAATTTCAGGTCTACACCACCATGTCCAGCCTAAAATGGTTTTTAAAATAAAGTGTATTTTTTAAAGAACTAAAGTATCTATTAGTATTATAGACAGTGAAGGTAAGTAGAAATATGGCAGGCAGTCGGACAGGACTGGGCCCCTGAGTGAGTCCATGCTGGAGAAGAGAATCAGGAGTGCGGCTGGAGGGCATCTGAAGATTAAAGATGGCCACTTGGACATGCTCTAATACTTCTTCAAGGGATACCCTGAGGATTAAAGGTTTCACCCTTTTGAGATTTGCAATGTTTTCCTTAGGGGTAGGCTATTATCTTCCACCTACGAAAACTAAGACTAAAACTGCTAAAACTAAAAACAAGAGTAAGCCAGGTGTGGTGGCACACAACCATAAGAATCCCAACAATTGGGAGGCTGAGGCAGGAGGAACCTTACAAATTCTAGACCAGCCTGGGTTACAAAGTGAGCTAAAGACCAGCCTGATCTACATAGTGAGACTTCGTCTCAAAAAAAAAAAAAGGATAAGAGTAAGACTATTGATTATTGACCAAGGTTAATATCACTCATGTACTCTTGCTACTAGTAGATCAATATTACTTAAGGGATTATACTTGCAATCTCATTGAAGAGAATCTTGATGCCTGTTATACCCACCTCATGATTTTCTCTATAAAACTTCCTTTGAGAGGTGGGCTTGTTGGCAGTCCATTTGGGCCCCTCCTTTCTCTTAGCATCTATTCCAATTCTCTGTCCTTCATTCGCATTTCCCGCTCCTTTGCACTCCAATAAATTTTCCTATCTTACCCTCTGTTGTTCCTTCAAATTCATTCTTTGACTTTGAGGGACACAGAGTCAGTGTATTTGACGTCTAGAAATTTCCCCAACAACAGCTATACACAGAGCTGTCACTGTTTGATTAAACTTGATTCTTTTTGAAACATGACCAAAAAGGGATGGGGTGGACTCCTTACAGTAATACAGTACGTGTGTCCAGTGACTGACAAAAGAATTCTCTCCTTGAGCCAAGAAGAGGATCAGTAGCAAAGGGAAATGTACCTACTTATGAAAAAAATTCAGTATCGAATAATGCAACATCATAAAACGAACAAAACCTTCAAATGCTTTTCCTGAAATGAACACCTACATGAATCTAGTGCCATCTTTTTCTTTATTACCATCAACATTTCAGGTTTAGTTTCTAGCATTAAATAGAATAATAAAGTCTGCCAACTCAAAATAACAAAAAGGTTTTGTGTTATAATTTATAAAGTTTACAAATAAAAACATTTCCTGAAACTTGGTTATTCTCATTGCTGATTTTATAACTTATATATAATTTTATAATTTCCTAATTAACATTTAGTTTTCTTTATAGGAATGAAATTGAGCGAATGAAGGAACCCATGTTCTTTAAAAGCAAAGTAAAGATATAAGGAATGTCTACACCATCTTGCAGGACAGGTTACACCTGGGGGCTCATCACAGCTGCAGGAGCAGCTGGCTCCACACCTGTGAAGTGCAGGTCAAGGGACCTGCTCAAGGACCCTGGCAGGTTCAGGACTAAGCCACGGTAGTGGAGACAGCTCTGCCTCCCACCTAGGTGCCCTACATGCACTTGAATTTTATCAGCTCAAGCTGACCAAGAATGCTCTGGGGGAGGAGGTTGAGCCTGGATTTGAGATAAGGTGCTTGTGGAAGTAACTGAATCGCTCAAGGTCACACAGAAGGACAACAGCTGCAGCAACAGCATTAAGCTGTCTTCTGAGTGACCTGGCCTCCCCTGTAGGCAGAAAGGAAGTCTCCAAAGAGCAGCTGGAACAGGGGCTGTAGAGAAGTCATCCTGGTGCTTAGCCACAGGAGTAACAGGAAGATGCAGTAAATAAGTCCTCGCCCTCACCCAGGCTTGCAGCATTCATTGCTCCTGATCATAACGTAAAGCCCTCGTTGGCCAGAATTTTCTATTTGTCCCTATCTTCTGCCTTCCAGAGTCATGTCACCAGGCTTGCTTTAATGATAGTGAAAATAACAGATGCTTCTCAGGTAATGTTGGAAGCCAAAGGGTGTGGTGGCACACAACTATAATCCCAACACTTGGGAGGCTGAGGCAAGAGGAACCCTACAAGTTCAGCAGGAGAGAGTCCTAGCAGTCCCTTAATAGTAGGGAGGGAGAGCGCAAGTGGGAGACAGTGGCCCAGGTCTTTGGGGAATAGTGCTGTTTCAGGCCAGAAATTTGTTAGCTATATGACATTGGACAAATCAATTTTTCTGAACTCAAAAATAATGTTAAGGGTCTGTCTGTAAGTAATGATTATAATATGTCTGTGTGGGTAAAGTGACCCCTCGTTTTTTCTACTGCACAATCACCTTCTCCCAGGGGCCGGCACCTAGTATCTTAAAAATTCTCAATAAATACGCAGTGAGTCAATGAGTGAACATCATGAAATGTTTAAAACAAAGTAAATGGGCTTACGAGATACCTCAGTGGTCTAAAGTGCCTGCTTGGGCGGGTGCAGGGGACCTGGCTCGATTCTGGCACTGCATGTCATGCCAGCCCTGCCCTCTGGGCAGGCTGTGCTGGCCAAATAAATAAATAAATAGATAAATAAATAAATAGTGCTTCATCTATTAGAGATCAATATGGTACCAGCTAAAGTAACTGAAGAGTTAGCTAGCTAGCTTTTAGGTATTATACCAGTTTTTGGCATCTAGCTAAAAAACTTTCCCAAGAATAATGACCAAGAGCAAAGAGATCTTCCTCTTTCAGGAGGAATTATATATAATTATATATAATTTTATAATTTCCTAATTAACATTTAGGAAATTCCTTTCAGGAGAGAATTTGCATAAGCTTTTATATCATATGGAACATCCTAGATTTTCCCACCTAATCAATGTATGTATGTATACATGTATGTATGTATGTATGTATGTATGTATTTGATACAGGGTCTCATCATACAGCTTGGACTTGTAGTGATCACCCTGTTTTCAACATCCCCAGTGCTGGGATTATAGGCTTGTACCACCACACTCAGTCTCAGTGGCCCATGCCCGGAGTGGGGCTTCCTAGCTAACCTTAATAGTTATTATTCCAGGCCTCAAAAGCATTGCTTTGTCTTGTCCTCACACCTGTGATTTAAGGCAGATATAGTCCTAAGCATATTACCACATATTAATGTTATGTCAATCTATTAACATTGCTAACCTTAACACTGAACACTGTTAATATTAAATGCCATATATAGCGCTGTTTTACAAATACAACTGAAATTCAGAGATCAGGGAACTGACCAATGTCATAGCCCACTCTACATAAGAGGAAAGTTCCAAGACTTGCCCAAGGTCCTCAGCCCAAAAATATGCAGAAGCTGAACACAGCTTTGACTCTGACTAGAAAGCCTTCCCCACTACTCCACATCTGAGCCCAGGTCACTCTACACCTTTAGTTCTGCACTGTAACAGAGAGCCTCTAAGTTATAAAGGGCCAGCAAGATAGCTCAGTGGAGTAAGCACCTGCTTAGGCAAGCGCAGGGACCAGGGTTTGATCCTGGGTACCAGTTGCCATGCTGGCCCTGCCCCCAGGCATGCTGAGCCAGTGACCAAGTCCAGGCATGGCAGCGCATCCCTGGGAGGCTTGAAAACAGGATTACTAGGAGTGCAAGCTACGTAGTGAGACCCTGCACAAAATTAAACAAAACAAAACAAAACCAGTAAAACAAATGCACTGAATAGCAAGATGACCAGACTTAGACTTAACTACTCTCTAGTCTACCAAAGAAAGTAGCAGAGAACTCATCTTTGGAACCATTTATGGCCAAGCTCAAAAAGGCACTAGAGACGATGAAAGGCTGTAAAAGCTACTACTCCATCCTAGCGCTCTTTCCCACCAGGCTAGTGTCACTTACCTGCATCAGAAAAGGCCCAAATCCACTCTCCACTTCACTTCCAAATGTGGCTCAGGATTTGAGCCCTCAACAGCATCAGCAAGACAGACTCTGACTCCAGGCAAGGAGAGCAGAGCGCCGCTCATCAGCCATCCCGGTGAGTCCCTGTGAACACCTCCCAGGAGCCTCTGCTACGCTCGCGCTCTTCAACCATGGTCACATCACTTGGAGACAGTCTGAGGGCTTTCTAGTCCGAAAAGGCCGCCAACAGAACTCATTCAGTAGCACTTACCGGGAAGTTCTCTGCACCTGCTTCTGCGCGAAGCCTTGGAGATGCATGCACAAGCTGGACAACGTGCTGAGGAGGTGAACCTGGGAGGAACTGATGGGAACCAGACAGCAACGGCACTTAGCACCTGAGGGTCGATTCCTTCCTGCTCAAGCTCCTTCCATCAGCCCCAGGAAGCCTCAGACCCACTGATGGGGAGGTCCTCCTACATACGTCCCGCCTCCTCCCTAGCAGGATTGCAACTGTAACTACATACCTCCTTGTGAATTTCCTTTTCGCAGGCGGGGACCTGTCCTGTGAAATGGAAGTTACCCGAGGATCTGGCTCATCTAGATTAAGGATTTGTTATATCATTTTCTCCACTATCATTTGTACCTGACTTTGGGTCTGTCTGATTTCCTCAAAAGGATGACAGCAGTTCACGTGCCTATCGACTGTGAGTTTTCAAACTCCAATGAAATACACATTTAGTTGTGTCCTTACAAACCATCATTTTACAAAATCATCTTACATTATTAACTGTCCCTGTGATTCTCTTAGGAACAAGCTCAAAAAATGTTCAAATGTCTACATTGTAGCTCCCCTTGTGAAATGGGAGTCAATAGCCTACGAGCCCTGATCGAGATCAACTAGCAGTTATGAAGGAAGGGCTCTTTCCTGTGGCTGAGAGTGACTACAGTGAAAGAGTGGCAGAGCCACTACCATCTTCTACAGGAACCGTCCTGCAAGGTCACCTGCATACGACTGTGCGCTCAGTCGCAGGTCACCACTGTGCTCATCACTGCGGCCAAGGCTTAAGTCTTCAAAGTGCCCTATGTGACCCCGGTTCCATCTTTCCACTGGGCTCAAGCTTGCTGAATGTGCCTGTAGTTTACATTGGCCAACAAGCTCCCACTGCTGCATGCTGCCATCCTCAGACTTTTGGAGGGTCTGTGGTTGCCTTGCTTTAGGCCGACACTGAGCTGAAGGTCCACATCATCCTGGGGCCCTGCAGACTCAGCACCATACCTCACTGTGACTGCAAATTCAGACGGGAGATATTTTTGCATTTACTCTGCAGACAAAATTGCTGTATTTGTTTAATAAGCGGTTTCCACAGTAAATTCAGTAAAAGGAAATAAAAGCCCTTTTGCACATATTCAGCCTATTCGTTTTGGCTCTTTTACATGATTCCCAACATGTCATTTACCTACATTAAGCAAAGCTCAGAGTACTTAGGAAAAATAAGGGGAGCAGCCTCCCCAAAGGTACCCAGGAATAAATGTACTCTCTAAGGCTCCCTTCTCTGGCTCTCCTGGGTGGCAGGAGCCGTAACTTCAAGCCTCGAGCCTCCCACCCAGGCACGATCGGCCTCATGGCTCTCCAGCTCCCAGCAAGGGCCAGCACTGAACCTGCGCGTCTAAATTCCTCACAGGAGCCTGCAGACAGCCCACACACTTGAACCTCATGGGACTGCGAAAGTAGGTACTGCAGACACTGGTCCAGGGAGTGCTGGTGGCCTCCCACTTGCCACTCTCAGATCCTCCATCTGTCCCTTTGTCAACTGCTCCCACCTGGATCCCTCAGGATTCAGCAGGGCCACAGTGCTGCTCGCCCAGTTTCAGCTGTGAGACACTGAAAGCACCTAGTATACAACACGGGGTATCGGAGGCCAGCACCCCCACTGTGGACTAGGTAACAGGTATGTGGCTTCCATCAATTTTCACATCTATTCCACAAATCAGCGAATCTTGGAAATTTATGTTCTTGACAGTTTTCATAAACACTGATAGCTCAGAAGAAATGGTGATTGCCACCCAATGGACACAAGGTTTTTTGTCCACTAAATAAATTCATCAAACGCCTACTGAGAAATGCAAAGATGCTATTTACTGATGTACTCAGAGAAATTATAGTAAGTTAAATGGCTTGATTTAGGATGAAAAATGTCAGAAAGCGATACAAATAGAAAGATATGTGCATTCAGTGACCTCTAATAAGATGGTTTATTGGAAACCCTCATAACATTTTTCAAAAGAGCTTGACAGATTTAATTTTAATAAGACATAGTAAAGAGGAAATGGTTTAAAAGATATCATCAATCTTTTATTTAACTAAGCACTGCCCTTCATTTTGAAGGAAATGATACAATTTCAAATTGGAACTTCCTTCTCAAGAAGTATTAGAACATAACTCTGATTTAACATACAACCTTCAAGAAAAATACAGTTTATACAACTCATTGGGAAATAAAATGCACTCTATCCTGCAAGTTAATTTTCCATGGGTCATGAGTATTATAGCTAACAACAAAATATAATGAAAAACTGAATAAACCAGTCAAGTTTATACTTATTCTGAATTTTTTTTTAAACTCACAAATGAAATCTAACTTTCCAAATTTATTCGATGACCATGGTCACACTAGACTGCACTCTATAAAAAAATGGTTAGACAAGCACACAATTATCAAGAGTCTTCAACACAGTGGACCCCATTTATGGAAAAAAAAAAAAATAGAAAACAAGTAGTCCTTAAATTTTCTTAGCTCTCCATAGCATATGTCATAAAAAATTAAAGTTTTGCTTCCAAAAAATATGTTTCCAAGTAGTCGTGGTGTTGTCCAACGGTGCTAGCAGGGTCCAAGCACCAAACACAGAAGGTTAACCACTGAATGGTCGTCTTTCAAAAAACTAAAACTTTTTTTAAAGTGTGGAATTAAGTACTCTGAGAGGCATTTAGTGTTAAAAGTCACTCTAAATTAAACGAAGAATAAAAGCTACAAAAAAGTATGAGTTCTTTCCGTACAAAAAATTGTGTAGCTGAAGTTGTGGACTCCTCTGAAATACATAAGCAGTTTCAATAAAATATTTGCTCAGTAAGAAAATAGAATTTGTCTGGTTTTCTTTAGCATATATTCCAGTCGCTATCCTGCTTACCCCTGGCCACAGCTTCTGAAGAATGTTGGAATCGATATTTCTTTCCTTCAAAGAGCATCTGTAATTCACAGTACAAAATTGTTCTAAAGTCTTATTCCTAAGGTGAGACAAAAATTATTAAATATACTTATTCTTATTTTTTTCCTAAAGTGCTAGATGTAACCATTGCCAGAGCATTTAAAAAAAAAATTATTTCTCCATGATGTTGCCATCTTTAGGAAAGAACCAAGAACTGTTGGATTCCCCTTTCCTGGAGCCCTTTCCAGTTCTTTGTTGAAGCGTCAGATACCCAAGAACTCGTCCTGTCCCTGTGTCTTGTGGAGCCCTCATCTCTTGGTACCTGGGACAAACACTGCCACTGTGTACCACACCGGGCACCTGGGACAGAGCTAGTTCATTTTTAAGCCCTGTTATCAAAAACCTTCTCTAGAGAGAAAACGCTACTGTTTGGGTGGATCTTATAGCTCTTCCTTGGAGTCCAGTCCCCCAAGCCACCTCATCTGTAATAACACAAAGTCACTCAGCATCCACAGTTGGGGGGCGCACAGGAAATATACAGGGATGCAGGAGCTAGAAAAAGAAAAAAAATGGAGCTTGCCAGCCGCAGTACCACTATCTTCTTTCTTACTTTGAAGAGAGCTCAACACCTTCCACCTTTCCTAACCTGTTTGGGTCCCACGTCCTAAAAGTCTCTACCCATGTTTATCTTGTCCTGCCTTTTCATGGGTAAGAGAATACAGTCATAGAGCGGGGAGGCTATGAAATACGGAAACGAGATCTACTTTCCCCAACAGGATATCAATTTTCATCCAAGTCCCAGACTAGGGCTGGAAAGTGGCTCATCCTTTTAATCAAAGGGACAGCACCTGTGTGACAGCACTACCTACATCAGGGCCGAAGCTGAACGCCTGCTCAGAAAGGGGCTCCATGCTGAGCGATGAGCTACAAAGATCTGAACTTGTAAAACTTAGGGCCACAACTTCCATGTCTTAAAGGAAATCTTTCAAGTTTTGTTGCTTTGCTTCAGAAATCTCCAACCAGGAAGCCCAAGGATGACAGTGGTTGTAGACTGCTCAAATACAATTCAATTTCAACCATAAAAATTAGGTCACAAAATGAATTGTCAGTGTAGTTTACAATAACTCCCCAAATGGACAAAGAAAAAAAAATATCCGAAACCAAAAACCTTTACCCAGGTTTTGAGAGCGCACTGGTAACAGGGGCAGCAGGGCCGCACTCTGCAATCAAAGGCACACCCACAGGAGCAGTCTAAAGACTCCAAACAAAGCTCTGGGCTGGCCACAACAAACAGCCCCAGGGATCTCCTCTGAAGGAGTGTCCCAAGCAGCAAGGAGACCACCCACTAGACCAAGACTTTACACCTTGAATTAAATGCAAGTGTGGCTAGCAAAATAAGGAGCTACCCACTGAAGCATGGCTCAAGCCCCAGATTTTACGGCCAGAAATGAGGGACAGGGAGATGGTCCAGAAAAGGGAGGAAAAAATTAAAAATTTAAAGGAATCTGCAACACAGCCTTGTTCATAAAAGGATTGGTTACTTTCCCGAATCACAATGGGAGAGCAAAGAGAGATGAATCCTGGGCTCAGTGGCACTACTTGGCTGTTTCCCTAGGGGGTGCATGGGGTGGCACTGGCCGACCCCATGTGCAGACTCGCTGATGAACACAGCCATGCAGTTTAATTAGATTGGAGACACAGGGCTTTCCCCTCCTTTGATAACAAATGACACAGCTCTAACCGCCTGCAAGAGCAGGCACAAAAACAAAGGAGGTGGCACTGGACCTTAATTGAATCCTTCCCCGGCTGGCCTTTGCCAGTGATTTACTTGAAACCTGGAAGGGGCAGAGGGAGCAGACTCCCCTAAGAGCCAGCTCCTGAAGAGGAATTACTAGGGACAGAGAGGAGGGAGGTAGTAATGTCTTTGTTTGTTGCCAGAGTTTGCTCAACTATTTGTTACACTTAATAAGGGGATGCTTGGTTTTGGTCTGCTGCTCCCAGACCTGGTCATGGTTTCACCAGCCCTGAGTCCCAGGAATCCTAACAAATAAATCACACCAGCCTTCCTGCTTCCAGGCCCAGCTCAGCAGGGGAAGAAGATAAAGAGCCCTCAGGCCCCAGGTGGGGCCTCCCCAACCCCCTCTGGCCTTCTTACAGGAATCCTCAGAGCTCAAGGGCAGAGCATAGCTAGAGAAGGCAATGGTAGACATTTAAACTTTCCCCAACCTTATTTGCACATGGCTCAATTTTGGATCCAGACCCCGCAGGAATTAAGTCCAGTATGTCCCACCGTGGAAAGGAAGACAAAAAGGGGACAGAAGGAAATGCCAGCTTCCAGCTCGGGTGCTCCTACCTGCTACCTGTCCCCCTCCACTCCCCAGTCCACAGCCAACTGCATATTTCACCACCTCTCCGTTTTCCAAAGGGCTCTGGAATCCCAGGTGGAGCCCAGAAAGTGAACGAGGAGAGAGGGAGAAGAGGCAGGGGAAAAGGCTGCCGCAAAGGGTCCTCCTTTTTAAAACTCTGCTCAGCTCAAAAACCTTCAATGAGCCGCCACATCGCCGTCCTCCTCCTCGGAGCCCGGCTCCGGAGGGCGCCGGGGAGGCGGCGTAGTCCGCGCTGCATCGTTGTCGCCCTCCTCTGGCTCGGCGGGGTGCAGGTGCATGGCGAGCTCCTGCAGCACAGCTGCACGTCCGATCTGGTCATTGCGCCGCTTCTCCATGATCAGATCCTCCAGGCTCTGGAACTCCAGCGTGTGGCTGCGCTGCGCCGAGAGCTGAATCTGCAAGCGGTAGGGCTGTTTGCCTATACGAAGCTCCCCTCCGATCTTGAACTCGCGCTTGCCATAGCGGCACCAGGCGGCAAAGCTCTCAGAGTTGCGCCAGCTGAGCTCGCGCTCCTTGGCGCCCACATGCGCCAGCGCATTGCGCACCACCGCGCTGGGGCTCAGCGGCTTGTAGCGATATAGATCGTTGACCACGCGGCCGCGGCGGCCCTGGCTCGCGTCGGTCAGGAAGCTGTTGCTCACCTCCAGCCGGTGCAGGTGCACCACCTGGAAATTGCCCACGTACACTGCCCAGTGCGGGTACTGTGCCTGCGACACGAACTCCACCAGGTCGCCGGGGTTGCACTTGTTGAGCAGGTTCTCGGGTGTGTAGGTGCTCAGGGCCGCCGACCCCGGCGCGAAGCTCTTCTGGTAGATGCACTCGTCCCGGTAGAACACGGAACACTCCACCTCGTGCAGCCGCGGGTCGTAGGGCTGCGGGGCAGGGGGCTGCGGACAATCGCCGCAGTCGGGCATCCCGCCACCCTCGGGCCCCTGGGGCGGAGGCTGGGACTCTACGTCCTCATCATCGTTGGAGAAGATGTAGGAGACCCCGATGCGGGGCCCGTCGTCCCGGTCCACGCCAGTCGGGTCGGCCGTGGGAACTTCTTTGTAACTTAGGTGGGTCAGTTTCTCCACCTGGTTGCCCATCACGCTGTGGACTCCGGCTCACGCGGCGGCGAGAGAAAGCGAAACTACCCCTAGGGTCATTGGCACAGGTCCCCGTACAGGGGCTGAGGCCACCTGTTGGAAGAGAAGGCAAGGAAGCCATGGATGCAAGATCTCTTCCAGGAAAGGGGCGTTTCGTCTTCCAGAGCAGAAAGATCCGGTGGGGGGCCGAGCACCTGGAGCCATTTTAGGGCGGCCTCGGGGATGGGGGGCTTCCCTCGCTTTCGCACTTCCCGGGTCGCGCAGGCGACTCGGCGCCTCCGGCTCGCCCCGCCCCCACTCCACCTGGCCCGCGCTCCAGCCCGTTGCATCAGCGGCTCCTGCCGCTTCCGCCCGCGCCCTACCGGCCACGCCGGGCCGGGAGGGGGGCAAACAGAAACTTTACTTCAACCCGCTCCCCGCACCCCTCCCACCCAGGCCTAACGCGTCGCAGACGTCCCTGGACGCCCGATCCCGGGAGAGCGCCGAGGGTCCCGCTTGGGCGGCAGGTGAGCCCCAAGCCGCACTCACCTGCGGCCGCCCCTCCCCCCGCGCGCCCGGGGCTCGGGTTACCTGCGCCGACTCGCGGCGGAGAGGTGCAGGCCGCGCGCGAGGGGGCCCCGCCGCACCCCGGGACGTCTAGGGCGAGTCTGCAGGTACGGGCTTCGCACTCGCTCCCCTCCTGGCGCGGGCGGCGGCCGGGCTGGGCGTGGAGCAGCGACGCATGTCTTCCCCGCGGCTCGAGCGCCCCGAGACTTGCAGATCGGGACGGGGGTGACGCTGCCTGCTCACCCAGCGCCGCTCGCCCGACTAGCGCTGCGCCCCGCTGTACACAGCTCTCGAAGAGGTGGGGCGCGCAGAGCGGGCGGCAACCTCGCTTCTCGGCGGCGGCGGCGGCTCCCGCTCGGGCCGGGCGAGCAACAAGCGCCGGAGCCGGAGGGACGGGATTGTAGATCCGGCTCCCGGCGCCCGAGCGGGAGCGCAGCCCCTGGCATTTAAAGAGACAGGCACTCGCTCCCGGAGCTCCGGTCCTCCCCGCTCGGCGCCGAGCCGTCGGGACCCCCGCCCCGCCCACGAGGCCACGGGGCTCCGCCCGGGCCACGCCCCCTGCCGGAGCGGATTTAAATCTCGCTGGTAAATGATCATCCCGCCGGTCGCGGCCGACTTGCCCCTGGGCCCGCCTACCTCCGCGTTTGCAGAGCTGGAGCTCAGAAGTTGGAGAGCAAAGGCCGCCCGTCAGTGTAGCCTGGAGAGTGGAGGGGTTTCCAGTGTGCCTTTTCCTTTTCTTTCCTTCTTGCTCAGAATAGTTGGAGAGGAAGTAGCAGTTATTAGAGGCTAATGCTTCTTCCTTTTATTTCTTGACCTGAAGTTCCTACCCGGACAGTAGGAGAAATGATTCAGCTTGAGATGATTGTAGAATGAGTAGCGTGAAACTTTAGGGTGGAAAAAAAATTAAGACGAAGGAAGCGGTTTAAGAGAGAACAAAGTCACTGGCTGGCTCCCAAGACCGTGTTGTTTATTAGTTGTCCCTTAAAGTCAGTACAAAGTTAATTTCATAATCTCTGTTGTCCCCAGGGGCCTGTTGACTTGTCTGGTAGTGAGAGAAAGCTTGCAGAAATAGCAGCTTTGCTTGGGGGTGGGGGACGCAGGAGTTACTTAATTGTCCTCAAATTAGAAACAAATTAGCAGAGGCCCCTGGTGGATGTATTTCCTTCCTGCTGATTTGTAGGGGAAAGTGACAGGAGTATTGCTTATTAACCTCCTCCACAAGAGTACATTTTACCCCCTGCTAGTTTCATTTTTCATCCCTAAAATGTAGACTATCAAGTTGCTTTTGTTGTTGTTATTTATATTTTTAAAATAATGGTTTGGGGTGGTGGCAGAGGACAACAGCACTGTCTACGATGGCTAAGTTTAGGAGGCATCCAAAGTAATTAGAGGTAGACTTTATTTATTTTTAATGTATTTGGTACATGGTCGCCCTAGGCAGCTGGGACTAGTAGTGATCCTCCTGTTTTTAGCCTCCCCAGAGCTGGGATTACAGGTTTATGCCACCACACCCAGCCTTGGTGGCTAGCTCAGCATGTGGTGCTAGGGATCGAACTCCAGTCCCTGTGCTTGCTTAAGCAGGTGCTTAGTCTGCTGAACCATCTGACCAGCCCTAGTAGCGCATTTTTAGAATACAGCTGGAGACCTTGCCCTGCACTCCGTCACTGTTTCTTTTTACTAAATTTTTTTTCCCCCAGGTAACTTGTTATTTATTCAGGGTATATGCCAATGTGCAAAAACAAGAATATACTAACACTACTGTGATCCTTTCGAGTTTGAGAGAAAAAAAAATCAATCTACTTTTGTATCTTTAAGCCAGGACAATCAATATTGTCAGGGCTGCGATGGAAGTTAGACCTTCAGCAAGTCTGAGATCACAGCGTAAGCAAGACAGGGATGGTGCTTCCATGTAACCTGCTGGCTCAATTTAAATATCTTTAGGTTGGCTAAGGGGATGTGTGACAAGGGCTTTGGGTAGCATAAGGGATACCGGGATACTGGTGTGCATATCGGCACATGTAGATACTTATTTTTATTTCCTTGGCCAAAGGCCTCAAAGTTGATTTATAGCCCAGGTTGATCTTGACTCAAATCTTCTTACCTCTAGGCCTGGCCAGATACCTGTTTTACAGAGAACATTTAGAGAAACAATGGTGTGTCATCCCGAGTGTCACCCTGAAAACCAGCTTCTACCAGGAGTGTAGGCCGCTTTGGCCCTACTTGGCTCTAGGTGCATTGGCTGGGGTTCGGAAAATCTGTAGAAGGACCCAGTGAGACATTTTGCTGCCAGGACTTAGGTCAAAACTCTAGTGGGTCATGAAACTACTCCTGGTTGTGTGGCTGTGTCTCCTGTTGTCTTCGTAAGATTTACTCAAGAGTACCATAATGTTGTCTTGAGCTGACTGACTGTTGAAGCCCAACTGTGTCATGCTAGCTGAATGCCTGGCACTTAATAGTCACTCAATAAAAGTTTGAGGGCTAGGGCAATGGGAAACCTTGCCTGTAGGTTAAGAATAATCCCTGGTTTCATAGGCACCAAGTGAAAGGCTAAAGAGGGTGCACCTGTCAAGCTGACCCTGGTCCTGTGCCTCCTGCCTCACCTACCCAGGTCCCTTGCCTGGGCCTGCACATCTTTCTGCTGACCTTTTATCACTGGGTGACATGTAATTCTGCATAGGCCTCTAAATGCATGGTATTTTCTAATTCACCTATCTGAAATATCTCTTCCAGCAAGAATTTGGTTCAAAATATATTTCCTGAAGGTGCCTAGGTGCCTGTGAGTTTTGGTCGCCATACATTTCACTCTGCAAGTGCAACCATGCACACTAGGCTTGTAGATGTCCAGGTCCCCGTAGTGCTCAGCATAGTCGGCAGGAGGTACAAAGAGCCAGGCAGGCTTTTTAGGACCCTTGGAAATGCCGTGTTTGCAGGGGAGACAGAGGAGGCTGGCATCTCCGAGGACTCCCAAGGCCTGTAAATGCAAAGGTGAAGGGTAATGTGTCTACTTTTGTGGATCTGGGACCAGTGAGGGCAACGCAGCATCCATATTGATAGCCACCATTGAGCCAGCTTCTGATTCTTTTCGATAGGAGAATAAAATTTGGAGAGGCTGTGGCTTCTCCCAGCTGGTAAGTGGGAAGATCACACGAGCCTGCTGTACCTCAGACCCATGCTGGTAACCACTCTGTTTTAAATAGAGGTGGGCATAGTCTGCAGTATTTAGCAAATATTTGAGTATGTGGTTTTATCAGGCTCGGGGAATAGTCACTGGATGCAGTAGACAGAGTGCCCGCTGCCCTGGAATTTATGTGTGGATGGGAGGGGGAGATGATCAATAAGAAAATGAATAAGGGAGAGCAGGACTGTGAAGCGGAGGCTGGTGGGGTGGACGGACTGGCACTGATGATGGAATGGAAGGCGGCCAGGCTTAGGGCCGGCTGCAGGGCAGTGGTACTGCCGGTGTGCAAGCTGGAGGGACCATCTCGCAGCCCCTCCACGAGGCAGGCCAGCTTCAAAGCTGGGAAGGAGTTGGGGCACTGAAGGAGAATTCTGATGCTCCCTACAGGATGGCAGTGAGTGAGGACAGTGCTGAGGCCGCAGGCAGAGGACAACCCTGGGTTGTCCCTCTGGACTTGTGGTGGTAAATGGGTGGAGGAGAAAGGAAGGAAGTAGGGGTCTCCCCAGGCCGGGCTGTGGGAATGAAAGGCAGATGGGGATTGGGGAGCAAAAGAGCAGCCTGCGAAGACGCCTCCATGGAGCTACTCTGTGTGGAAATGTTGGATGCAGATCCATGCCAGACTGTAGCCTCACTCTCCTCCCCTGAGTGACCCCACGTGCAGCCCTCATAGCCCAGAGAAGGAGGCATGCAACACAGCAGGGTGTGTGTGGACAGCTCCCTGCCCAGGCTGGTGGGAGGGGATTGAGAACTGCTGTTTCTGCTTGCCCAGGCCTAGCCCAGAGGGCACAGCTGTGCGGTGACATGGAAGTGCTAGCTCCAGGAATCCCCAGGACTGCAGCAAGCAGAGCCCTGGGTGATCTGATGGAGCAGTGTGCTCCACAGGCTGGACCCCAGGCCAGGGAAGATCGTAGACCTCCAGGGAGGCTTCTGGAGACAGGTTCCTCCTCACCTTCCTTCCTGGTCTTGGGAAAGTCCCAGCCTACTTCACCTGTTGTTCTTTGCGGTGCTTGTGTTGCAGCCTTGGGAGGTGAGGGCTCAGGACCCAAGTGGCCCTGGGGAGCAGCCCTACCACTGTGTTCGTCAGAGCATGACCATAGGGTTGCCTCTTGCCCTGCGGTCCTTGCCCTCTACAGCGGGATTGGCTGTAAAGGCTCTGTAGGTACCAGGCATTATGTATGTGCCATGTAAGAGCCACGTGATGATCGGACATGCAGAATGAAGGATAACGTTTTGGTGTTTGCCGTTCTGTGTATTGAACCCACAGCCTACACCCTGAACTGTATCTCTAGCACTTTTTTTAAGCAAGGTCTTGCTCAGTCTCAATTGCCTTGGCTGGGACCTCACAGTCATCCTGCCTCAGCCTTCCAGAGTCCTGGGATGACCAGCCCAGCTCCAGACAACCTTTTATTGGGGCAGCATCTTTTAATCTCCACACCAGTGTTGTTTTTTACATTTCTTAGGTAAGGACGCAGAGGCTAAGGAGGTCAGTGTAAGCCCCTGTCCATGGTCAGGGAAGAGTCTGGATTCCAACGTGAATCTTCGGTCTCCGCGTATGCTCTTTCTGCTGTGTCACAAAAGATCGCGTGCCCATCGAGAGGAAAGGCCCTGAGGTCTGGGCAAGCTGCAGCTGCTGGCCACAGTGCAGGGCCCTGTGCTGGTCCTTGTTGCCCTGCAGGCTGAGCCAGGGGACGCTACTGGGATGGAGAAGTAGGTGTTAGAGAAGATCTCAGACAGCAGGCAGTCCTGGCCTGTGGAGACAGCTTCCTTTAAAAGAGATCACAGATACTACAGCCTGCTTTGGTTCTCTCTCTCTCTCTCTCTCTCTCTCTCTCTCTCTCTCTCTCTCTCTCTCTCTGTCTCTCTCTCGTAGTTTTAAGATCAGATTTTCCCCAGTTAGTGCGGGCCATGCCTTTATCACCTGTGAGGGTGTTGGCCTGTCCCTAGCCACCTGTCCTGTCTGCCTAAAGAGCGATACACTTTGGCCAAATTATTACTTGTTGCAGGATGCATCGTTGATGAAATATGCGGACAGATGTGGTCGAATGATGTTTTCTCCCTTCGCGTCTATGCAGGGGGCTGGGGGAGGCGCTTGGGGAAGGGGTCTGGGCTGGAGCCCATCTTGCGCCATCAGCTCTCCACTCACCGATCCTGTAGCCAGCTCGTCTGAGAGAAGCTTTCCGTCTAGTGCTGGAGGAGGTGCCAGGTGCCCTTGTTCGCCCGGTGCCTCTGGCCCTGCTGGGGGCCTGCTGCTTCAGGAGCCCCTGCCATAGATGGCGGCTGCTGAGCCGAAGTTTGATTTGTGCTGAGGACTCTGAGCTGGGAGCTGCGCTTCTGCAGCAACCTCATGAAAGATGCATTTTACCAGGCATTTCCAGGGGAGAGGCTGGCTTCAGCTACAGCTCTGCAAATCCAAATATTGGCATATCTGCAAATCCAAATGTGGGGATTGGGAAAAAAAAAAATCTAAATTCTAAGAATCTTATTCTGCACTTCTTTTGTGAGGAAGGGTGGATAAGATATTCAGAGAGAAGACAGGGCTGTCAATAATGAGGGAGCTTCAGAAAGCAGAGCCGACCTCTTTTTCTTTCCCTGGGCAGTCTTTGTGTTTTCAGCTAAGCAGTGCTCTGACATGAGAGACGGAGACAGCATGCATCAGCGTGGCTTTCTGGAGGACAGACAGGTTGGGGGGAACCACCGCCTAGCATGGGGTTCAGGGGGACTGAGCAACTCAGAGGGCCATTGCTATCTCCTTTCTCCAAAGTAGTTCAGCCCTGGGGCCAAGGGATCCCCTGGACCACTCCCTGCCCTCTAGTTTATTTCACAACACAGCTCTCTAGGTGGTCCTGTGGGCCTAGGAGCAGGGCTAGGTCACTGCTCTGCCCTAAACCCTCCCGTGGCTCCCCGATGCCTGGGAGAGCCGCCAGCTAGTTTGCAATAGCTTGCAAGGCCCTGCCTGTCCTGCCTCTCCCATGGCCTCACTGCAGCTGGACCTTTGGATCCCCCCAGGGCTGGGAGGCACCTGTGGGAGGACCCCTGGGATTCCAAGCAGAGTCAGGGAAGGCTTATCAAGACGCTGACCTCTGTGCTAAGACTTCAAGGAGCATGTTGTGAAGGTGACTGGGGGCAGGGCGTTCCAGGCACAAAGAACAGGAAATACCAGAGGGCCTGGGAGAGAAGTGTTCTGGCCCTGGACTCGGATCCTCCTGGCTCAGCCTCTCCTGTACTGCGGCTGCAGGTGGGCGTGACTGCCCAACTGTCTGCCCCAGTTTGCTTCTGTTATTGTGATGCCCTGTCACACGAGGTCCTCACCTGGGCAGGGCAGGGGCTGGTGGCAGTCGTGCGCTTACAGAAATAACTGTATGAATGTCTTTTCATGGAAGTACCCAGCTTTAAACGTTAGTTATAGCAATGGAAAATGGGCTAACATAACGCACTTCCTGCTGTCTGCTTAGCGCATATTCTGCTTGATTGTCACCCTTTGTGTTCTGTGTAATTCACAAATTTACTTTTGTATCATCTCTCCCACATATGAACCCAGTAGTGTCAAGGACCCCTGCGTATTCACCGGGATGTTCCAACTCCTGACAGTGGTCACACACGCTAGGCTCCGTCAGTTACAGTTAAATGAATAAAGTGGAGGGCAGCTAGGCGTAGTCTCCACTCCTCTGGTGTCGAATTATCCTCCACTTGCAGACAAAGAAATGAATTATGAAATGTACTCTGCTAAGCTGGCCCCTGACGCCGAGGCAGCTGAGCATCCGTAGGGTGAAGGTACTAGGTGTTGAAACGCAGCTAAATTCACCAGGGAGCGTAACTCCGTGCCGTCCCACGTGCTGGCCACTGCCCCATCTGGCTGCGGAGCTTCTGCAGGTTCAGCTGTCTGAATTGCTGTATGTCCAAACGCAAAAGGCACAATAAACTCTGTTGCTCATACCTTACTTTTATATTTATTGCATATTGAAATAGCATTTTAGGTATATTGAGTTAATTGAAATTTCTCATTATAATTGAAGTCACCTGTTTCTTTTTGACATACGGCCACTATAAAAATTTACATTTTTTAAAACATGGGTGCTAATCTGCATGCTTAATTTCTATTGGGCAGCCCTCTTTTAGCTATTTTGATTCTACCTTCTGTGTCTTAAAGTGCTTTACCTGTTATACTCTTGAGAACAAAAGTGCAGTGACTTTGTCCTCCCTAAAGAGCTCAGATATGCAGAAGGCAGCAGTAAGATTCAAAGGCATTAAAATAAGCGTCTCACTCAGTTCCGGCTGTTAGAACAAAATACGACAGACTAGGCAGCTTAGGAGCAAGACGTTCATCTCGCACAGTGCTGGAGACTGGAAGTGTGAGATCCTGGCGCCACAACTGCTGGAAGTGAGTACAGATGGACTCCCAGCTTGCATGCCACCATCTTCCAGTTGTCCCTCTTGGGGCAGAAAGAGGACACGCAAATCTGTGGGGTCTGTTGGGCCTCCCCTAGCAGAGCTGTTGGAGGTGGTACAAACTAATCAGGAGATTTCGGTGAAGTAGGTCCCTGGCGCCAGTATGCTCCAGGAAGGATCAGGGAACCAGCCCTTTCTGTTTCTGGCAGCTGTGAGCGGGCTGCGTTGCTCTGCTGTGCGCTTTGTTCTGCTATGATGTTTCTGCCTCCCTCTAGGCGGAGAACGATGGAGCCAGCAGGCCATGGGCAGGAGCCTCCGAGTCTGTGCGCCAGAACAGATCTTTCCTCTTTGGAGGTGATTTTCTCAGACACTTTGTTACAGCAATGACTATCACAGGGGCTATTTTCTTCACGTGAGTTCCTCCGGCCTAACCTAATCCTCTCCCAACATCTCCACCTCTAGTACGTAGCAAGGGATGGGATTTTCGTGTATGAATTTTAGGAAGTGTATTAGTCCCATCCCCATTGCTGGGACACAGTACCCAACACTCACTATTTAAAGGATAGGATTATTTGGCGCAGTCACCAGTGGGTTTGGTCAATGGCTGGCCTACTGTGGGGTGACAAAGCACAGTGACAGGGGCTGGGGAGGACTGGTAGCCAGGCAGCAGAGAGCAAAGGGAGCGGACAGCAACAAGACTCTGCTCTTCCAGGCCACACCTCCGTGACCCATGTTTTCTGAGCAGATCCTGCCTCCCAACAGCACATTCAGCCCCCTCATGATTCAGTAGCCTTCTAAAGACGTGAGACTTTGGGGCGGGACATGTGGTAGATCTGAGCCATGACAGATTCTACCAACATTAAGTCTATAGTGCTACTTAAATAATAAAATAACTCCGAAGGACAGTCATTTCAATGGAAAACACAAAGGGGTCGGCTGTCTCCTTCTAACCAAAGCAGATAGACACCTAGCAGGAGCTTGACAGCTGGGTCTATGAAGAAGGAATTTCCAGCAGATATGAAGGAACTGAGAAGGCCAGCGGGATAGCTCAGCGGACTAAGTGCCTGCTTTGGCAATGCAGGGACTAGGGTTGGTTCCCAGTACCACATGCCACGCCAGCCCCACTTCTGGGCGTGCTGGGCTGGCGACTGTGTGTAGACATGGAGGCACCTGTAATTCCAGCAGTGGGGAAACTTGAAAACAGAAGGGTCACAACAAGTCTAAGCTGTGTATTGAGACCCTGTACAAATACATTAAAAGAAAAAAGAGCCGAGTGAAGCTGCTGTCGTCATCAACATTATAGAGCATGTTCTACTCCCTGTCAACTGAGAAAGCCAGATGACGTTTGGCTGCCTTTGTGGTCATATTATAGGTCATTCACATTGAGTTGATAATTCCTGGTCACCTGGATGTCTGGTTTTATGCATATTTTCTGTGGGATGGTTTCATATGAACTCTTTCAGAAAATGGGTTGACAGAGTTGGGTTTCTGAGCCTGTATGCTTAAGAACTGCACTTCACATAACGGGAAGCTCACAAAGGTGACGGGAGGGTAACAGCTGTCATCTGCGGGCGCTTAGCGTGTCCGGCAGCATTCCAAGAGAGCTGTGTGTAGTAGCGCGTGTAACCTTCATGGGGAAGTGGATGCGCACTGAGAAAACAAACGTAAGATACGTAACCACCTTGTCCCACGGTCACACAACTACGCCACAGCACGGGGGCCGCTTCTGACTGCCCACCTTCCTTGGCTTCACCTCCGGCCCTGTACTTGTTAGCCAGCTCTGCTCTCGCCATCGTCGTCCATGGTTTCTTGCCTATGGCAAACTCTTGGTTGCTTTAGAATTTTAAAAAATCTATTCATGTATTTATTTATTTATTTGGTACAGTGCCTCGCTATGCAGCTTGGACTTGTAGTGATCCTCCTATCTCAGCCTCCCCAGCTCTGAGATTATGGACAGGGACCAACACCCCCAGTTTCTGGCATACCCAGGGTTCTGGGCCTGGCATGGCATGCTGTACTGGGGACCGAACCTGGGTCCTTGCGCTTGCCAGGCAGGTGCTTAGAACCCCGAGCTGTCTCCCCAGCTCTGCTTCACGATATTATACGACTGTTTCCTAGATCTGGGAAACTCTTCACTCTGTCGTACTCAGAGCTAAGCCCTTTGCATTCTTTTCACCTCTCTTTGAGTCCTTCCATAGCCAGCCGGTTACTCATGTCTTTGCAGCTTTGCCATCCGAATGATGCTCATCACAGCAGGAGTTTTGCGTCCTCCTTCTCCACTCATCACTGCAGGCCTTCCTAGGACCTCAGCTCTTGCTCTGTCCCTCGCGTCCTCCCATTGTTCCGTGTGGTGACATCTGTACAGTGAATGGTTAGCAGCTAGGCATAAACAAATCCCTCTTTGCACCAGTCTGATGTTTTACTGTAGTGGGTTAAGAGGGCAGTCCCCCTGACAATTACTTTGGGCTTCAGATATTGCTCAGTGTTACAGTTTGTGCCTCGATGTCCCCTCCAAGCCTCAGGCAGTCATGGGGTGGGCTTCTAGAGTTTGTGATTGACTTATACCCAATGCTGGGATTATGGGTATAAGTGCTAGTCATCCTGAGGCGGGTCTCTGCACGCAGTGTAAGGGAGGAGAGAGGCTCCTTCTCCGTGCCTCCCTTCTGGCTCCTGTAGCTTGTGCTGTTTTCTGCAGCCATGAACTGCTGCCCTCTGTCTGCCATGTACCACCCTACCTTGGAGCCTGCTGATTTGGGACAGAAACCTCCACAAACTGTAAACTAAATAAACCTTTTCTTCCTTAACTTTAGGGGCCAGGTATTTTGGCCCATCAATAAGAGAAAAGTAACCAAGACACACAGGTTTGCAAAATTACGGAATTAAGTGGAACCAAGAGACAGTTGACATAGTAAGGTGTGGCTCAAAGAGGAGAAATTTAAAAAAAAAGAAATAAAATAAGAAAACCATCAAAAGTAACTATTAGGGCTGGGGAGATAGTTCAGTGGTCTAAGCATCTGCCTGGCAAGTACAAGGAGCCAGGTTCAAACCCCCGTGCCACGTGCCATTTTGACCCCCGGGCACCAAGCTGACCACGGAAACTGCGTGTGGTGGTGAATGCCTGCAATCCCAGCCTGGGGAGGCTGAGACGAGAGGATCACTAGGGATCTGCGTAGCAAGACCCTGTACCAAATAAATAAGAAAATAAAAGATTATTTTGTCGTTGTTTGTTTGTTTAACGTGACTACTAAGAAAAAAAAAAAATGCCAGGAAGAGATTTTGCCAAAGTGGGTTGCCTTGTGACTCGGTTGCCCTTTACTTAAATGAATGAGTTATGATAACATGAGTGAAGAAGGGGGTGGAATTCTCACTTGATAAGGCCAGGACTTAGCTTTTGGTCTAAACTGAGGGCATGGCCCCAGGTCCCCTTGGCCATGGCTAAGTGAATTCCATTGCACCTCACAAACCAGTATGACTGGGCCGTGCAAGTTCTGAATTCTTACTGCCGCCTGTTTTATGCAAGGCCTCATGCTCAGTGGATGAGTTAATACATGAGGAAAGACTAAAGCCCAATCCCTGCCCGTAGTTCATGTTGGCTCTTCACTGACCAGCATAATGTAAGGGTACAATAAATATTTTTAAAGTAATGGAGTCACAGTTGCATGAAAAGGCAGGAAACATAGCTTGGGTCGTCCGACAGGGAATAGGGAGAGATATAACCAAAAGAAGAAGCAGGAAAGGCCAGTTTACTTAGCTTTTGTAAACTGCAGTGGCTATATTTATTCTGTGCTTATCTGTGAACCAGCAAAAAAAAAAAAAAAAAATGAGGCCTTATGTGTGAGGCAGTGGCAGGATTTACCCTGTGACCAATCCCGTGAGATCAGGGTGTAACATGGCAGTGACTCTTACTACGTTCATACCGCACCCACTCTAGAGCCAGAGGAAGTGAGCCGGTAGAAGGGTCTTGACCCCACCTATGTGGTTGGATTTAGGTGTCAGGCTGAGTTAAGGAATTGCTACGAACTAATCATTGTTTCTGAGTGTGTCCGTGATGCTGCCAAAGAAGTTATGTGTCTGAGGTAGTGGGGCGAGAGAGGACTGTTGGAGGGCACGTACCATCTAGTCAGCATGGGGTTAGCACAAAACAGCAAAAACAAGCCCCCACTCCCTTGAGCTGTGACCCTCTTCTGCTTTAGACATCAGAGCTCCAGGCTCTCTGGCCTTTGGACTCCCTAGATTTATGTCAGCGGCCCCTGTGTTTTCAGGACTTTGGCCTTATAGTGAGAGTTACTATTGACTTCTCTGGTTCTGAGGCCTTTGGGCTTGGATTGACCAGCAGTGTCAGCATCCCAGAGTGTCCAGCTTGTGGAAAACCTGTCATGGGACATTCTCATGAGACTCCTGTATTTCCCTAATAAATGTTCTGTGTATCTCTGTCTCGCTCTCTCTGGAGAACCCTACTACATAATCCTAGAGGTATCACCTAACCAGTGGCCCAAGCCCACTACACAGCTTCCTGTTCCAGCCAATGTTTATCCTGGTGTCCTTACAAATACAGTGGGAAGGATCTCTGGGGTGAGGTAAAATACAGCCACTAACAAAGCATTTCTTTTTCCTCTTCCTCCTCTATGTGGGGCATGGAGGAGTAGCCCAGGAGTTTCACAGGCTTGTTTAGAATTTACCATGCCCATGCAGATTTCATAATCAGACTGGTAGAAGATGACCTCACCTGGAAAGAGAGCCTGAACTTTCTTTATAAGGATTGGTCGGGGTGGAAAGGGGTGGCGGTAACTTGGGGATCCTGATTATTTTAACAAATGAATTTATTACCATGAGAGGATTGGACTCATTAGAGCTTTGGGGGCACGCCAACAAAGATAAATGCTAAATTGGATTTCACTGTGCTGTACTGAATGGAGGCCTCCCTACAGGCGCTTAAATACACCGTCATTCCGAGCAGGAAGAAATTCACCAGGCTGGCAAAGTGAAAAAGATTCCCATTTCTACTGGGCAAATTCCCCTCACCTAGTGTTTTCAGATTCCTGTCAAATTACCAGAAAGTAGATCAACATTTATTAAAGCACCCTTGCCTGTTTCTTCCCACTATTCCCAAACCCCAGGGGCTTGCTTTCCTTAGTCATGAGGTAAATATGACTTACAGGCAGAATCTAAGGGACTAAATTGAAATGTTCCCCTGAGAGTTCTCTGGTTAACTAGATTTCCATTTAACTGCAGGTTAAGTGAAACCTGCCTAGTTGCATCGTTTGTTATGGGAAATCTTTCATAACTGTGGTACTTCCCTCACCTGTGTAAATTTCTGGAGTAAAATGAAAATATATTTTTGCTTCATGAGAAGGCATCTTGCAGTGCCTTGGGGCATTAGCCTGCCTACCTGTTAAGATTAAAATTTAGCTGCAGTTAAGGACTTGGGTGAGAAGATTGGGATCTCTCTGTTCTGAGTGGAACAAGAATGTTGGGCTGTGCTGTGCTGTGTGGCGTGGTGTTGTGACAGAGACTTGCTGTGTAGCCCAGACTGGCCTTGAAAGCCAGGCAGTCCTCCTGCCTCAGTGTCCTGAATGCTGGGATTAAAGGCCTGCACCACTGCTGCCCGCAGCTTTAAGCAGAAAATCCATCTTACATTTTTAGCAGTCTTACGTTGTCCCGGTGCCCAGCGCCACCAGCTTGTTTGTAGAGAGGCGGATGGAGTCCATGCCGCGTGAGAATTTAGTTTGTACTTATTTATTTGTTGCGGGTGATTGTCAGGCTATCCTGTGAAGCACTTTGCATACTTTACATTGTTCTGGTTGAGCTGCCACACAGTGAGGGGTGTGCATGGCTGGGTACGTGGGCTCCACCTCGATTCTCCTGATGGGAAGTTGAACCTCAGAGAGCACAGGCTGAGTGACTTGCTTCATGATCCTCCAGCTCGCCGGGTGGACCTCATGTGGGAGCTGGTGCCGAATCTGGACTCGCAGAGGCTCCGAGGTGCCCAGTGATGGGAGGCAGAGACTGAAAGCACGCGCTGTGAAGCACACCTGCTTCAGTCTGACACTTGCTCTTTATTTCTGTGCCAGTTCAGGCAACTCTCCGGATCCCTCTCTGCTTTAGTCCCTCGGTGTGACAGCATTCATTTCTCTGGGTTATTGGGAGCCTCCAGGGTAGGTAAGGCCCCTTCAGGGTTGACAGCAATTGACAACATTCCACGTCTGCCTCGTGGAAAGAGTTACGTGGCTATTTTTGATATTGTCATGATTTTTAAAAATGTTCATTTTCCCGAAGCCATCTGTGTTGTCTTCAGGTCTTGGAGTGCAGACCACAGATGCATTTGCGGGAAGTGATGTTAGCTCTATGGTAGTGTCACGGCCTGTGTCTACATGTTCCCCTAAAACCTCATGCAGTTTTCAGAGGTGGCTGGGCCTAGGGAATGTGATGCTGAGAGTAAGGGTGCGTGCTTCCTAAATTAGGGTACTGGCTAATTAGCATAATTCTGGGTGGCTAATGGTAGGCGGCCTGGGTGGGATGGGAGGGACCGGTAGGCTGGCTGCTGCTGATCTCTGCCTTCTGCCTTCTGCCTTCTGCCTGCCATGGACCGTTTCTTCTCTCTGCCGCCCCTCGCCGTGCCCCGCCTTACACACAGCCAACCGTGGACGGAACCTCTACGCACTATGAGCTGAAATAAACATTTCCTGCTTGGACTTGTGGGCATCCGAGTATTTTGTCTCAGCAATGCGAAAAGGAGCTAAGACAGCAAGGTGGCCTCTTTCCCTGCCTGAACCTTGCTATTCAGCGTTATGGCTGCCAAGGCCATCTGAAATGCATCCAGCCTGGCAGAGTGTGTACATCTGTAATCTCAGCTCTCTGGGAAAGCTGGGGCTGGAGCAGCACAGCCTGGGTAACTTCAGAACATAAACCGGGGATGTAGCTCCATATGAAGGTGCTGTGATCCATACCCAAGGACCCCAAAATAAATAAAATAAAGTAAAAATAACATCCGCTTTCACCACTTCCTTGAATTTAGGAACATCACCTATACTAACCATTCTGGACAGGCCGATGCCACCAGAGGCCCGGCAAGGTGCAGGAGTTGTATTCTTCTTTCTCAGCCTGCCCCGGGTGGCTGGCCTGCTGGATTTTGCAAGCAGCTACAACTGTTGCAGGGCAGCTGGGAGAAACACACACCTGGGTGCAGGGTTTCAGCAGCACAGAGACACTGGCTGCCCTCTCCCTTCTGTCAGCGTCTGCAGACAGCAAAACAGAACCTCTACTGGCGAAACTGATGATCCTGGGAGCCCAGAGCTGGGGGAAGGCAACAAATAAAAGCAAACAGCCAGCCAAGCAGAGTTTGCAGGAGATTTACATGGAAACCTACCCACAGACAGAGAGCTGCTGGATTTATAGCCAGGGCCAGGTCATTTGTCCTTGTGTGCTAAGATAAGAGTAAACAAATTTCATGCTGGGATGTAATCCCTATCTGCAGAAGCAGAGAAGGATTCGATGCCTAGGGGCTGGCTGGCTGGCCTGACAAATTATCCTGAGAGCCTTATTTCGTGAAGACTAAGTGGAGAGAGGTCATGTCAGGGCCCAAGTGTTAAAAGTATAGGGACATGCCTGAGTGCTGGGGAGGCAGGCTCTTCCGACCCTGTGGAGGTGGAGGCTTGGAAATCCAAGTGCCCACTGCACCGGTTTTACAGTATTGGGAAACTCTCAGAGAGAGAGAGAGTGTGCTGGCCTTGTGCAAATGTGATGCCAGGTTATGATGAGGAGCTATGCCAGAGGACGTGCGTTCCTGTAGCAGGTCACTTGTGGACTTGGTTCCACACTCATCCATCTTGGCCCTGGCCCTGCCCTCTAGTGTCAAAAGCTGGTGCTAACTGCTCCTGTTAACCACGGCTTCTCATCACACCTGTACAGAAGGAAGCATTCAGCGGGCCACCGGACCTGGCTTGCAGCTGACCCTGCCACCGTGCTGCCTAGGGGACAGGGGCACCGTCTCCTTAATCTTTGCACCCCTTATGCGTGGGCATACTCTACCCATGCTAATAGTGTCATGGCAACAAGAAATCCTGAGCGCGAACCTCATTGAAAATTCTGAGAATGCAACTTAAAATGTGTCACATTATCAGCATCTAATAAAGTACACCATTTAGTGTTCTGCATTTTTTATGGTTCTAGTTATTCTGTAGGGTAAATGTTATTATCCCGATTAATGATACTGGACCCGAGAATCCCGAATAAGAAATTTAGTGAAGAAAATACATCTCTTACATGGTGGACCTGGGATTCAAACCTCTGATTTTGGGACACCCCAACCCTATCACCTGAGCTGATTCCAGAGTCAGTCACTGTCCATGTTCTACTCGGATTTCCTAGAGTGTGCTTCTGGGTTCCATTTTTCCTCTTTGTAAATTTAGGGGAGGAATGGTCCAGGTTTTATGGTTGGGGGAGTCAAAATCACAGAAGGAAGAGGGGGAAGACGGGAGCGGCAGGTTAGCTTTGAGGCATGCCAAAACTAAGTGTGGTACTCAAAGAGCTCGAGGTTGCTGCGCTGATCCCATTAGGAGTGAAACCTGTGGGAGCTGGTGGCTGCCGCGAGGGCCTCCTGGAGCAAACAGGCCTCGGGATTAGAAGTGCGTGATGAGTGGCCAGGCTGGTGGGATAAAAAGGACAGGATGATTGAGAGAGATGGGCGTGGCCACGTTTGTGCTCAAAGAAAGGCAGACAAGCACACATGTGTATGGCTCGCACAGGTACTGTGTCAGCAGAGTGTCTGTGTAGAGCCGCAGACATGGTAAAAGCATTGTACATTAAAGAGAATGTTGTGGGCGTTTTGAGGCTTTGGGGACAGGGGATGTGGCAGGTCATTACGTTCCCCTATGATTCTGATTCCCGCTGTGCTACTGCTTTCCATGTTTCTGGTGCAAATAGTGTGTATATTGTATTTTATGCAAAGCAAAGAGAGTCATTCATTCCGAGTGACGGTGAATGTTCATTGTGATGCGTCAACTTCAGTGGAGGAAGAAAGGACTTGCAGTTTGCTGAAGCCTAGGCCTGGGTGTTTTAGTGTGGTGTTCCCAGAGATGACCTGCATCTAGGTAGCAAAATAAGAAGGAGAGACCCACCCTCTTGTGGATGGCATCAACTAATATGCTTGTAACATGAATGGAATGAAAAAGAGAAAGGACCTCAGTAGTATCCATTCACCTATACAATCTCCAGTTTATCCTTTACAGCTGAGTAGTATTATATAAAAATAACACATCTTTTTTATCTGGCCTTCAGTTGATAGGCATTTGGGTTGTTTCTAAGATTTACCTCATACAGGTTGTTCTGCTCTAAACATGGGTGCGTGTATATAGCTGTGGTATGATGCTTCTAATTTTTCTGGGAAAATACTCAGAAAGGAAAAGGCAGGCTCAAATGGGAGCTCCAGTCATAAAGGAAATAAATCAGACTTGCGAGTGTGAACATTCCTGATGTCTCCCTAGTGTAAGAAGCTGAAAGAGTGAACGAGATCCAAAAGGTAAAATAGATATGGAGAGATGGGATGAAACAGTTCAAAAGGAAAGCGAGCCTGAGGTGGGGAAAGGAGGAAAGAAGGAAGGGAAAAGGAGACATGGTTATGCTACTAATTTCGATTAGCTCATTGAAAAGAAAGGTTTGTGCAGACTTCCATCAAGTTTGCATGCCTGTATCTTGTAATCTGGGCCACTACTTGGAAGATCACAAAGTGCAACGTATTAGCCCATGTTACTCGCCTACTCTCTTGTTCTGAAATTTTGTATCATTATTTTTAGTTTTTTGACTTGAAAATAAAAGAGAGAGAGAGAGAGAGAGAGAGAGAGAGAGAGAGAGAGAGAGAGAGAGAAAAGAGGAAATGTGCCCATTTATGAAGAGCTCTGATCTTCCTGGGGCAGGTGACGTCAGCAGCTTCTTCTCGGAACATTAGGCTCCAGTTTCCACAACCTCGCCACACAGCTTCTCACCGGTGACTCTAGAGACCCTCCAGGTATTGAACTGTGGACTAGAGCTGCATTCCTGATCCTTCTTGCTTTGCAGCTTCTGCTTTCTTGGGCCCAGGAGCAGTTGAGAAGACTCAGCTGTCCAGCACACATGGCCACTGTGGGTCTCCTGCCTACCTCTGGTCCTATAGCTTACCTAATCAATTCAATAATATGTATTATTATTTTTGCTTTTTTATGTAGTTAGTGCAGGGTCTCACTACACAGATTGGACTCATAGTGATCCTCCTGTTTTCAGGGTCCCAAGTGCTGGGATTACAGGCACGCGCCACCACGCTTAGTCTCAGTTGCTGTCTCAGCGCCCCAAGGGCGGGGCCTGCGTGGCATGCAGGGATCAAACCTGGTCCCCGTCTCTCCCTAGGCAGGCACTTTAGTCTGCTGAGCTGGCTGGCTGGCACAATAATATGCATTATTATACATGTATTTTTCCATCAGTTTTCCTCGAGAGAACCATGAGCAATACATATATATATATATATATATATATATATATCTCATATTAGTTATATAGATTGAGCAGACAATTTCTAAGACTGCTTAGAAATTTCTAAGACTGCTTTGACTCTGGATAGGGCTCTAAATGCCAAGGGTTGTGAAGAGAAAAGTTTGCTTATCATCTTCATTTTTAATATTTAATCTTTTAAAGAATATGGATTCCTTAATTGAACATGATGGACAATAATAATAGCAAAAGGAATAGACTATGTCAGAGGACTGTTTTGCAGCTGAATGCATCTTCATTAGTCTCCCCAAAAGAGCAACTGTTGCTGAATGTGGTTAACTGTGAGTGTATTTACGATCCGGCTAAAGGCTGCTCTGCGCTTCAGTGGAGGCAGTGGACTGAGAGGTGCCCTGGGAGCCAGGAGGGTGGCAGTGTGTGGGGAGGGAAACTCCTCCATCCTGAGCCGCAAAAGGCCAGATCAGCCACTGCAGAGTGTCAGTAATTTCTGCACATCCATTCACTAGTAAGTCAGCTCTTCAGCTCTACGTCTGGCTGCTATGGTGGGATCCAGAAACACTGGGAGATGGGAACTGAGCTGAATTAATTAATTTATTTTTATTTTTGAGAATGAGATGGTTATGCACACTAGAAATTGTTTATCTGTACGCAGGGCTTTTTTTCCTCAACATATTTTTCTTTTTCTTTTTTTTTTTTTTTGAGAAGCAGAATTTAAGAGGAGAATAAGGGCTAGGTAGATAGCTCAGCAGTCTAGGTGCCTGCCTGGCAAGCGCAAGGACCCAGGTTCGATCCCTGGTACCACATGCCATGCCAATCCTGGAATCCTGGGTGCTCCGTACTGGCCGCTGAAACCTGGTGTGGTGGCACATGCCTGTAATTCCTGAGCTGGGGAGGCTGAGACAGGGGAATTGCTACAACTCTGAGCTGCATAGGGAGACCCTGTACCTAAATAAATAAATAAATAAATAGATTTTTAAAACAGAGGAGAATAAGGTGACTTTACTCAGTATCTGTACTAGGCTAGACTTTATCTTGGCAGATCTTATCTCCTTAAGTCCATACACAATCCAAATAAGCAGTATCCCATTTTTTCCATGAAGAAATGGAAGCACCCATTTCTCAGGTGTAAGGGGCTGAGAAACCATCTCAAGAACTCTGAAGTAGTTAGGCAGAGTCACTACTGACACTGGGTTCTCTGCCTCTCTAAACACTGGACTCTCCCCTGGGCCCAACACTACCTGGAAGAAAAGAAACAAGGTTTCCTCTGTCCACCTCAGCCTGCCAGGTAATTATCTGACAAGAAGTGGCTCTCCAACACCAGCTGAATGAGAATCACCCACAGGGCTTGTTGAAAGTACTGTCCCTAACCTCCCTGTCAGAGTGTTGGGTTGAGCAGGTTCAGAATGAGGCAGGAGAATTTACATTTATAACAAGCGCTTAGGTGATGTTGATATTGTCAGTTAGAGAAATGGACTTTGAAAAACATTGTCTGAAACTATAGCTACTAGAGTGGGGGCTAAGAGTTATTTGGTGATTTTACTGTCAGCATAGAATCAGGGCAATTTCATATATTTCATGTTTCTTGTAATTATTTTCCTGTGATATCTTTTGTGTTTTAGTAACATACTTCTGTAAATATCCACCTGTCTGCTTGCCTGCCTGCCTGCCTGCCTGCCTGCCTGCCTGCCTTCCT
>NW_004524638.1:5845411-5854337 GCF_000260255.1 Octodon degus | reverse complement strand
TTTAACTCAGGGTCTATGTAGTTCAGCTAGCTGCCCTTGAACTTGCAGAAGTCTTTCTCCCTCAGCCTGTGCAGTGCTGAGATTACGGGTGTGCCACCGCACCTGACCAGTCTTACCCACTTTAAAGTTAAAGATGCTAGACTTTGCGTCTTCATGGGTTAGAAAGAAAGAGGGATAAGTACAGAGTACATGGTGTGGGCTTGACCACTATTCTCACTGAAGAAAAGACCAAATCATTAGGCGTGGTTCTTCTGGTCACAGTAATGGAAATTAATTTCAATAATTCTCTTAAGATCGTGTTTGATTTTATGTAATGGAAAACCACTTTATACAGGTCTTGGAATCAAGTTTCTATTTTTCTTTTTTGTATTTTTAGGGAAGAGTCTACAGGGTGTTTAGTGTTTCACTACTAGATCGGACTCAGTGATTCTCCTGTTTACAGCCTCCCAAGTGCTGAGATTATAGGCGTGAGCCACCACACCAGTCTCAATTGCTGTCTCAACATGCCCCACAGGTGGGGGCTGGGCGGCTGTGGGGAATCAAACCCCTGGGCCCTGGGCCTGCTTGCAGGTCCTTTAATCCACTGAGCTATTTGGCCAGGCCAAGTTTCTGTTTTTCTTACACAACAGTACTTCTGAAGTCATGTCATCACTAGATTTTCTTAGTAGCTCACCAGTACAAGTTCTGCTACTTCTGAGATTTCTTAGTTCAATTTTTCTTTTTTAATTTTCTGTCTTCTCATGATCTGAAAATAGCTGCCATCATTCCAGTTGTAATATCTGCATTATAAGGTATAAAATAGAAAGTGAAAGGAATATGATCCGCCTCCTCAATTGATCATGTCCTTATTTATAGTAGCCACTGCATCGTATGACCATGTCTAGCAGCCAGTGTTTAATCGGGGAAATTGCCTCTGTGTACACCAGGATTGTGTAGTCAAGGGAAGAATGATTGCATGTTGGCAATATCTTTGGTTATCTTGCTACAGTAGAACGGGCAAAATGAGACAATATTGCCTGTGTGATGATGACGAGATTGGGAATACTTTACAACAGCTTAGGTGTTAGCTTTTGCTCTCCTGTGTGACAAACCACTACACAATGTAAGGACTTTTAAAATTAAAAGTTAGATTAAAACAAGTGCCTACTTGCTTATGAATCTATGGGTGGGTAGCATGGGCTGAGCTTTCCTGGGAAACTCCTCACTGCTTCCCATGACATCAGATGGGCTGAGTTTATATGACGGCTAGCTAGATGGCTGAGATATCATTCAGGCAACATTTCTTATCCAACAGTTACTTTTTTCATCTGGTAGCAGAAAGGTTTCTGTAAGCATCAAATTATCTATGATTGAATAACAAATGATTCCAGAACTCAGGAAACAAAACACCCTCATTTTACTTGTTCACTACTTTGTGCATATCATTTTAGGCTGTGCTCAGCTGGATGGTTCTTCTGACCTCTCCCGGTGTCCTTTAGATGACTTATCTGGGTCCAAGGGTCCTATGAGGGTCCTCTTCTTCTGTTCCCACTCAGTGCTGCATATTGGCTAGGCTAGCTGGCTTTCCTTACACAGTGTCATGGTTACGTTCCATTGCTATGACACAGTACTTGAGAGGTTTGTTTTAGCTCATGGTATGTAGAGGTGTCAATCCATAATTGGCTGGCTCCACGGCATAGCAGCAGGGCAAAGAAATAGGTCTTGGCAGGGCAGGAAGAAAACAGGAAGCAGCAGCAGTGAGCCTGTTTTTCTTCTGTCCAGGCTACAAGCCTGTATGAAGCTTGTGGGGAGGGCATCTAGATACAAGCCATAGCATGGTGAAAAGGTTCTAGGAACAACAAGAAAAGGGGTAAGTTCCTATACATAAGTGCTTTTTAACACATTGCTTGTACCACGTTTGGTAATACTCATTACCAGTAAGCAAACCCAGAGTCAACGTGGGAGGAGGCCTTAAAAGCAGTGTGTACCAGACATGCCTTAATGGGACCCCTTACTGTACTTGCGCTAGTCACTTCCATGTTGGTGCAGCAGTCCTGGCATACAACACTTAGAGGAGAAAAGGTTTATTTTTGTCTCTCGTTTTAGAGGTGTCAGTCCATGATAGGCGGCTCCAAGACGGACGAATCATGGCAGAAGGGCATGGTGGAGGAAGGCCACCAACACAAGGCATCCACAAGAACAAGAAGAGAGGGAAGTGGCGGACGACAGGACAGTACCCTCCCAGGTCACCGCCCGTGGGGCTTCCTCTAGCCAGGCCTTACGTTCAGCTGTCAGTTCAATGGATTAATGAAGTGAGTACCGCGTGCCGTGATCACATGCCAAGCCCCACCTCTGAACATATGACTCTTCTACTCCTGCGAGTACTTGGGACACATTTTCGAACCAAATCATAATGTAGCAAAATCCACCCCATTTTCCTACCAGGATGCAGATGTTCCCTGGGCTTCCTGGTTGTGCCCTTGCTATTCTCTGCAGATTCTCTTCATTCCTTTGGCTGTTGCTCCTCCCTCCAAGGTTGGAGTCACAGGTGCCCTCTGACCCCAGAACTACTTCCTCAGCTTTCCTCTCAAGAGTCGAGAGTTTCCCTCCTTACCCCGTTTTGAGACTTCTGGAAAGAGCTGGCCGCCCAATCCTATGAGCAAGCGTGTGGGACACAGTGATTGATGGTTCACATTTAACTTCATATTTGTACAGTTGATAGGTGGAGTAGTTTTGGAAGACACCACTCTAAAACTGAGGTGATATCCCTCTGAAATACCAGAGATATAGTGGCCAGAAATGACAGAGAGAGCCACACAGACCAACAGTGTCAGGAGCCATAAAACCGCAGACCGTCTGGAGGCTTTTGTCTGTTGTGAGCTGGTTCGCAGGGTCTGGTTGATAGGAATTTTAGCTCGTTTAAATTCTTGGTTTATCTTCTCTCCAACATTGCCCTTTTAAGCTTATATAAACAATTCCCTTACTTTCTCAGAAAAGGATGCAGATGTGTGTTCCCTGCAGGCCTTGATGGGCAGGTTTCAGCTTGGGTGTGTTCTTTATGACAAATATCCAACAGTGATTACACTGTCTTGTCACTCAACTTCCCCAGAGATTGTGCTGGGAAAACAATGCAGAAGAGCAGAAGACTGCAGCTGGTAATTGGCACCTCGGCCACCTCGGGGAGGGCCTGTGTCTTCCTCCAGCCCTGGTACACCTTAGAAAGCGCTCTGTGTTGGGCCTCGTGGGTGTGCAGCATGCACAGGACGCTGAAGTGCCTGAGATACAGTCTGCCCCACACACCTGTGAGGGAAGCCTTCCGGCTGGTGTCACTGAAGATACCGGCATCAGAGCAAGAAATGTGAGACAGGCTTTGGCTAAGGGTGCAGGAGGGCGGAGGAATGCTGGCTGGGGGTGAGCGGGACATCCAGTTTCCACAAATAGCAGATTCCTGAAAGGCTTTTCAGGCAGGTAGCCATGGCGATGATGCCTTGCCTCTTGTTCCCCTGCTGCTGGGTTGGCAGATTGCTCTCCCTCCCAGGGGCCCAAGCTGGCCTGGCCATGACTGATTTCACATAATCCACTCGGCACAGAGCTGCTCAGAAGCACTCCTTAATTGGTGGAGCTGGCTCCTCAGTGTCTGGGTGCCCTGCAGCACTTCACGGGCACCCTCTGCCCGGCAAGGGTGAGGCTGTAACAGTGGATGCGCTGTTGCTGCTGTTGCTGTAACAATGGAGTCGCCTCTCTGCTTAGCAGGTTCTGGTTTTCCTTCGACTTGAGATTCTTTGTTGGGGGCTGGGATGCCTTTATCAGCACGGAGCCTGAAGGGTCCAGTCTGGGGTGGGACTCAGGCTTTACCTGTTCCCAGTTCTGAAGTCCCTGCTCCTCGTCCTCGTACACCTTGAGCTCTCTCACCTGCGGGTGTTCAGTGTGTCCCAGAACCGGGGAAGAACTTGCAGTCTGAGATGTGTTTGGGAGTACAGAGTGCTCGGTAGGCTTAGGTCAGTGCACTTACTTTATCTGGCCCCTACCTCATATTTTATTTTTTTGGTAACTCGCCTGGATTAAACCTTTATTTATTTATTTAAAAAATTAATTGATTGATTGATTGATTTGGTACACCCACCCGTGCTATTCTGCTCACACTCAGTGATCCTCCTGTCTCAACCTCCCCAGCGCTGGTTTCAATGGCTGGTGCAGTGCACCCAGAGTTCCGGGGTGTGCACCACAGCATGCAGTACTGGGGAATCGAACCTGGGTCCCTGCACTTGCCAGGCAGGTGCTTAGTTTGCTGAGGTACTTCCCCAGCCCAGGATTAAACCTTTAAATGTTGGTATAATGGTTTTTAGATTTAGATAAACATTATGAAGGAAGAACAAATTCCTCATGTGTTTGCCTTCTTGTTAATCTCTTGCATTAGTGTGGAGCGTCTGTGACAGTTGATGAACTAGTCTGTTGCACTGTCTTCCAGAGTCTCTGTGTAGAAGTTTCCTCTTTGTGTGGATATTCTATGATTTTTGGCAAATAGTAGTGCCGTGCATCCACTGTTACAGCCTCATATAGGAGTGTTTTACTGTCCTCAAAATGTCCTGTGCTCTGCTTACTTTTCCCTCCTTCACGCCCGCCCTCCCTTCCCTGAACTCGTGGCAACCCCTGATCTGCATACCATCTCCATAGTTTTGCCTTTTCCAGAATATTTTGTAATTGGAATGACAGAGCGTGGACTTTTTCTGATGGGCCTCTTTCACTTATAGTATGTGTTTAACTTCTTCCATGTCTTTTTCTGTCTAGTTAACTTGCTTCTTTTTATCCTTGAATAATATCCCTTGAATAATATTCCATAGAATGGGATATCATCACAGTTTACTGGAAGTAGATTCCTGTGCAAATCAACACTGGCTTAGAGATTATGGCTTTCTTTTGTGAGGTGGTCAGGATGTAGATGTGGTACCCTGCTCAGATTAGGGGTGAAGGGTGTGGTGGGTTTGGCTGATTCACCCGAAAACCCAATTTCTGCATTCTTTCTCTGTCTCTCTCTCTTTCCTTCCTTCCTTTCTTTTTTTTGCCTGGCTGGCTGGCTGGCTGGCTGGCTGGCTGGCTGGCTGGCTGCCTGCCTGCCTGCCTGCCTGCCTGCCTGCCTTCCTTCCTTCCTTCCTTCCTTCCTTCCTTCCTTCCTTCCTTCCTTCTCACACAGAGTACACTTAAAATGGATGATATGAGAAAAACAATGGGCCAAGGTCCATCCATCCGTCCATCCACTACCCACCCACCCATTCATCTACCCACCCATCTTCCCACTCATCCACTCATCTGCTCATCCTTCCACCCTCCCACCCCCATGCTCCCAGTCACCCACCCATCCATCCATCTGTCCTTCCGCCCATTCTCCCCTCCATCTACCTCTCTTTGCACTCATTCACCCACCCATCTGTCCTCCCACTCATCCACTTATCCTCCTACTCCCATGCTCCCGGTCACCTACCCTTCATCCACCCGTCCTCCCACTCATACACCCACCTATCCAGTCACTCATCCTCCCATCCCCCATCCTCCTACCCATCCATCCATCCATTCCTCATTCATTTAACACTGATACAAAGAATACCATGCTTAGACCTGGGAATGGAATAATGAACAAAACAGGTGCAATGCTGACCCCTGGACATTGACTTAAGAGTCACAGTAATGAATATATGATTATAAGAGTGAAAGGCTCCGAAAAAAGGAAGCTAAACTTTTCTTGAAGGTCGCAGTTAGTTCCTTAGGGTAGGGGCATTTTAGCAGGGATCTTAATGTTAACCGAGAATTGACTTGGAGAAGCACAGAAGTTCTGCTCCTGTGACCAGTTCAACTAGCATCTGACTTCCTGGCCACTTCTTTCCATCCCCTCCTCTGTGAACTAACTTTGATGGAAATGGGGTTCATTTTGAACGGCTGACTAGAACCCATGGGGGCAAGCGCCTCTGCTAACAACCCGGACTGCTGTCAAAGCAGCTCTACGCCATACAAGAAGGCAGTAGTTTACAGTGTTTTATTTCTGTTTCTTCTGTGTTCATCCCGGTTGCCCTGCGGAACATATTTCAGGCAGTCATGGTGTTCCAAACACAGGTGTTATAAAACCGAGTGAAATGTGCTGTCTGCTTCTGTGGATGAGGCAGACAGGTCCATATGGAGTATGTGATGTGCCCTCTGGAGTCAGTGACAGGGTGCTCTGAGGACACCCAGGTGTCTGCGGCCTTCACTGTGCACTGAGGACCTCCTAGGTGCCCAGCTTAAAAGAGATATGCTGTCCAAGCTCAGGGATCTGACTTTTAGTGTGAGGGGTGGCCTGTGGATGCAGCACAGTGAGCGAGTGCTCGGGTGAAGACAGGAGGTAATGGGGCTACTGAAAATAGGGTACTGCCAAGAGCCCTTGCTTTGCGATCTTTTTCTTCAGGCAGAAAAGGTAGACCACTTCCTATTTTATCATAAGCCATTGTCTTAGTTACTTTCTTGTTATTGAGACAAAATAGCCAGCACCCAACATTCAGGGAGGAAAGGTTTACTTGGCTCACAGATTGTAGCGGTTTCACTGTGTAGTTGGCTGGCCCCAACACAGTATGACATCCCACAGGGGCATGGCAAGGGCGAAACTGTTCATGGTGGACAGCAGGTAGCAAATCAAGCAAGGTGGCAAGACAAGCCACTTTCTGTCCCTTATATTGATTGTTTGTTTGCTTTGTTACTGGGAGCTGAATTCATGGCCTGGCACCTGCCAGACAGGCGCTTTCTGTCCCTTATATTGAATCCAGACTAGCAGGACTATGGCAGTGCCAAAGCAATCAGTGGGCTGATTTAGTAACCATACACCCTTAATCCCAGTGCCCTAATCCTAGCATTGCGCCATGAATCAGTCACACACTCAAGATCCAGCCCCCTCTGAGAAGCCCCACCGATGGCTGCAGGAGGCGTGGGAGGACATCAGGACCCTAAGCCCTAGCAATCGTTTATGAGATCGGTATAACATTTCAGCTTAAATATTCTCTCCATGTAGGTGAAGGCCTGAGATGATAAATTCCTCTGTCTGCAGAGGAGGCCTCAGTGTTCTAACATTAAATAAAGATCAGGCAGCTTCCTGAGGCGGAAGACAGAGGCCAGACGCAGAGGTCAGTGAGCTTAGATGCAAGTGGCACGCTTAGTGCTTTCCCACTGCAAACTCTCCTGGCGTCTAGTGAATGACGGATGTTTTCAGGATAGCGGTAACCCTACTTTCTCTGTTGGAATAAAGAATCGACCATTGCCTATTCTGCTCTGTTGGGTTATTTTAAATAATGTTGTACTTCAACCAGAGCCACTCTTGGTCTAGCCGGGGCATTAGAGAAAGGCTGATGGACTGTGGGCTCCATTCTAGCCAAGATGTGGATGACTGGAGAGGGGACAGTCCCTCGCAGCCTCTGTGCACAGTGGGTCTCTGCCTCATGGTCTAGACAGACTACAGGACTAGGGGATAGAGGCTCCAGGAGGATACTTGTGCACCTGCGTGATACAAAGATTGACAGATGGGCGGTGCCGGTGGGCTCAGCCCTGCCCCCTACAGGGTATTTCTTTCTTGTTTTCATGAAGACTCCCTCAAAGCTGCACTTGCCGGCCTCCCAGCTTGTTTGCCTTGTCGGGAAACATTTGGTGCTGCTGCAGGATCCCAGCTGAGAACTGGGCTGTGGATGTAGACAGTCCTTGATGTTCAGTTCTGCTGTCTACTTGCTATAAGGCTGGGCCAAGCTGCTCTATCTCTAAGACTTTTCTAAGTAGTTACAATGATACTTATGTGTTAGGGTCCCTATTGGAAGCGGCTGTTATGCCGTGGATACCTTACTTAAAAAGGGACTAATTATAAAAATGTAGAAAAAGGGATTTAGAAAACCACAAAAGAAATGAGAGCGCAGGGTTAGCAGCCACAGAATAGAGACTGTCTACAAGGCAGAGGGTATTAGGAGAGGAAGAACTTATAAGAGCCCAGAATGGAAGCAGGAGGGCAGAGATGCCTAGAAAATTCTTGGCCTTCCTGCCCTTCAGAATAACCCTTCCGGGAGGAAACTGGACTTTGTTTTACTTCCTCTCTCCAAACTCGAGCTCTCCTCAGGTTTTCGGTGGGGCAGTCCTGATGAGGACCTAAAAGGACACGTGGCAGGTGACATGATCTGTGGGGAGCAGTCTCGCAGGCAGGACAAGTAGGATGATGCAGAGGGGTGGAGCACCCTGTGGAGAAGCCAAGTCCTACTGTGCTGAGTGGATGTGGTAATGGGATGACGTTAGAGCTTAGCGTGGTTCTTTGTGCTAAGTGTTTCCTGACCGAGTCAGCCATGACTACTATTACTCCCATTTTCTAGACTGAACGTGAAAGAGTTGTCAGCATTCTGGGGCATGAAGTAGGACTTAGCTGCAGGGACAGAGGGTCACACGTGTGTCCCAACCCCTATCCCCAGCCCAAGAAAGTTCATGCTTTCTTTTGATATAAAAAACTAAATTGGCAGAGATGGGTATTCCATTGCCACTTAAATATTGTAGGTGCATGAGTTCAGCAAAGTAATCCAATATAGTCCAGTAGTCTATAGTAGTAGTAGTTATCTGCATGATTGGCAATGTCAGAAGTTGTTGACTTGAGCCTTTTACAGCTCAGTATATTAATATGGCTTTACTTTTTATGCCTCGTTTTTATACTTTTCTGCTGGATGGTTAAGACCAAGATAAAGCAAGACCTGTATAACAAGTAATGCAACTTCTGTATCTGACAAGGTCAGTCAAATCATCTCAGAATTTACCCTGAAACTTTGTACCGCAGTTTGTAGATCCTTTGTCAGTGTCAGCCATGTGAATGAGTCATGGCCATTGCTTGACCATGGAATAACCATCTCTGACAAAACTAAACAAAAAAGGGGGATATAAATGAAGGACCATTTTGTAGTGATATATA
>NW_004524638.1:5839939-5845251 GCF_000260255.1 Octodon degus | reverse complement strand
TGTAACTATCCTACTAACCTGTTTTGAAACTGTCTCATTGCTATTTCTTTCTCAATAAAATTAATATTAAAAAATTGGGTGTGCTCCCTGCTGTTCCAAGGAATGCTCACATCCTCCTTCCAAAGTTGCTCACTCCTGGCACTTGGACCTTCTGTTCTGGACGTTTCTGTGCACTCGAGAGGATGGCATTATGAGAAAACATGATTTGAGCTCCTGTGCACTACAGTACTTGTCTGGAAAAAATAGAAGTTCTCTGGGTTATCAGAGCAGCAGGAAATGGGAGCTGCATGTGCCAGATCTGTGTGGGATGGGCACCGTCACCATCACAGAAATGGAGTGTTCAGAGGGAGGTTGACTCCTGATCTCCGTATTAATAGTTCTCCTGCAGGGTCCTCCTTGTCCTGTTCACTTTATGAGCACAAACAAGCTGTGCTATCCAGGTTTTTTTATATTCTCCATCTTCCTTCTCAGGAGAGAATTTTGCATGAGGTAAGAGCCTGCTTTGTAGTACCTGCTGCCTCTACTTTGTGGGCTGGGGGACTGTCTGGCTTGTGGTGGGACAGCAGGGCCCGGGAGAGGGATGGAAAGACAAGAGCCTTCTGACTGACAACCCCAGGGCTCTAAAACAAGGGATGTGAAAGGCACTGCTGGAGTGGGAGGCCAGAGGCCACAGCCACAGTGCTGGAAGAAGGCAGTATGGAACTCTGAGAGTTCACTCCTTGCCGCACGTTTATCATCCCGCTGTGCCTTAGACACAAAGGATCATTTTTCTGATCATGTCTCATGTTTGTTATGGTGAGATAAGAATATGTGCCTTCTAGGGCCATTCAGAAGAAAAATCAAGAAAGTTGCATATGCAAAAGGCTGGTAGGTGTTCAATACATTTTTTTTTTCAAAATCACTTTTACTTTATGTTAGTTTATTTTATTTATTCTTTTTATGAGCAGAGTATATTTATTGAGAGAAAGAAAGCTCCTGTCCCAAGAGAGGGACTGGGGGTGGGGAGCCGAGCGGGTAATTCCCCCCCTACTTTATGTTAGTTTATTTTAAAAGCATCCATCAATTTACAGGATGGTTCCCAAAAGACTCTAATAGGCCCAAGCCAACACCAACAGGAAACAGAAATACTTCCCAGTTCTCTTCTGCAGGAGCGCCAGCAATCCACGCATGTTTGAGAGTGTCCAGCAAGTACCCACATCCTTGCAGTGGCTGCTGCCCGCCTGCACCCAAGAGCTGCCCTTCCCACTGCTGGCACCACCAGCCCCTCTCCCTACTTCTCGGTTTAGTCTGCGCTCACCACTCTGCTAGAGAGCTCACAGGCCCACAGTGCCATGCTCTTCATGACACGGGATGTCAGGGCACAGCAAAGCTGCCTGGAGAGGCAGGTGTGACCCGGCAGCTACAGAATCCCAGGGCAAGGGACAGTCCCTAAACCCAGCATGTGGACGCATGTCCAGAGCTCAGCGGGTCATGGCCTTGATGATGTCAGCCGGAGGAGTGCCACAAAGAGGCCAGTTCGCGCTGGTTTTCACACTGTACTTACTCTGGCATGGTGGCCACCTTCATGCTCTCGGGTGTACTTATTTCCTACTTTCACTCAGACCCAACTTACCTTGGAGAACCTGTTTCTTTTCCTGCCTTTGATGAAGCATGGCTACTGTTTGCATTTGTCTTGACCTGTTGTTTTCTTAGGACAGAAAGAACCTAGAAATCACCTCTGAAAAGAAGCTCCAGCACCTGAGAAGC
Source organism: Octodon degus (assembly GCF_000260255.1). Taxonomy (NCBI): domain Eukaryota; kingdom Metazoa; phylum Chordata; class Mammalia; order Rodentia; family Octodontidae; genus Octodon; species Octodon degus. The sequence goes on along the minus strand of NW_004524638.1, from coordinate 5,843,505 downwards.
CAGTCACATGCCCAGTATGCAGCGCCTGAAGTTGGACACCTGAGGCGCCTGCAGGAGCCTTTGAGCTTCCTGGGTCTGCATCACTACACTTCTACAAGCCCAGGTAGCAGCACCTTGATTAGGTCCATGGCTAATGCCAGGGTTTGCCTGATGCCCTCTCCGCTGGTTTGGTGGGGTGTGTAGCTGAGTGCAACATGTGCTCCACAGGGTGTGTTCAGGAAGAGCTTACTGCATTAAAACTGGAATAAACAAACACCCAACGCTGAGACAGAGTTATGACATAGCTGGGGACCACTGTGGAGCTGGAAAATTGGCAGTGTCTTCGGCCCTTTCTTATAGCTAATTAAGAGGATTGGCGTTTTCTTCTGAGACACGTGGGAACTTGCAAAGCCCTTCTTGTTATGAATTCTGACTCTTCACTAGGTCCCACAGATGCCCAGTGGATAACTGAAACCAGAGAATACACTTGACCTTCATTTTGTATCCTTTATTACTGTAATTCTTGGGTTGAATTCTCAACTCTGCTTCAGGATATTTTGTTCATTTGTGAAGCATGTCTAGGAGCTGGCCAAAAAAGTTGATTCGCCCTGGATTTACATGATCTCATCCCCCCGCAAGACAGCACAGCAGGAGAAGAGGTACACAGGGACATCAGCCACACCCAGAAGCATGGCGTCATTGTCCCCAAACTGATCATCTGGATTCCAGGAAAAGTGTTGCCATCATGACTGAGGTCCTCACCGCCCAGATAAGAACAAGCTCTTCCTGGAACAAGCCATCCCTTAGAATTATGACCCTAGACCTGCGCTGGTGACGATCTGTACCTACCATCTAATCCCGAAAAGCTGGGCTCTTATCTTTCTAAACCTGCCTAAATCCCTGTGTCAGAGTGGACTGGCTCCCGCTATTTAAATTGGAGTCCTTTTTCTGTCTTTCCTGTAAAGGCATTTCCAATTAAAGCCTCTTTCCATAAATTTGTGCTTTAGTTTTAATTTCCATTTCTACTAAAGCAAGAGCCCATGGTAGCTGGCAGTAGCTGTACGCAGAATGTTTTGGCTTTATGGACTGAGTGTACATCTTTATTTTAAGGAAATGGTGATGTAATGAATTTGATGAGGCAAAAGAGAGCAGGTTTAAGACTTAAAAGTCACCTTTTTAAAAATGTATTTAGTACAGGCTGTACAGGGTCTCACCATGTAGCTCGGACCCGTAGTGATTCTCCTGTTTTCAGCCTCCCAAGCACTGGAATTATAGGTGCGCGCCACTGCGCCGGGTCTCAGCTGTCTCCGCGCGCCCAGGGGCAGGGCCGGCAGGCACGCCAGGGATCAAACTGAAGTCACTCTGTTAAATGTAAGACCGTGTATGTAGGGTTTATGTTTTCCATTTGCATAGAAATCCCTTCCAATGCTATAAACACACACTCCACGCACGCGCGCGCGCACACACACACATTCGTGTGTGCATACACGCAGCCACTCCATATTTCACACTTGCTCTTTGTGTGCTTTCCTGGATCGAGAGAAGCTGCGAAGCTTAGCGAGCAAGATTCTCCCGCATCGATCCCTCCAAGCTGACGCAGGAAGGTGCTAACAGCACCCATTTGATATGCTGCCTTGGGTGGGAAGCGGCTAAGCGCATCCGGGGAGAGCGACAAGCAAGTGATCGCCCTTGGACTTGCTGCAGTTTAACCCCGGGGTCACCGCGAGGCCAGAGCCAAGGAGGGGAGGCATGCAGGTCCCTGGAGCCAGCTCAGCTGCCAACAGCTCGCCTCTCTAGTGCTCTTGTCAGGAGCTGCACTGTGTCAGGCTGTACCAGGCCTTCCCACCCAGTGCGTCCCAGGGAAGGGACGGGTCTTTCTGCCAGGCGGGAAAGTAACTCCCTGTGTGACCCTCATCCCTCCCTGTCCGCCTGGCCTACCTCCCCGCTCTCACAAAAACCTCTTTGAGAACCTGGTTACCTAGAGATGAACTTTTCGACAGGGCATTTTTTCCCCTTAAGCTGCATAGCTAAGATTCCAGTGTTGCTAAGCTCAAGGGCTTTCTCTCTCTTCCTTCGCTTAGCTCAGTTTCTATTGACTACGAAGACCCAGAGATGAATTGCTACTGCCTTGCCAAATGACTGGAGGGTGCTCCAGCCTCCGGAGCCTTTGGAGGGATTAGTCGCGATCCAGGCTGGTGCTCATAGTCCTTAGCTGCTTCTCACACGCTCGCTGCCATGGCTTGTGTTTGTGTCAGTAACTAAGGCCTGCAGCTCCCACTCAGCCCTAAGTGCAATGGGAGAACCGTGGAATTGGAGGAAGAGGTAATTTAACTTGAGTATTTATATACTGTACATACTGAACGCCATGACTCACTCAGTTTATTTCCATTTTATAAAGCATTTCCCCCATTTGCAGTCTTTATTTATTGCAAAGTTAGGGCTGTTAGAAAAATAACACATCAGGGTGGATATCCTTTCCTTTTAATAAAAATTAATTTTCCTGGCTTCTAATTCATATCTGGGAAAATGTACCAATACAGCAGCAAGACCCATTACCTCCGCTGAACCCCAAGACCCTGTGTGGGGGGCAGCAGCTGGACAGCTCTTGTTCTCACTGGATCATTGCTGCTGGTCACAGTAGCTGTGAGAGTCCTTTGCCACTAAGCTGTGGTGACTTACTTCAGTCACCTGTGGTGAGGGGAATCCCCTGCCCTCTGCTTTTCTTTTTAATGTATTTGGTACAGGGGCTCACTGCGCAGCTCGGATTCGTAGTGATCCTCCTATTTTCAGCCTCCCCAGCGCTGGGATTACAGGCCTGTGCTACCACTCGAGGTCTCAGTGGCCAGCTCAGTGCACTCGGGTGGGGCTGGTACGGCATGTGGTGCTGGGGATCGAACCCCACTTGCCTAAGCAGGCACTTGGTCCGCTGAGCTATCTCACCTTTCAAAGCAGAAACATAGAGAAACAGCCCTGCTAGCATCGGAGCTGGAGATGAGGGCTTGTGGTCCAGTAGTGCTGCGTAGAAGCTTGTGACAGCAGGCTAATGACTTCAGTGTCCTCAGCTTCTATTTCCTCCTGCAGGAAAGGAGCGCTTTCATGGAGGTAGCTGCAGGTTAAAATGTGTACGGTGTGCAAGAGCGCTTAACAAGGCCTTAGCAAGTGTCAGCACTAATTGCACAGTGACCCTGCCAGGCGTTGAGGACCTGCCTACCTGGCCTGGGAAGGTTAATACAGTGTCTTGATGTATGCATCTAGTTCTATTTGGAGCTCATTGTCCAAAGCACATTTATTGAATTCCAAAGCTTAGTAGTATCTCTAATTTTGACCAGAGCTATTCAAAATCTGACAATTTTGAGCTTTGGGCACCTTAACCTAGATTTAAGTGATGAAAAATGGGTTAAAATTTAAAAAAGAAGGAGAAGGAGGAGGAGGAAGAGAAGGGGAAGAGGAGGAAGAAGAGGAAGAGGAGGAAGAAGAAGAGGAGAAGGAGGAGGAAGAAAAAGAAGGAGAAGGAGAAGAGAGAAGAAAGAAGAAAGAAGAAGAAAGAAGGAAGAAGAAGAAGAAGAGGAGGAGGAGGAGGAGGAGGA
>NW_004524638.1:5834098-5839726 GCF_000260255.1 Octodon degus | reverse complement strand
AAAAAAAAAACCTTTTGTTTCTTTATTTACTTATTTATTTGGCACAGTCTCACTGTGCTGCTCGGACTCATAATGACCCTCCTGTCTTAGCTTCTCCAGCCTGGGGATTACAGGCGTGCGTTGCCACGCCTTTTCTGTGGCCAGTAGGGGCTCCTGGGCCAGCATGGTATGTGGTACCAGACATCAAACCTGGGCCTTTGCACTTGCCAGGCAGGCACTTAGAGTGCCGAACTATCTCCCTGGCCCACATGGTCATTTTGACCTTAGGGTAAAGCTAGAAGTCGCAGGGTGCCAGATCTGGTGAATAAGGCAAATTAGGACACATCATAATGTTTTTGTTTGATAGAAATGACCACAAATAGTTGCTCAGTGAAGGATGATCATAAAATATGGTCGATGTTTAAACGGAAAATGTATTAAAGTGAAGGCACATAGTCATTAATCCCCTTCAAAATACTCAAAACACACAACTTTTTTTTTTTTTTTCTTCGTATTTAGGACAAGGTGTAGAGAGTGTACAGGGTCTCACTGCATAGACCAGTCCTGTGGTGATCCTCCTGTTTACAGCCTCCCAAGGGCTGGGATCACAGGTCTGTGCTATCATGCCCAGTCTCAATCTCAGTCTCAGCTTGCCCTGGGGGTGGGGGTGGGGCCAGCACAACAGGCCCCAGGGATCGAACTCTGGACCCTGCTTCTAAGCAGATGCTTTAATCTGTTGAGCTATTTGGCCCACCCCAAACACACAACTTTGAACATGCTTATAATTCTTAGAAATGTGCATTTTCCTGTACTAAGATATATATATATATATATATATATATATCATATTTCACAATTATCTGATTATCCCTCATACATGACAAACCTGGCCACAGGGATTTCCCTGCCATCAACATAGTGCATCTGTTCTCCCTCCTCATCTTTGACTTTGACTTGGTTTGGCGTGTGAGAAATTAGTAAATATGGTGCAAGCTCACGCTTGACAAACGTCTGCGCATATAAGGATTTCCCTCCTTTTGAGACGCAGAACTGACATTTGCGTGAGTCAAGGGTAGCCTTCCGGATGCTGAGAGTCATTTGCCCTCTTTCTTGGTCACTTCAGCACCCCAGCAGCTATTTCCGGCAGCAGAGGGGCTTAACTGACCGGAAGTGGACGGTGCATGTGGGAGTGATTCCTGCTGCGCTCAGCAGAACTGCGCGGCTGGACCAACCCCGGCTTGCTGACCCGTGGGATCATGAATCAAATAAATGGTTCTGGTTTTGTTGTTCTAATCCACTAAGTTTGGGGCGTATTTGTGTGTGTGTGTGTGTGTGTGTGTGTGTGTGTGTGTTTGTTTTCTTCAGTAAAATGTTAATTGTTATGGCCGTCTTGAAAATAGATAATAGAAATGGATGCACTATATTGGTAAGTGAAATAAACTAGATCCATATGTGCAAACATTGTATTAGCTCACTAGTGTGAGACCCTGAAAGAGTAATTAAAAGCTGAAAAGTACTATAGATGCTGTAAAAGGGAAAGAATTTGTTCAATGGGCAGGAAAAACTGGGATAAGGAAAAGGCTGAATGAAAGAAGGGAAAAAGATGTATTTATGTATATATGCAGAATACTTTGAATAATAGTACTGCCGATTTCTGCTGGCCTTTTGAAAGTTGCAGGGAATGCTTAATTTTTTTTCCTTTTTAAATCTTACTTTTTTTCTTTTGAATCTCCCCCTCCCTCTCTCTCTCTCTCTTTTCTTTGCAGCCTGCTCAGCCCACCTTGCGGGCAGGGTTGACACAGCATGTGGTGCCAGGGATTGAACTGCAGTCCCTAAGCTGGCCTAAGCTTTCCTAAGCAGGCGCATTAGACTGCTGATCTATCTCACCCTCTTGAATTTCTTACAATTTTTTTGGTTACTGTATTGTTTTGTTTTTCCTTTAAAGCAATCCTACACATTTATATCTGGTAACCTGAACAACTAATTCGAAGATAATATCATGCAATTCAGCAACCATTGCTGAATTCCTATTACTGAATTCACTGTTGTTTAGTGAAATTTTGTATTGTTTCTAATGCTGTTTCTTCTATCACTAGATTGTATTCTTTAAAAAATAAAAAAGGAAAATATATAATACACATTAAGGCGTTTAGACTTATCTGCGATGCTGTTGATATCTTAGAGTTTAGGCCATAGCAACTGTAGTATCAGATTTACGTTTCAGATGAAAGTACTGTTAGATCCAGCCAATGGGAATGTACATGGTAATGTGTCTTGCAAAATGTAAATGTAAAGAGTGGATGAAGCAGTACGTATACATGGCCTAGAGATGCTCTAGGCCCCACGCCCTCAGACACCGTACTGTACAGGACAGGTACAGCAGAATACAAGAGAAGGTAGCCCTTCTCCCCTGGCCACTTTTGTTCCTCAGATGCTCCACCCTTCAGGATGGGTACAGAAGAACAGCAGGGAGGATGAACCTCTTCCCGGTCTCCTGCACCGCCATTGTGCGGCAGGGTTGCAGGACAGCTGGATGGAGGGAGTCCCTCATCCCAGGCCAACCCTGTTCCCCACACACGGCACTCTGCGGGACAGCTAAAGTAGAGCTGGGTGGCAGGTGTCCCTCCTCTCTGTCCATACCCCTCACCCACACTCTCCACTGTGCAGAAGCACAGGTGAGCACAGAGGATAACTTCCTCCCTTCCTCCCTGGTCCACCATTCTCACTAAAGCTTTATCTTTTAAAATAAACTTCAGTGCTATAAGAATGGGGCAGACATAAGCTGATCGGAAAAGTATCCAGAGATTGGTATGTTCATTCTTTAAAGAACTCTTTGTAATGTGAAAAATAAACATGATATGTGTAAAACAGTAGAAAAACCGTATGAGTTTTGCCTTTCTGGCTGCTGGTAGGTGACCATATATCTAATTTCTAGACTATAGAATGAGAAGAGGAGTGATGTGTGCTATTTTTTTTTAAAACATTTATTTATTTATTGTGTGTGTGTGTGTGGCCAGCTCAGCCCACCAGGGGGCGGTTCTGGCTGGCATGTGGTGCTGGGGATTGAACCGCGGTCCCTGTGCTTTGCCAAGCTTGTTCCAAGTAGGTGCTTTAGACCACTGAGCCATCTCTCCAGCCCCAGATGTTGCTATTTTAAAATTGTTCATCAGAGCAACAGATCAAATATGTAATGTATACGCCGGATGCCAGAATTGGCACGCATGGAAATGGAGGCCAAGATTCTCCTTCTGAAAGCTGTAGAACCAGAACAGCAATTCTCATTCCATCTGATTCTCAATAACTAAGAGCCAGTTTCCAAGAGCAGAAGACACAGGGTTCAGCTCCGAGAGAGGGATAGAATTCACTGTCTCTCTGTCCTTTTTGTTCCATTCAGGTTGTCCAGGGCTTGGATGACACCCACCTGGTTAAGGATAGTTCTTTTGAAGTCTGTGACTCCAACACTAATATTTTTTTGGAAATACCAGCACAGACACACCAAGAAACAATATTTTAGCAGCTATGTGGAACATGTAAAGAACTCAAAAGTCAAAAATTAGGCAAGTGATGTAAATCAACACAGAAGTACAAATGGTCGGTAGTTACATGAAAAACATTCAATAATTATGGTCACTAGAGAAATATCAATTAAAACAATACTGAGATCCAATCTTACTCCAGAAAGAATGGTTACCGTCAAGAAATCAAATAATAACAAATGTAGGCAAGGCTTTGGGGAGAAAGGAATGATTCTACCTTGTTGTTGGGAGTGCAAACTAGCACTACTCTGAAAATCAGTGTCCTGGATTCTTCTGAAGAACAAAGAGAATCCTATTTCTATTATATGTTCAGATTCATATTAATAGCCCAGCTCATTATAGTTAAAACTTGGGAGGGTCCTATATGTTCATAAACAGAAGAATGGATAAAGTGTGGCATTTATACACAATAGATTATCATTCTTCCATAAAGAAAGATAAACTTTAGTCACTTGTAGAAAATGGATGCACTTTGAAATAATAGTTAAGCAAACTAAATCATGCTTATAAGCTTTACTATCTCATGATTTCTCTTATATGAAAAACCTAATGTATAAATAATTCAAAGAGCAAAATAAAAGACAAATAATAGAAAACAAGGAGACAGGTCTTTTGGAAATAGGAAGCATACAAGAGAAGCAGGGCATGGGGAGTGAAGAGAGGAGGGAGAAGTCAAAAGGATGAAATGTGTTGTATGGGCACCAGTCCCCATGAAGAATAGGATGCCTATGGAAAATGTACTAATGACATTTCAAAAACTCTAAATGGAAAGAAAATTTGAAATATTTGTGTTTCACCACCGACTCTTTCAAGAAATATGGATGAAAGAAACAAGACCCAATACTATTATGGGCTACTGGACTCTTCTAGAATATTTTGCTGAGTTATCACACCTATAATATTCAATAACGGAACTTAACAAAAAAAGGGTATACAGATGAATGTCCATTTGTATCTGTGTATTCACAGTGGCTAGGATAAATATATAGTTACATTCTCTTAATGAATAGAGGGATTTGTTCTAATGGTGTTTGTAAATAGAATATCATGTCCGCATCTTATACAGCAATTAACCACGAGGAAGAATGTATGCAATGTGTTAATTATTGAAACTATCCTACCAATTTGATTTGAAACTGTTTCACTGCTATTTGTTTATCAATAAAATTATGGAAAGAAAAAAAAAAGAAACATGAGTGCTAAACTGGGTGTGGTGGAGCAGGCCTGTAATCCCAGCGCTTGGGAGGCTGCATACAGGAGGACCACTAAGAGTCTAATCTGTGTAGTGAGACCCTGTAGACCCATACTAAATATATTTTTTAAAAAAAGAAAAAGAAAGAAACATGAGTGCTGTGGGGAACACCTCCCAGGTGGCCACGTGAGCCCAGGATTAGGCCCTTTTTCCTCTTTAATGCCCTCATTGCTTTTCTGAATCCCAGCTCCTCCCAGTGTGTAACCTGGTCACCCAGTGAGTAGGAAGCAACAGTCACTGTTAAGCACCAGTAGGGTCACTAGTTACTTTATTTGTATTTTTTCACTTAAGCATCATTACTGTAAATTGAAGATTCCATAGTGCAGTTTTGACAGAGACCCTCACCCCATTTGGACTGATTCCTGCCATGTTCTTAGTGCCCTCTTGTTAGCCACTAAGAGAACACAAACCATGTCATGGTTCTGCCTTTTCGCATCATTCTGCCTTGCTTTCATTTTCTCTTTGTGAACTCATTCCTTACCTTGCCTTTGACCACACTCACAGAGTGCTTATTGACTCAATCCTTTGGTGGAACCGGGGATTGAACTCAGATCCTTGGGTTTGCCAGTCAAGTGCTTATCCTACTGAGCTATCTCCCGGGCCCAGGTTTTACATGTTTTATGCAGATCTTAATGATGCTACCTCTTCTGATCAGCAGCTTCTCCTGCTGACCAGCACCCAGTTATGGTCTCTGTAACATGTCCCCAGTGCCCGGTGCTCAGACACAGGACCTACAGGATACACCTTGGGTTTGAATTGCAGCTTGACTGTGAATTAGCTCCATGACTACACATTCTCTGTAATGCCAAGCAGCAGATTTGTCATCTATATAAGTAGATGTTGTACTTTATAAGAATTAAA
>NW_004524638.1:5829500-5830623 GCF_000260255.1 Octodon degus | reverse complement strand
TAGCTGTATATCTATCCTAACTATTCTGCATGTACAGATACAAAATGGTCCTTCATTTGTATCCCCTTTTTTGTTTAGCTTTGTCAGAGATGGGTATTCCATTGCCGTTTGAATATTATAGGAGCGTGAATTCAGCAAAATAATCCAGTATAGTCCAGTAAATCCTGGGGGGATTTGACTGACTTTGTCAGATACAAAGTTACATTTCTTGTTATATAGGTCTTGCTTTATCTTGGTCTTGGAGTATGTGAGAGAGCTTCTAGCTACTCTGCGCCAGTGGGACCTGCCAGTGCAAGGCAATGCACAGCGTGTGTGAGACCCTTTTCCACCCCCTTGGGACCCCACCACCACTCCGCATCCCCCTACCCCTACCTGCTGAGTGATAACTTCTGCCGCGTTCTCCGGACCCCCAGATCCAGCCCTAGCCCAGGCCCGGTGAGTGTGTGGGAGAGCTGCCTCTCCCCCCTACTCCACCTTGTCCCCTTCAGACTCAGGTCAGGACTGGCTTACAGACCTGGGGTGAAACTCTGCAGCTGCAGTCCCTGAAGAGAGAGTAGGGGACAGAACCACCTAGCTAGTCCAGGAGCAGAACATCTTGCCAGAGGGGCACAACAGTTTCCCTCCCAAGGGCAGGAGCAGGAAGGAGCTGAGCACAACAGCCAGACACAAGCCAGGCACAGCTGGATAAATCCAAACTTTGTAGATCTGCACCTGAATTTCAGTAGGTGCTAAGGTTATAATTGCACCAAAGCTCTACAATAAAGGTTAGAAGACAGTGAAGACAATGAGAAGGAGCAAAATGCAATCTCATATCCTAACCCCACCCATAACAAGTGCAGAGGACACTAACACAGAACAAATTGGGAATCACACAGCTGAAATCAATGAATCAGTAGCTTCTGAAATAAAGAAACAGCTGCAGAAAGGTATAGAGGAACTCAGATTGGAAATGAAAAAAGAAATCTCTGAATTAATAACATCTTCAGTAAAGAATCGACTGCAGAAACATACAGAGGAAACCCAATGCCCACCCAGAACAAGTGCAGAGGACACTAGCTCAGTTGAAATGTATGAATTAATAGCATTAATAGTAAATAAGAAACAGCCGAAAGTCATAGAGGAA
>NW_004524638.1:5823345-5829400 GCF_000260255.1 Octodon degus | reverse complement strand
GAGGTGGAGTCTGGTGGGCAGTCAGTCTTCTTTTTGGAATCAGCCTCAATTTCTGTGAGGTAAAGAAGCCACTTTCTGATTGCAAGTTCCAATGCCTTTCAGGCCTGATGCTTTTCTTTTCAGGGAGTCTTTGCTTTCCTCCTGGGAAGGACGCGTACCTGCTTGCTTTGGCTGGACCTGTGTCCACAGTCTGCTCACGGCTCTAGGCCACCTGCCTCATGTTGCTCACGGCGGCCATCTTGCTCCTTGGACGTCTCCACTGAAGTTGTCCTTCATTTGCCAAGCGATGATGAGAACTCAAAAGACATTTTTCCCCTGACAAAAATACCTAAGAATTAAAATTTTGGTAAAGTTACACTTTTGGCAAACAAATAACTTCATAAAGCAGAAAAGTGTACTTTAAATTTCTTGATGTTCTCTGATACTATTGTACAGGAAAATGTACTTTTTGGAATGCAGCTCTGTGAAACTTAGCACCTCCGTGATCAGTATACGGTACACTTATGTCACGCCTCATGCTATCCTTGCGCAGTCATTTGCATCCCAAACCCTTGGCTTCTGCTGAGCTGTGCTCCATCACTATGTATAATTTTGTCACCTCAGGAGTGTTACATGAAGTTGAATCTTGTGAGATGGTTGTTGTTATTGTTGTTGTTGTGTGTGTATGTGTAGTACTGAGGATTGAACCGGGATCCTTGCATATGATAGGCAAGTACTCTAGGACTGAATTCTACTTTTTATTTCTGTCCATACAATCCCCTCACACCTGTCCGTGGGGCTTCATATCTTGATAGTTGATTCCTTTTACATATTGTGCTGTATTCCACTGTATGGATGAGCCATTTTGTTTATTCACTCACCCACTGGATTATTTGGATTGTTGCCAGTTTGAGGCAATTGGGAATACAGCTGCTGTAAATATTCATGTACAGATTTTTGTGCGAATACAAAATTTTATTTCTCAAGAGGCGATGGCCAGGAGTAGAACTGCTGAGTTACATGGCACACCCGTATTTAACTTTATGAGACAGTGCAGAGCTGCCTTTCCGAGGGGCTCTATGAGGCTCCCATTCCCACCAGCAGTGTGCTTGCTTTAGTCGCTCCACATCCTTACTAGCATTTAGTAATACCAATAGGTTTTATTTTAGTCATTCTAATATGTATGTGTGGCATTTTATGATTTTAATTTGCATTTCTCCAATGTCTAATTATGTTGAACTTTTTTACATATGCATATTTGCCATCTTTCTATCTTCTCTAAGGGAGCATCTGTTCTTTTCCCATTTTAAAACTGGGTTTTTACTTTTTTACCATTGAATTTCGGGAGTTCTTCCTATGTGTGTGCATACAGGACTTCACTAGCTGAGTACTCCTTGTCCATACTTGTAGCTACCTCTTTAGTCCTTTAATAACAGAGCAAAAGTTTTTCATTTTAATGACGTCCAGGCCATGAGTTTTTCTGCTATGAATCATGTTTTTGCTGTGATTTCTAAGGACCTGAGCTCTATCTTCGATGGTTTCTAATGAGAAATCTGTCTTGTAAATTGATCCTCTATATGTAGTGCAAAATATTTCTCTGCCTGCTTGCAAGACCTTTTCATTGCTGTTAATTTTCATTCTTTCAATTATAATGTAGGTGGATATGGAACTCTTTGGATTTATCTTGTTTATGTTTTGCTTGTTTCTTGAAGCTATAAGCTCATATTTTATCAAGCTTAGAAAGTTTTCAGCAATTATTTCTTTAATTTTTTTCCCTTAAATTTCAGTGATATGAGTTTAGTTTTTTGTTTTCTTTTTTCTTCAGAGAATGTCTTGCTCTGTAGCCCAGGCTGACCTCAAACTTTTGATCCTCCTGCCTTAGCTTCTCCACTATTAGGATTACAAATACATGCTATCACCCAGCTGAATTAATTTTAAATTGTCCACTGGTATCTGAGACTATTAAACTTTTTCTCAACTTGGTTTGTCTTTATTTTCATGGATTGTTTTTTGTCATCCTAAATCTTTTTTTTGTGTGTGGCCAGCTCAGCCCACCCTGGGAGTAGGGCTGACATGGCATATGGTACCGGGGATTGAACAGCAGCCTCTGCTTTCCTAAGCTTGCCTAAGCAGATGCTTTAGGCCACTGCACTATCTCACCAGCCCCTAAACCTGCTATTTAAAAAAAAAAATAAAATGAATTAATTAATTAATTGGTAGAAGGTCTTGCTGTGCAGCTCTGATTCATAGTGATTCTCCTGTCTCAGCCCCCCAAGTGCTGGGATTACAAGTATGTACCACCATGCCTGGTTTTGGTGGCTGGCTCAGTGCGGAGCCAGCACTGATCATCGAACCCCAGCCCTTGCACTTTTCAGACAGGCACTTGGACCACTGAGCTATCTCTCCAGTCCCTAAATTTGCTCTTGAGTTTATCCAGTAAGTTTATTTCTCCTTGATTTTGTAATGCTAGAATTTCATTATGAAATGGCAAGTGTTAGTACTTTATCTTCTGTTTTTTGGCTGAGATTTTGTTTTATTTTCCCAATTGCTCCAAGAATATTTGCTGTTGTTTGTTGTGGCCGGTGTGTACAATTTGCTTCAATACTATTTATCCATGTACTAATTTGCTAGCATTACTGTATTATCTTTTGGCACCATGATAAAATACCTAACAAAGACAACTTGAAGGAGTAGGAAAAAAAAAAATCTTGCGACTTACAGTCTCAGCCGTTGCAGTCCAGGGCCAGCTTGGATCCAGGCCTTTAGGGCCTTGGTGAGGCACAGCCGTCCTGGCAGAAGAGCCTGGTGGAGACATGACACGTACCAGGAGACACGAAAACAGAGAGCCTGAGAGGAGGGCTTCAGGGGCCAGGCACGATCCCCGAGGTCAGTTCCTCACAACGCATTTCCTTCAGCTGGGCCCTACCTCCTTCATTTCCATCACCTCCCAATAATGTCATCCAAGTTTTAATCCATCAACAGGCAAATCCCCTGATGAAATGAGATCCTTGATGGTCTAATCACCTCTAAAAGCCTTGTGTAGGTATATATCAGCCTTTAGCTCCAAACTAAAAATTGTCATGATAAAGGCTTGGTGGCTTAAGCAGCAAAGGGTTATCGTTCACTATTCTGGAGTCTCAATGTCCAACACAAAGTTATAGGCCATTCGTAACTTCTCCTGACACCCCCACTTGCTTTTAGATGGCTGTCTTCGCTCTGTACTGTCATATGTCCACAGGAGGCTCCGTCAGCAGGCAACCTGTGCAGCCTTTGTACCTACTGCATTCTGTGACCTGTCCTCAGGTCAGGTTTGGTGGGCTAATATAGTATGAGATCTGGGTGCAAACCGGTTCAGAGTAAGATTAGGAGTTCTTGAACAAATCTGTGGGGTTATTTACTTATTTAGTTAGTTAATTTTCTTACCTCCTTCCTGTTGGTCTTGTACTCTGGGAGTTCCTCTTCTGCTTCTTCAGCAAGAAGGTTGGGGCTTTTGTTATCTGGTTCTGCTACAGATTGTTGTGATTATCCCCTTATCCAAGAGAACTCGCTGCTAGAATATTGAGAAGAACAACCCAGCTGGTCAAAGAGGAGCGGCTTTGGCACCCTCCCCTTCAGAGGACCTCTGTCGGGGCCTCTGTCACTGCTCCTTGGGGTCTGGAGCATGAGGGAACAGACAAGAGTCCGGAGGAGGTTGCTCATGTATTTACACATCAGGAGTTCTGATTTTACTCTTTGAAACAGAACTGAGGCCTTCTGAAATGTTTGGAAGGAAACCAGATGGAAAAGGGGGAAAATATCTTCACCCTTGTTTTGGTGGTGGTTCAATCCTGGCCTTCTTCCCCAGTCTTTCTAGTATTTTTACTGTCCAGAATGTTCTCTTCAGGCTTCTCAGCTTCAGGGGAAGCCCCTGGTGGCGAGCACTCACACCATCCTGTGGGAAGCCAGAGTTCCTGAAATACCCAAGTTCGAAAACCGAGCATGAGAAAGTTTGTAACATGTCTTTAGAATGCTAACGTGTGAGGCAAACAGATACCGTTGGGAGCAAGAAGCTATGGATAGAAGGGATCCGTGGGAAAATGCCAATTCTCAAAGAAACCTCCAAACATTTTTGTAGAAGCTCTAGAGATATTAGTGTTCCCATTTAATTTAATTTAATTTTTTGTCCATGCCCCGGGGGTGGGGCTGGCACGGCAGGCCCCAGGATAGAACCCTGCCCCTGCCTCTGCTTGCAGGCGCTTTAATCTGCTGAGCTATTTGGCCGGCCCTAGTGTTCCCATTTAATTTTAGATCGAAATGACTAATTTCTATCTTTTTTAATGTGGACAAATGACTAGTACTTTCCTTGTGGTCTTACTCAATGATTTGAGTAATTTTTCACCTGCTGGAGATAATAAGGAAAAGCCCCATCCCAGGGAATTTCAGCATGAAACAAAAGAATTGGAGTTTTGAAGGGTGTGCATGTGAGTTTGCGTGTGTGCGTGGGTGTGGGTGTGTGCGCATGCGTGCGTGTGTGCATGTGACAATATGTTTTTGGCTGACGTAGAGTTAACTAAAGTCAGTGAAGAAGAGGAGACAAGTAGAGCAGTCAAGGCCGGGATCCTTTGAATAGGCGGCGTGGAGCATCACAAAGATGCTATTTTTTGGTTGATCCCGCGGGGCACCGCTGACGTGAAACAGCTTCGTGCTATTGGCTCCAACATAGAGCGTGTACATTTTACCCCACTGCGGGCCTGAGGAAATTACTGAAACCTCAGCTTTTATTTAAGTAGTATTTTTTAGAAACAGAAAGTTTTCAAGGCTTCCTGGTAGTTAGTCCATGGACTCCTGCTGGCTCCGTCAGTTTATCTCCAAGTTGTATGACTAGTTTTCTAACATTGCAAGACCCACAGCCTTGTCACTCGGAACTGGTTAGAAGCCTGCTCATTCATTCATTTGCTCTGAATGTCTTAGGATAATATTGTAGTGTTCATATGTTACTGAAATAGATTTTCATATTTTATTACTGATTTTAATTAGCACTTTTAAAATACAAGTGACAACTATTTTTGCAAAGAAATTGAAGGTTATTAAATAATATTAAGAATTTAAGGAAAAATAATTAGAAACTGAAAGGTTAGGCTGTTATGTTTTCCTGATTTAAACTTTTTTGGCCTCATTTTGCTAAAAACCAATTGCTGTTAGTGATTCTTTGTACAAAATATGCCTACTTTATTGATTGATTCCTCTAAGGTGAAAGTAATACTTTTTGATATTAATGAAAGATAGGTTTTTGAAGAAAACTCCTGTTTGGAGGCAAAATTTGAAAATTCATATTTAAAATACTTTCATCATTATAGGGCCTGTTTCTGATGCTCAAACTGATACCTATTACATATAAAATTCTTTTATTTCAGTGCTGAAACTTTGAAATTTAACTTTTAAATTGGTATAAGAACTTTCAACATCGTGACTATAAATAGGTCATGAGATAACTTATTAAACACTTATAAATTTTAAATATTTTCCATTAATTTGCAATAAGAAGGTTGGCATTATGGAAGATGGAGATTTATTGGTCAAATATCAATATAAAACCTGGAATTGATGGTAGATTGGGATAAAAAGTAGGGCCCATTATTTTAATAATTAAAGTTAACAGCATAGTTGATATATGGACATGTTTCTTTTTCCTGTATACACCATTGCAATCTATGCTTTTTCATGTGAAGTATATTTTCAACTATGGCAGTCAATAAAATTTAAAAAAAGACAAAACTACTATACCACAAAGTATTGTTTCCAGACTGTCTAAAACCATAAACCATATTGAATCATATGTCATTTGTTAAACTTCATTAGTTTTATTAAAATAAAAAAGTCTTTATCTGTACTCAGTAAACTAATATATAAATTTAACTCATTTTCTTTAAATATTTTGTGCATATTTTTAAAAAGACATAATTATATGTGACACTATATTTTACTATCTAGGCAGCACGTTCTTTTTTAGTTTTTGTATTTAGGACAGGGTGCACAGGGTGTACAGGGTGTGCAGGGTGCACAGGGTGCGCAGGGTGTGCAGGGTGCGCAGGGTGTG
>NW_004524638.1:5821318-5823245 GCF_000260255.1 Octodon degus | reverse complement strand
ATGTGAGACTAATAGGTATTAATGAGAAAGAAGGAGTCAATACAAATGACATTAAAAAAGTATGGGCAGAAGTAATAGCTTTATCTTGGTCTTCACCATCCAGCAGAAAAGTATAAAAACGAGGTATAAAAAGTAAAGCCATATTAATATGCTGAGCTGTAAAAGGCTCAAGTCAACAACTTCTGACATTGCCGGTCTTAAGGAAAACCCACTACTATTATGGATTCTCCATTCTATCCCATTGGTTCTTTATCTTCTTTCTCAGAACCACATTGATGTTAGCTGTACTATAAACTTGAAATTGGGAAACAAGAGTTGTGCAACTTTTTTCCTCCTTCAAGATTGCTTGGAGTCTTCAGGTACTGTGATTCCCCACAGACTTGAACCATGGGCAAGTGTTGCATCCGTATTGAGGGTTCATTATTTTTTGTCTGAGGTCTCTCTTGGTTGAAGTCTTGGAAGTCCCCATTGTGTCATCATCCTTAGTAAGTTTCTTTCCTTCCAGAGAGAACTAGAGTAGCTCTTCTGGGTTTTCCGATGTGAAGAGTTCTGACAATATTGTAGACATGCTCTGGAGTCTTGGGATCCTACATCTGCTCCAAGATAGGCAGTTTTAGTCTGTGGTTGATTTTCTCTTGTATTTCATGATTCTAACCGATGGTTGCATGTGACAGCCAGTGAATGACTGACATGCTTGTCTCCATGGGCTCGGAGATATTGGTGTTAAGCCTGGAGAATGTGAGCAGAGACCAATTCTTATAAATTGTTAGTGTTTTAGTGAATATTTTTATAAAATAAAACTTGGTAGGTTTGAGGAATCTGTTGATAAATACTCAGATCAAAATTCATCTTCGTTATTGAAATCATGAGGATTGATATAGTCACCAATATATAGTCTTGAGATAGTTGGAAAGAAAACCGAAGTGGCCATCGGGGCCATTACCTGTAAGAGGCTGAGTAGAGAAAAAAAAATGTTCAATGTTATGAACTGTAGGGAGCTAAGAACAAAAAGGTAAATTTCAAATGTGTTCTCTTAGGAAGACTGATCATTAAGGGATGGAACGATGCAATGTGGATCACAGCCATGAGAGAGAATAAAAAGATGGTAGATGCAAAAGGACCTTGGGTTTCAATTTCTTAGAAGCTCAAGTGCGAGGTAACAAGGGATGTCTTTCTCACTGGGTCACCACCTTCTGACAGTCACCCAGTAGGAACAAAGAAGCAATGGGAGGCCATGCAGAGCTGTACAGCTTGGACTTTGTGCTTGAGCTCCTCTCTGTTGTCTGTGGCCTGGGAACACTCCAGGGTGGGGGCTTGGTAACAGATGGCATTTACTCACCTGGATATGAGGTAGTAACATTTCAAGTATGCCCTATTAGAACTCTTCACAACTTATTGAACGTGTCCAGAAATCCAGTAGAGCCACATGCCACAGAAGATAGCACCGGATAACAGTGGCATTTCAAACATGTTCATGGAGTCATAGAATTTTTCTGTTAAGGTTACTTATTTGATAATAGAAGGCAGGGAAACAGATCTTTTTCAAATAGTGAAGGTATCAAGAGATGAAGGAGGGGAAGGGGACAAAAGGGGATAAAAGCAATTAATATGTTATAGGAATGTACAAATTACATTTTTATCTAATACAAATATATAGTAATAAAAATGAAAAAGAGTATTTGTTGAATTATCTGTGTGTTTGGTACAATGTTGGGTTGAGAATCAAAATCAAAGTAACAACTTCTTAATGACTTTCCCTTTATCTAGCACCTAATAATTCTTTAACTAGTAGACAACAGTGCTTTGATTCCACTTGATGGAAGATATACGGGGGCAGGTTGGGCTGTTATATTAATTCTAGAGACATTGTTGGCATTATTGGGTGGGGATGCTAGATGCGTTGGACAGATTCACAGTACAGATTGCC
>NW_004524638.1:5819396-5820378 GCF_000260255.1 Octodon degus | reverse complement strand
CAGGGTGTGTACAGGGTGCGCAGGGTGCGCAGGGTGTGCAGGGTGTGCAGGGTGCGCAGGGTCTACAGGGTGTACAGGGTGCGCAGGGTGCGCAGGGGGTGTACAGGGTGCGCAGGATGTGCAGGGGGTGTACAGGGTGTGCAGGGTCTACACGGTGTACAGGGTGTGCAGGGTGCGCAGGGTGTGTACAGGGTGTGCAGGGTGCGCAGGGTCTACAGGGTGTGCAGGGTGTGTACAGGGTGTACAGGGTGTGCAGGGTGCGCAGGGGGTGTACAGGGTGTGCAGGGTGCGCAGGGTGCGCAGGGTCTACAGGGTGTACAGGGTGTGCAGGGTGTGCAGGGTGTGCAGGGTGCGCAGGGTCTACAGGGTGCGCAGGGTGTGCAGGGTGTTCAGGGTCTCACTGCATAGATCACACTAGTAGTGATTCTCCTGCTTAAAGCCTCCCAAGTGCTGGGATTGCAGGTGCACTCTACCATGCCCAGTCTCAATCGCTGCCTCAGTGTGCCCTGGGGGCGGGGCTAGCATGGCAGGGCCCGGGGATCCAACTCCTGGCCCCTGCGTCTAAGCAGATACTTTAATCCGCTGAGCTATTTGGCTGGCCCTTTAGACAGCACTTTTAAATGCTTTATATGTATTATTTCAACTGCCAATGACACCTATTGATGTATGTGCTAGTATTCTTATGTAACTTTTAAATCAGGAAATGAAAGCCGAGGTAGATTAAGATGCAAATGTTAGACTAGTTAGCTAGCAAGTGACCAAGTCAAGATTTACTAATACAGTAGTGCATGTATTTTATCATATGTAAATTACTACATTCTTAAACCAGTAGAAGATCAATAGAAGTATAGAATTGAAGACATTTATCCAAAGCAAATAGGCTTATTAAGACTTAGGTTGGGGGCTGGGGAGATGGCTCAGTGGAATAAGCACTTCCCTGGCAAGTGCAAGGCCTGAGTTCGATCCCTAGTTCCACCAAAAA
>NW_004524638.1:5817783-5819296 GCF_000260255.1 Octodon degus | reverse complement strand
AAAAAAAAAAAAAAAAAAGATTTACGTTGGTAGTAACAGAAAAATGTGTTCGTGGGCTTTCTACTCCAACATTCAGCGTGGGATATTAGCATTTATGAAGCATGTGCATGACTTTATTTAATTCCCACAGTCATCTTTGAAATAGGCATGTTAATCTCAAGAACACAAACCTAATAAAATCGCTCTAATGAACTCTGACGGGCCTGACTATAAAGCTTATTGCTGCTCATCATATCTGTGACTTATTGTATTTCTTAACCTCTTTGAATTTAATCCTTTTTCATCTTTACTGTGAAGAAAATCCTATCTGTATGTCCGTGTTATAGGGTTACTGAGACAGTAAGTTGCATGATATAATTTCATACAGGGCAGTGATTAATGTCACTTCCAGACTGTCTGGGTGTGAATCCTACTTCTGCTGCTTACTAGTTGCATCTGTCTTTGTTCTAAAGTTATGAAGAAATTTCTATTTGCCTTGGTTTTCTGATCTGAGAATGGAGGCTAACAGTATACCTACCTTATAAGAGTTTTCACATTAAGTCATTCATAAAGTATGGGATAAAGTAGCTAAAACATAATGCATAGAGCCCAGGTACCTAGCTTAGGGTAGGTACTCTGTGAACACAAGCATGAGATCACTGTGCTTGTGAGGTCTTTGCTTGTGATTCCATAATTAAGAAGACAGGCCTCCTGCTGTTGGATTCTCTGCTGTGAGCAGCTAGCATTTGCCTGCATCGATAATTATTTTCCAGGACAAAGCGCGCTGGGCTTGCACTCATTGAATAAGGCAAGGCTCTTGCTCATCCCACTGCGAGCTCTGGAGTTTTTGGAGAAGATAGAAAGCACAAAGGAGGGAATCCCAGGGAGAAGGCAGAAGGCAAAGCTGTGGATCTGGAAAGGAGCTCATGCTTAGGAAAAAGTGGGTGAAGTGTTTGAGTGACTGGAGCTTTTAGAAAGATTAGTTTGGGGGTGCCATTCAGGGAGAATTAGAAAAGAAAGAAAAAATATACAAGACTTGTGGAGACCAGGGGAATGTTCTTGTAAGGGAACTACTAAGGGAGAAAAAAGGGGGAGAGATGAAATGTCAGGAGAGTTTGAAAGTGGATTTAATGAAAGGTGGGTGAATGGAAGGAGGTGGAAAGATATCAAAGAAGTAGCTTCATCCCAATTGCTGTGGCATGTATGATGGCGTGCAGAAGTGGGAAGGCGATTTCAGGAAAAAGAGAGTCATGCAGGTCCAGCCAGATAGCTCAAAGGACTAAAGTGCCTGCTGAGGCAGGCTGCAGGGACCAGGGTTTGTTCCTGGAATGCTGTGCCAGCCCTGCCCCCTTGGGCATGCTGAGACTGTGACTGAGACTGGGCGTGGGTCATGGCGCGTGCTTGTAATCCCAGCACTTGGGAGGCTGAAAACAGGAGGACCACTATGAGTCTGATCGGTGTAGTGAGACCCTGTACTAAATATGTTATTAGAAAAAGAAAGAAAAAATAAAACAAGAGAGCCAATGACAGTTCC
>NW_004524638.1:5816852-5817337 GCF_000260255.1 Octodon degus | reverse complement strand
CTGTCAGAGAAGCTGTATTTGGAGAAGTCTTTAAAGGACCTTTTCATACTTGATGCCAGTTCAAATATTGTAAGTACTCGAATTCAGCAAAACAGTCCTCCCAAAATCATTCCTGGAGGCAAGTATTATACTGATACCAAAACCAGAGAAAGATGCAATTAAATAAGTGAACTATAGGCCAACCCCTCTCACGAACATAGATGCTAAAATCCTAGCAAATAGAATACAGCAAATCATCAAGAAGATTATACACCATGAGCAGGTAGGATTCATCCCAGGGATGCAAGGATGGTTGAACATACACAAATCTATAAATGTAATACAGAGTTCACTTATCATGCTGAGTTTAAATTAGCAGAAAAATGTTTGCGTGAAAATGTCTTGGGATATTCAGAAAATTTAAGATTAGCCAGGTCCAAACATAGGAAGTTGCAAGTTATCTGCATAGACAAAGCTGAAAGTTTTCTCTATTATCCAAAGAAGAT
>NW_004524638.1:5808986-5816752 GCF_000260255.1 Octodon degus | reverse complement strand
TCTCTCTCTCTCTCTTTCTCCATTTTAATTTGAGACAGGGGTCCAGCTAAGTTGGTAATTTGTTCAATATGGGCTTGAACTTGCAGTCCTCCTGTGTCAGCCTCCTAGACTGCTTCAATTTGTGTAAGCACCACTATGCCTGGCTACAATATAACTTCTTAAGGAAAAATGTACTGAGAGGTCATCTGAGCAAGTAAAAAGCAAAGCTAATTATTTATTTATCTTTCTTCCTTAGATCTAGCCCCAAAATTCCACTCATATCCTTTGAATTTTATGCTTTTTAATCTAATCCTATTTCACAGATAAGTAAGACTGAAGTTTAGAAAGAATACATTCTTCTAGCATGTGGCTGGGCTAGAATTGGAATCCAGAGAAGGGAAGGGCCTAGGTGTTAGCCTCCAAGTGTTGTACCAGCCTGTCTTAGCTTACCCACCTTCCTGATCCCTCGGGCCCCAGTGTTATTGCTGCCAGAGGTTGGTAAGCTTCTGTCCTTGTCCAGGCAGTATGTATTGAGTTTAGTAGTGCATGTGGCACCCGTCACAGTGGCTCTGCTCTGCCTTATTAGTGAGAAAGTAGCCAAGGATAACTGCTAAGCAGATGCACATGGCTGTGTTCTGTGAAAGCTTCATATGCAGAAGCATGCAAGTAACGAGCCAGCCTCGGCCCACAGACCACTGCGCTCTGATCCTGGATCCATCCCCAGCCATGAATTTTGTTATGATAGGTTAGGCTGTGTCCGGATGGTCATTAATAACTGGGAGTAAGATTGGTGAAAAGTTACTACCATATTTTCCAACTGGTCACTGGGTTTAAGGGGAAATGAGTTAAAACAGATTCCTGAGTCACCTCTGTAGAGATGCTGGCTTGGAACATCTAAAGAAGAACCCCAGCATCTGTATGTTTGGCCCTTACCTCTGATGCACAAAGAAGTTTAAAAACTACAAGTGTGCTATATCACTTGTAGCAACTTTGATAACTTGTCAAAGAAATAATGTGAAATAAAGTGTTGCAATTTCAATATCATCCAGCATTTCCAATCCACTGCAGAAACTTCGGTTGTCCATTTCGTCTTGAAAAATTATATCCTTTCCCCATTTGTTGAGAAGCAGACACGTTTAAGTAAAAATAATCCCCACCATAATACCAAAGAACCATGACCTAATGTGAGAATGTTTATTCAGTTGTAAGTAACTAGTAATAAAATCTGTTCTTCTAAATGGCGCGACTATAATCCAATTTAGGCCTTTCAACACCTGGTGATTTTTGTTTCATTTTGCTTTGTGATGGGTGGGAACGCAGCATGGTTGCTGGGGGCTGCAGAAACAAGCATCAGAGCACAAGAGCCAAGCCGCTGCCACCGCTGTGTGGGGCTGCAGTGAGTCACTAACTCTCTGCGGCTGTAGAGTGCTCACATGATTCTGCTGTTAACCGGATGTTTCCCAAAATAGAATGAGACTTATTCTGTGTCCACATGATTCCATTATGCGGTGGTTGTTGATAAAGTCAGAGAAGCTAATGTTCTCTCACTGCTATGACTAAGCACTGATAGTGGCCAGGTGAGATCTTGCAAGAAAAGACAAGAAAGGTGGTATCAAACACAGCGCGCTGGTGTGGCTAGGCCACTGGGAGCATCTCTCACTGCAGTGGCGTCTGCCCCTCTCTGTGCTGCGCATCAGAGAAGATACAGGATGCTGAGGTCCCATTGCTGGCGTGGGGAAATATTAGCATTCAGCTACGCCATTGTCTGCTGGCTTTCTTGGCTGAAATGGTTGAAATATTCTTTTGGTAAGAAGCATCTTATAGGGAAGTGCTCTGAGACTATGAAGATTACTGTGTTGGATGGTCTGAACTGTTTCCATTCACCTCTGATGCCATATGTGTGGAGACCCCCGCCACCATACCAAAAACCATTTCTCTAGTGCTCTGGGTACCAACTGGGTGCCCAACCAAGCAATTCAATTTGGACAGTAGCTACCCAGAATCAGGGTTAGGACATACCAGCTCCAGGGCTTGTCCCACGAGATGGTCCGCCTTCAGGAGCTGGGCACAGTATTAGGCACTCAGCACACTTGCATTTCTATCTCTCCTCTCCCCCTGCCAACACCACTTCAGATTTCATTATTTGCTACAATGGCTCCTGGAACTAAGGAGGAGCTCACCCCTGATTTACAGAAAAGTATGTGGGACTCAGGAGCACCTCGATGGGGAGATGCACAAAGCAGGGAGAGAGGGCTCAGAGCTTCCCTGCCCTGTCCTGCCTGCTACCTCCCCACACCTCAGTGTGCTGTCGAGCCGGGAAGCTTGCTGGAGCCTGTGGTTTAGGGGCTGTAGGCAGGTTGGGAAGTCCATAGACAGAACTGATCAAACCACTGCCTATTGGCTATTAAGTGAACCTCTCACCCTTTCTTCTTGGCGACTCAGGTATGGGGCCAAAAGTTCTCACCCTCTACATGGTTGATTTCTCTGGCAGAGAATCATAAACTTAGGTATGGCTGGAAGGGGCTTGATGTAAAAAAAAATAAATAAAAATGCTCTAATCACCACTATCACTCAGGCAATGAGTGGTAGTTTTGAAGTCCTGTGCCAGGAACCAGGATTAAAGACCGTAGCTAGTTGGATACACACGTATACTGCACAGAGAGAGATTGTTGGGGGTAATGTGAAAATAGACATGCTTGTGTGCATATGAATAGTATATATCAAAAAAATTAATGCTAAATGTGATTTTAGTATTTACTAACCCAATAATTCTTCAAATGAGAGAGAAAATGTCTTACTTAAAGGCTGTTAAAAATTAATTGGGAGGCCATTATACTGAGGTAGCCCCAGAGCTCACTTGCCTTGGTATGTACAGAAATCAAAATGCTGCTGAGAAAGATGTTCACAGCTCAGTAAAGTGAAGTTTGAGCTTCATTGGACTTGACTGCCAGCTCACCACCTAGGGGAGATTTTACCGATCATAATCCACAACAAACTTCTATTTATGGAATTTCCAGTTCAATCACACAATTTGTTTGGCCTTGCTTTTGCAGAATACCTGCCTGTTCAAATACACTTTAAACTTTTAACCTGCTAAGTTTATCTCTTGACAAGGCCAACCAAGAATTTATTCTGAGAAGGTGATAACTTTCTGTGTAGTGTAGTTCCTGTCTCAAATTACTCCTTCCCGATCACCTGCAGGGTTTATCATCTACACATAGATTGATGATGTTTGATGATGTTGGTGTTAGACAGATATAATTCATTCTGTTTTTCTCTTTCTTACTTTCATGAAAATACCAATCCTTGGCCAGGCAAGGTTTCCCTTCTGTTCTATAATGAAAGTTTCATTTTCATTTTCTTGGTTCATGAATCTTCTGGGATACAGAAATGCACTGAGAGACTGGTATAAGGAATAGATTAAGAGACAGACATGAGAAAATGGCATAAAAGGAAACAGCTTCTGTATTCTGGGTCAGCTCTTGGTGAAGAACTCAGGAAAGGAGAAGGAAATGGGAAAAAAATCCAAGTTGTCATGGCTACTGGTATACATACGAAAGATCCAAGACTTGAGTTGCAAGAAAAGGGGCTTGGTGCACTCAGTACACTGGAGAGTTTTTGAGAGTTTATGCACTTAGATATTTGAGTTGTTTTGAAATAATTTCAGGTGGGTAGAATATTCAAAAAATACTATAAACATCCTGTGTACATTTCACCCAGGTTCCCCTAATATTGATATTTTGGATATTGCAATTATTGAAGTCTGAAAATCAAAATTGATAGAATATTCTCACATCTCTGGGCCCTGTTTGAATTTAGCAGGGGCTTACCATCATCCGTTATCTGGTGCTGCCAAGTGACATAGATGTCATCCCTCTGTAGTCACTCCATTCTGTGCCAATACCTTCCTTCCACCCTCCCTCCTCACACTTTCCGAGACTACCTCCTTAGTTATTTTGTAGACTGTCCCTCAGTTTGGCTCTGTCTGATTAGTTAATAGATTTGGGGCAATATCGCTACAGAAGTTGTGTTACATCCTTGGCCCTTCTCCTTTGCATACTATCAGAAGCTAAAGGAGATCAATGTATCTTACTGTTGATTATATTAATTTTGGTCACTTGGTTAATGTTCAACCTGCCAAGCTTTGCCACTGTATCATTTTCCTCCTTGTGTTTAGTAGCTATCTTTTGGGGAGATATTTTGAGAATGTCGAAATATCCTGTTGTTTATCATATTCTTGTCCAGTAACTTTAGCATCAATCATTGATTCTTCCCTGAAATAACAAGAACTCTGTTGTCTACTGGTGGTGGTTTTTATTTACTTTACTTCCTACACAAATAATTGAATTTTACAGTAATGAAGAGCTATAATTTCTTCTACATGTGTTATTAAATTATTTATATCAACAGTGAGCTCATGGATATTGATTTTAGTCTGTGGATTATAATCTATCACTATCAGGATTTTTTTCACTGATCACATTGTCCCAGCTTTACTCAGTGAGGGCTTGTTAAGGTTAGTTTCTGTGTTTTTGACATGTCCTCAAAATTTTTAAATATTTCCTTTTTTTTGACATATCAAAAAATTGAGTTTCATCCTATGAACCTTTTTCGGAATTAACAGATTTTCAATGGTCTTTGTTTCCTTTTCTCAAAGAATGGCATGTACAATTACCATTCTGTGACACAGTATTAGATATGGGCAGTAGTTGCATTTGCCAGTACTGAGGTCTTATTAATTCTAAGACTTCTCATAGAGAGAGTAGGGGATACAGTGTAGGTACTTACCCATAGGACACATACACACATTTCCATATTTACCTACATGTATGTATCTATGCACCACACACAGATATATTAAAAACTCTGAGGCCATCTGATACTTTGGATTCCAATCCAGTGCCACAGAATTCATTCCCACCTGCTTTTCTTATTTGCTTTCTACAGCAGTGAGAGGTCTTCACTTCATCATCCAAATATTGTCACTTATTCACTCAACCCAAGTATGCACATGCACGTGCCTTTGCATTGCTAACTCATACTTCTACGTGGCCAACAAGCATGTTCATGAGAATGCAGTATCTGGGCAGGGTGTGTGTATCTCTACCTTCCAGCTGAGTCTGAACACTGCCTGCCAGTCATGGAAGGCTCTTCCCGCCCCTCTCAGAAGCTGTGTTGTCCTTGCATAGGGTAGTCAGGTCTTCCTGTGATTATGTGTGTCCCACTTAATTCTCCTGTCCTCTGTACCCTGCTTGATTTCAACTGTTCAATGACTTTGTGAGTGTGGAAAATTCACCAAGGTTGAAGAGTCAGAGGTAGAACCAAAGTTTATTCAGAGCAGCGTCTCTACTCTCCAAGCCCACGACCACCATTCCTCCTATGAGGCTTTCACCCATGCCTTGCTGGGAGCCCACTCTATCACTTCTGTTTTACGAGTCTTGTATTTCTTCACAAATGAGCAGACACTCTTTCTTTCTTTCTTTCTTTTTTTCTTTCTTTCTTTCTTTCTTTCTTTCTTTCTTTCTTTCTTTCTTTTTTTAATGTATTTAGGATAGGGTCTACAGGGTCTCACTACACAGATTAGACATGTAGTGAGCCTTCTGTTTTCAGCCTCGCAGGCGCTGGGATTAGTTATACACTGCTAGGCCCAGTCTCAATCACCATCTCAGTGCACCCTGGGGGGGCGTGGTTTGGCATGGCTTGTGGTGCCAGGGATCAAACCCTGGTCCCTGTGCTCTACCTAAGCAGGAGCTTTAGTCTGCTGAGCTATCTGGCTGGCTCTCACATCTTTTATTTCTAATGCCCCCTCATGTACAGGGAAGAATGCTCTCCAGGAAGACATATTTTTCTTTTTTCACATGAAAATAAATCTCTAAAAGGCTACTTCCTGTCAGTTCATGTATCTTCCTCATTTCTTTCATGAATGCCTAATATTCCAGTATTTAAATGTACCGTATTTCATGCAGCTAATTCCTAATGTAGGGACATTTAAGGTGTGTCCAATAGATTGAAGTAATAAGTACATGCTGCAAGTGAGGTGTAGGCAAATGTATTTTAAGTTTTACTGTAGTATATTTTAGCTTATAGTTTAAAATACATTATAGTAAAAAGACACTATTGCTTTTAACACTCAAAATACTCCTCTGAGACATATGCATCCTGTGGCTCTTGTTACTTTCTCAAGGAATTCTGAAAGTCCGCTTTCCTGGGTGTATTTATAAGCTGTGATAAAAAAAAAATACAGTGATTGTTGCTGCCAAATCTCCTCCAAAGCAGCAGCAAGTTTATAATAACATGTTGTGCCTTCACCTACCTTATTGAAAATACTTAACCCTGGATGACTCCTGCTTTTCTCCAAAGTCAAGATGACTGTGAAAGGTAACCATTTTCAGTGATATTCAGGATGCTGAGATAGTCACGAATGTACAATTGAAAGCACTTGAGAAACAGGACTCTCAGAACTGCTTCAGAAAGTGGAGAGGGGGTGAGGTATGTAGGCGTTGAGGCAGATTAATGGCAATATCTCTTTTCTATAATAATTTTAAAAACTGCAAACATTCACCATCTTGCTGAATCATACCTTGTGTATTTCCATATAGTTGCAAGCATTGTTCTTGGGCAGAGTCTTAGAGGTACGGTGGCGGGGTTAAAGGTATGTGCAAGGATGGGGAGATAGCTCAGTGGTCTAAGCACCTTTTTGGCAAGTACAAGGTCCCAGGTTCAACTCCTGGTGCCACATGCTGTGGAGGATCTGTGCTGTGCTGGCCACTGAAACTGGACATGGGGGTGCACGCCTGTTATCCCAGCACTGGGGAGGCTGAGACAGGAGGATCACTACAAATCCAAGTGGTGAAACCCTGTACCAAATAAATGAATATATATACATACAGATAGATAGATAGATAGATAGATAGATAGATAGATAGATATTTGCACACAGTGTTCTGTTAAGTCATACCAAATTTCCTTCTAAGCAGGTCGAGCCGGTTTGTATTTCTATCATCAATGCAGAGAAGAAATCCTTTTTCCTTGAATATTTAATGTGCACGAGCTCGGCCACATGGTTTCCGGGGTAAGGATATCTTTTCTGTAGTTCCTTGTCAAGTGACGTGTTTTCCTGCTTTGTTCTCTGTGCCTAAACCAACAGTTAATCAATTATAACCTTGAGCAAGGTACTTATGCTCATCCTCTTTATGACTCTAAAGTCATAAAACAAATTTAAAGCAATTTAGAAACCAGCTATTCCTCTACTGGGAATTTTCCCAGAGGATCTGAAAACATCATATCATAGTGATATATGTATGCCTATGTTTATAGCAGCACAATTTGTGATAGCCAAATCTTGGAAACAACCGAGATGCCTGTTACCTGAGGAATGGATGAAAAAGATGTGGTATTTTTATACAATGGAGTATACTCAGCTACAAAGAATGATAAACTTGAAGCCTTTATATTGAAGTGAATGCCACTTGAACATATACTCATAAGTGAAATAAACCAGACACACATGCATAAATAGCATATAGTTTCCCTAGTATAAGAACTCAAAAGAAGAAATATAAATATAAAAGGTATAATACAAGTAAAAGGAGAGCAAGAACTTGAGGACTAGGTAAGAGAAGGAAAGGAGAAGGGCTAAGGAACATGACAGTGACAAGCTATACAGTTATATGTAGAAGATGGGCAATGCAATGATCCTGAGAATCTCCAGAAGATTTTTGAATCTAGCAGTTAATTGGAAAGATTCTCACCCTGACTAACTATATATACTGACACCTGTGAACTAA
>NW_004524638.1:5807640-5808886 GCF_000260255.1 Octodon degus | reverse complement strand
TATTTATTTTGTGTTCTTATCATTCAAAGCCTTTCATAAATAAATAATTGCCATATTATCTAGATTGTTGTTATGTCTTTCATGTAGAAATCACAAAGTGAGTTAGCCTATTAGGACTGGAGTAAAAGCTTAAACTTGGAGCCAGCACTCAGAACATACAGTCATTTCAAATTTTTCTAATGACCTTCATGAGCTTTAGGATTCTTTTCAGAATCCTATGATCCCAGTGTTGGCGAGGCTGAGACAGGAGGATCACTGCAAGCCCAAGCTACATAGCAAGACCCTGCACCAAATGAATAAATAAATAATAATAAAGTACACCTTCCATAAAATTTATCACCTTATTTTTATCTTATTTTATCTTATATATTTTTTATATATTTAGTACAGAGTCTACAGGGTCTCACTAAGCAGATCAGACTCTAGTGATCCTCCAGATTACAGCTTCCCAAGTGCGGGGATTACAGGCATGTGCCACCACACCCAGTCTCAATGTCCATCTCAGTGCACCCTGGGGGCAGGGCCAGCATGCAGGCTAGGGATTGAACCCCCAGCTCCTGCATGTGCCTAAGCAGGAGATTTAGTCTGCTAAGCTATCTGGCTGACCCTTTCACCTTCTTTTTAAATGTTCAGCTGAACAACACTAAGTACAATCTCTAGAAGTCTTTACATCATTGTATAATCTCTAGAAGTCTTTATAAGACTGCAACTCTATACTCCACATGACTATACTTGTCCCCTCTCACCTAATCCCTGAGTTCCACTATTACATTGTTTTACTATGAGTAAAAATACTGTGAATATTTCCTGTAAGTGGACCAATTATACAGTATTTGGGTTTCTTTTTGTGTGACTTTTATATAATTTAGCATCTTGTCTTCCAGGATCATGCATTTTGCAGCATGTGTTAGAATTTTCTTCCTTTTAGAGCTCAATGATATTCCACTGTATATATCTCATTTTGCTAACCCATTCATCAGACCACAGACATCTAAGTTGCTCTGTCATTTAGTACGGGGTCCACAGGGTCTCACTGAGCAGATCAGACTCTAGGGATCCTCCTGATTACAGCCTCCCAAGTGCTGGGATGACAGGCATCGCCACCACACCCAGTCTCAATCGATGACGTCTCATTCTTCTCAACTGTGAAGAATGCTGCTATGGACCTAGATCCTACTTTGAACACTTTGGGCTACATACTCAGAAGGGGAATCACTGGCACGTGGCAATCCTATTGTTTGAAAGC
>NW_004524638.1:5791507-5805028 GCF_000260255.1 Octodon degus | reverse complement strand
TATATACTGACACCTGTGAACTAAGAAACTGCACTGAAGATGGCAATTTGTGATAGTAGGTTCATGCTTGGAGTGCCTGTCATTCTGGTCTTTTGAATACGGGCTGCTTGTCATGACATGCCAGTTGCTGCTGTGCTGTCTCTCGGGTAGATGGTTGTTCAAAAAGAAGGGGGTGGTGAATGAAGGCAGGAGACAGGAAAAGGGATGTTGTGGGACTGTCCTGCTTCAAGGTTGTATATGGTTAGATTTCTGGACTTATGTGTAAACATAAGAATTATATAATTCTTTACGCCTATTTTTAAAATATATTCTAATTTTAAAAAAATAAAGCCAGTTAAAATGAGATTGCATATCTAATGGGCATAGTATGTACCTGACAATAGAGGAGAATGCAGTGTTACCTACTCGATAAATACTTAATGAAATAAAGGGTTTTGTTTTGCGCTGGTACCTCTGCACAGTGTACATATGTGCAGAAGCGTGGCCTGTCATCCCCAGGGCGGTTCCACTGTGTTCGTACTTCGGAGACAGCAGGACCTGCCCTTGGCTGCTGTGCCCACGGTCATGATGCGGTGCCGCTATGCAGAAAGAACTATGACGCGCCTTCATGAGCCCCCTGGCCAGCACTTGTCTCAATCCCTTGTCTTGTTTCCCTTAGCCACTGATGCAACAGGGCATTGCATCACATCTCTGGGCCTGGGCCTCGGTCTTCTCCTCAATCTTCCTGTCTCTGGTCCTTCTCTTCCATTTTATTCTGTGCACTACTGCCTTAGGATTCTCACTATACTCTAGACCAAGTCATTTCAATGGTCCAAAGAGTATTTTGGGGGGGAATCCATATTACTAATGAGTTTTGCTTTTTATTTTTTATTTATTTATTTATTTATTTTTGGTGGAACCACAGATTGAACTCAGGCCCTTGAGCTTGCCAGGGAAGCGCTTATTCTGCTGAGCCATCTCCCTGGCCCCTGGTTTTGCTTTTTAAAAGTTTCAGTATTTGAAACATGTTTGCAATCCATAATGAATATATTCCTTGTGGAGAATATACAGAGATGTTGCGATAGCGTCTCAGTTGTTTTGCCTTTCCCTTCCCCTCCGCCTTCTCTCCTCTGCCTCAGTCCTTGGACCTTGCTGTACCACTCCACTAACTGGATTTCATGCTCCCTGCAAGGTCTGGACGCTCCTTGGACCTTGGCCATGTTATTCTGTTGACCCCAAATTCTCATTTTTTACTTTTCAGCCTGGTGAAATCTTTCTAAAATTGTAGCTTTAACACCACGCATTAGAGCTCCGAGGGCCTCCCTTACAGCATCCTACCCACTCCTGGCACTGGTAATAAACCTTGGTACTTTCACCTGCTTCTGTGTTTTTTCCCCTGTGGACTCTTCCCTGACATTAGATTTGAAGCACAAAATCCACATTTGAATAATCCTTCCTCCCACTTGCAGTATGTAGGCAGGTCTCAGGACAGAGGACAGACTGGTTCTAAGATGGAGCCACAGCTCGAGACCCTCATAGAAAGTGGCGCTGTACTTGCATATAACCCGAGCGCATCCTTCCATCAACTTTGGAGCATCTCCGTATCACCCATGGTGTCTAATAGGATGCAAGTGCTGCATAAATACTTGTTTATTGCACTATCCAGAAAATTATGAGAAGATAAAGGTTTATATGTACTGGAGCATGTAATTTTTTCAGTCTGCAGCTGGTTGAATCTGAACATGCACAGCTGACAGAAGCAGAGAGGCAACTCTATTCCTGTGGTCTTGTCCATCAGCCTTCGTGGAGAGTCCTTCAGCAGTGCTGTTAATGACCTTGTTGCCCTTGAGGTGTTCTAAGGGATCACAATCCACAGAAAATGGTCAACATACCATGCTAGACATATCTGCTGTGGATCTGGGTCAGCTGGAAAAGAAACCCCAAATTGCTAAGGTAAAAGAATCAGTTGTTCTCTTCACTAATGGGAAGGACATGAGGATTCTTCCCGCAGGCTTTTCTTTCCCCCTCTCTGGGTCTGCATTTGGATCCCCAAGGCCAGGGTAATTGTACTGAAAATGACAGCACTGTCTTGTGCATGGTCTTAGCAGGAGTCTGCCCGTGCCTCTTTAATATGAAGTGTCGGGGTTATTTTAGTCTTGTTAGTCTTGGTTATTTTGGGTAGTCAGATGAACACTGATCCATGTGTCTTACACCAGGGGTTCTCAAGTTTTTTTCCCCTGTAGTGTTTGTCTTAAAACTGCATTTAGGAAGTTGTCAGACCAGGGCCTAGAGGGAATAGAAACAGGGTCAGCAGCCTCTCCAGAGTCTGATGTTTGTTCTCTCCCTCATGAAAGAGTGAGAGTATGGAGATTGTTTTCAAGAAAGTCATACCCTCAACCCCTTGTAGAAATAGTTTCGTATAAAATACCAAGAATTCAGCCATCATGATGATGCATGTGGTGACTTAACTAATGGCCAACTTGCAACACCCTGCTGCACTGAGTCTTTGCTTCTGGGCGAAGATGGCCTATCTGAGGCTTGCTGCTAACAGCAAAGAAGCAGAACAGGAAGGGAAGACGGTGTGCCGCTCATTCTCCTGGAGAAGCGTGTCATGCTGCTTTTCCCGATATTAACTCAGCTGTCCTCATCTTCGCTGTCACTGAGGATGGCTGCGGCTCTCTCCAGGGGAGCTCTGGTCCTCACCTCGAGCATCACTGCCTGGCTCCAGGGCAGACCCCTCAGCCTGCTGACACGGATCCTTCATCCTGCAAGCATAGACTTTTTAGCTCCTACCACTGACCTTTGGGCTTTCCTAGTGGAGATCTTTGATACAGACTTGTATGAGACATGGTCATGGGCTCTAGACCTCCAGCTGAACTCATAGAGGATATTGCCAGGGCCTGCTGGCCTTCCAATGGATGCATAAAGCCCTCAGCTGGAATCTGTGTGTTTCTAGTGCAAGGACAGATTGCTTACACTCTCTGCATTTTTGGGTAACTATTGTAAAGTCATCCTGTAAGTTACGTGTCCTGTATTGAATTTATACCTTGACCACAACAATGTGCATATTAGAATTGCAGGACTGGCCAAATATAGCTCAGTGGATTAAAGTGCCTGCAAGCAGGCACAGGGGCCAGGGTTCTGATCACCCAGCCTGCTGTGCTGGCCCTGCCCCCAGGGCACTCTGAGATGGCAATTGAGACTGGGCGTGGTGGTGTCAGCCTCTAATCCCAGCTCTTGGGAAGCTGTAAGCAGGCAGATCACTATAAATCTGATCTAGTAGTGAGACCCTGAACACCCTGTAAATACAAAAAAAAAAAAAAAAAAAAAGAATTGCAAGAAAAAAAAGTGCCTTGGAAACTGTTATGCAAGAATGATGTGTACGGCAGAAAAGACCTTGGAAACATAGTTGTTGTCTTCTTCCATTAGCTTGTCAGTTCGGAAGCAAATGTGTTCTGCTGCTTCTGCAAGGTAAAATCACGTCCCATGAGTGAGTGGAGACAGCAGGAAGATTTGGGCTCAGATCAAGGTGCAGCATGTGCATCTATCACGCTCAGCCTTGGTAGGGATCCCACCGTATGCACTATGTCCCTACCCATGAAAGATTATGCTCAGCTGTCCCTCAGCGCTTTCCATTGTTGGGATGAAATACTTAATATACAAGACTCAGAGGAGGGGAATTTATTTTGACTCATGGTTTTAGAGGTTCCAGGTCCCAGCTGGCTGGCACCCAGGTAGCAGTGTTCTGGCAGGAGGGCCTGGTGGGGGAAAGCTGCGTGCTCCCTGCTGTCAGGAAGCAGAGGGCAAGGGAGAGCACCCGCGAAAGGGTCAGCCATGGAAGGCAGCCCCTCTGACCTGCTTCCTCAGAGCAGGCCTCTGCTGCTGACTGGCTGTGTAGGGATCTGGATCTAGCCATGCAGGATGGATCTGTAAGCACCCTTCCTATTTATTTATTTATTAAAATTAATTTTATTGAGAAATAAATAGCAATGAGACAAAACCAATTAGGACAGTTTCAATAATTAATACACTGCATATTGTTGCCTTCGCAGTGGTTATTCATAGCACAAGATGCAGACATGATATCCTAGAACCCTTCCCATTTACACTGGAACACTTATTCCTGTTTCACACATACAGCTTCCGAGCTGTGCAGAACAGCCTGCCCCCGGGGACTTTGCTTGTAAGGGCAGAGGCAGCTTTGAGCTCAGGTCTCAGCACACAAAGGTTGGGTGCTTTGCTCGAGCCGCTCTACCTCTTGGATCTGCAGAGCTGAGCTGTCCCTCAGTGCAGAGCACACCCTGTACCTGTAGCCCTTCTGTCAGGGAGCTGATCAGGGGAAGCACGTCACCCTGGTCATTTCTGTGCTGGGCACAAGTTACAACTGGCAACCTCTAGTACACCTTCCAAGTGCCAGACCCTACGCTCCCAGTTCAAGCAAAGGAGTAAACAACTGCAGCTTATGAGCTCCATGCTGTCTTCATTTTCTTTTTCCCTCCTGGCACCCAGCAAGAACTCTGTTCTCTGCAGAGCTGCTCATAGCGTACCCCACGGCAAAGCTTCTAGCATCTCCTTTTTGTTTATAAGATAAAAATAAAATAAAATGGCATGTATGAGTGAGTGAATGGTAAACCAGCCAGGCTCACTTCTTTTTTCGCAAGCTTCCTGTCGTGGTTACTTTTCTCTTGTTGTTGGGACCAAGTACCTGAGGCCCAGAGTTAATGAAGGAAAGCTTTATTTAGTTCACAGTTTGTCGAAGTTTCAGTCCATACTTATCTGGCTCCAAGGCAGAGTAACACAAGGCAGAGGGCAGCCATTCATTTGCTCAAAACAAGAGCAAAGGGGAGGAGCAGAGGCAACAATGGCAACGGAGAGCAAGTCTGTCTCCCTTATGTTG
The DNA here is from genome assembly GCF_000260255.1 of Octodon degus. Taxonomy (NCBI): domain Eukaryota; kingdom Metazoa; phylum Chordata; class Mammalia; order Rodentia; family Octodontidae; genus Octodon; species Octodon degus. The sequence goes on along the minus strand of NW_004524638.1, from coordinate 5,800,152 downwards.
CATTCGGGCTACTGCCCCAGGCTGGGTGGAGTACTCACACACATAATCCCAGCAGCACTCACACCCATAGTCCCAGCACTGGACCATGAATTAATCACAACTCTAGAAGCTGCCCCATGACTGCACGAAGCTTTGGGGGGACAACTAGACACAACCCACACCACTGCCTTTGCTTTATTCTGAGCCCACATTAGCTCCTGTGCAGAGCCTCCTGGGAAGCTGTTCTCTTGTTCCTTCCCGTGTTCTGCCTTCTGGGCCTTCGCTCCTGCAGACATCAGCTCCTCCCTGGCACCCCTACTTGGACCCTTCCAGTCTTGTCAGGGTGCAGCACTGGAAGCCTGTCCTCAGGGCCCAGCAGAGGTGGTTTCTCCCCTTTGAATCTAAGGAAGGTGACGCTACCTCCCACCTGGAGCACAGGACCCTCTGGGCCATGCAAACCTGTGTATCTTTGCCCTTTCCCTCCCTGAATGGGCACTCTAAGGGGAGTGTCTGGATCCAGATTCATTCCTGTCTGCCCCCTGGGAATCTGTGAGAACCTAGTGGATTGCGGAGCTCCCCCAGCCCTGTGGAGCTGGTAACAACTGAGCCTTCAGGTTGACTCCCTGCTCTGACCTACTTAGCTGGTTGTGGCGGTTGGAGAATTGGGGGCTTACTACAGTTGCCTTAGGAGGAAGAAGGTGTTTTACCTCTTAATCTTTGCTTTGGATTCTTAGTTTTCTTTAAAAGTAAAAGCACTGTTGACAGAAAAACAGACATCTATTATCTGTGCCAGTTTGTGCGCTCTCTTCTCAGGAGGCATTTAACTCATCTTTTATTTTAACGTGACTGTAATTATTTCCATTTAGACACCATCCTTAAAGTTCAGTCTCAGAGAGGTTAATTAACTCACCCAAGTACGTGGCAGAGCTGCCGAGACCCGAAGGTTTTGCTTCTGGAATTGTACTTTGCCTCTGGACCCTGCAAAGAGCTGTGAGAGTGAGTCAGTGTGGGGAGTCAGGCGGAATCTGCAGGGGCTACGTGATGCGGCGCACCCGTGCGAGGACGTCTTGCCGTAGGAGGGGAGAAACCCTGAACGGTAGCCGTGCTGCTCCTGGGAGTTAGCGGGTTGAACTACTTCACAGTGCGCCCCAGCGTCCCTCGGGCAGCGTGTGTGTGTGTGTGTGTGTGTGTGTGTGTGTGTGTGTGTGTACGCGCGCATGCGTGCCACCGACTCTCCTGGGTGTGGCTCGGCACCTGTTAATTCAGTCAGTTGATTCCTGTTTGTAGGAGCTATAGCCCCGCGCCTGTTCGCTTGTTATATCTACTATTTTTGCCCACTTTTAAATTTAGAACTTTGTGTTTACTTCTGATGTTTGATTCTAGTGAAATCTAATAATAAATTCAGGTGTTTCCTTTTACTAATTTGTGGCTATTTGTGAAAAAGCCCTATAGTTTTGTCCTATAAGCTGTAAGAATTCTTATCATAAGTACATTAGATATATTTTTTGCATTTCTCCAGAATTCAGCGCTATGCTTTTATAATACAGAACGGACACATTTGGAACACTGAAACTGAACAGTTATGAGATGGAACGCGAAAAAGACGTCTTCTTGTTGTCACCTATTCCTCATACAAAAATGATAGAATTTGAAAGAAGAAACAAAGCTGAAAGATTCTAATAGTGGTAAATGATGAGTAATTTTATGCTTGGCATTGACAAGGGGCGTCTCCCTTATGTTGCATTCGGGCTACTGCCCCAGGCTGGGTGGAGTACTCACACACATAATCCCAGCAGCACTCACACCCATAATCCCCGCACTGGATCATGAATTAATCACAAACTCTAGAAGCTGCCCCATGATTGCATGAAGCTTTGAGGGGACAACTAGACACCATCCACACCACTGCCTTTGCTTTATTCTGAGCCCACATTAGCTCCTGTGCAGAGCCTCCTGGGAAGCTGTTCTCTTGTTCCTGTGTTCTGCCTTCTGGGCCTTCGCTCCTGCAGACATCAGCTCCTCCCTGGCACCCCTACCTGGAGGTAGGGCATGGAGGTGGAAGCCTCTCCTCAGGGCGTGGAGCTGGAAGCCTGTCCTCAGGGCCCAGCAGGGGTGGTTTCTTCCCTTTGAATCTAAGGAAGGTGAGGCTGCCTCCCACCTGGAGCACAGGACCCTCTGGGCCAAGCAGCACATGTTCACCAACATCCTACCAGTGATCCTGTAACCAAAAAGTGAGGAGAAACATATTATTGTAAAATATTTATGCACCTTCTGGACTAAAAATATGGAGCTCAATTGTTATTTATTCAAAATTGGGGAGGTTCAAAAAGTCATTTACACCTTAGATTAAGTCTAACAGACCCACTAATTGAAAAATGTGGGATAGTGAAATGCCAGCCAGGATGTCCCTCATCTATGTCTTCAGCATTCCTTTCAGTGGGCAGATATTTTATTCAAATTATACCATCCATTGAAGAAAAGGAAAGGCCAAATGACAGTGTAAAGTGTGTATTCAAAGAAAGACAATAATGCAAAAAGTTTAGAAAGAGGCCCCAGATACTCTTGTGCAGAGTGTAACGCTGTGCTATGCAGCGAACGCTTTAAGATACACCATAGACAGAAAAATTACTGAATACATTTGATAAAATTGTCATTTTAATATTTCCCATTATATCATTTTATAAAAAGTTAATGAGAAAATGTGCAGTGTTTTGATTATCCTGTATGTAAATAATAGCACTGGTAAGCGGTTAAAGGAGTTTGAGTAGGATTCGACACTAAAAATCACTCTCACTTTGTTTTGAAGTAAACTGACAGTTCTGGAAGCTCCAGATCTTGAATGTTCAGTAGTGAGCAGATTTCTGCAACAATTGTGTAGAGGAGAACACACTTGTTCTAAAGCTAAGGGCACGCTTTGTTAAGTCCCTTCTCACAGGCCAGGGCCTGGCCAGGCCTCGTACTGGCTCACGGAACCTAGAGCGTGGGAAACGTGCACTTCACCTAGGTGGAAGCAGGCATCTGAAGCAGCATCCTCTGCAAAATCCATTCCAGCTCTATTTATGACTTCGAATCAGACTGGAGTGTTACAGATTATCTTTAGCTTCTTGACTGTATGAAATATATATAATTTTCCCCCTTGGTTTCTTCTCCCTGTATTGCTCAAGTATTAGGTGAGGACTTAGAAGCAATGCTTCTCCTCATTGGAGATGGCGTGTGTTGTGAGCAGGTAGTAAATAAAAATGCGCCCTAGTTGACGGGTTAAACACTCATGAACTTGCTTTCTTTTTATCTTTTAAGGCTCTTTAATTGTATCTCTTCCCTGCACTGCCCTCTCTCTAGTCCTCAGTGCGCAGACTTTCCCGGATGCCCAGGTCTTCCAGTTTGCTGTGCGTCGCTGCCCCTCCTGTCTGCAGGGCCCTCGCCATTTCTGCAGAGGAGCAGAGAGCAGCCTTGCACAGAGGCACCACGACGCTCCTCACTCTTTCCGCTCCACCAGGGCAGACGGCCCATGTTTGCTGATTCCTGACTTAAACAGGTCAAGCCAGCACTATTTGCAGCTTCTCAATCTGCCTCTCCCTTGCCCTGATGCATCTTATGACTGCTTCATCCTCTCAGAACCAAGGCCAGGGAACTCAGAATTCCCATGTTGGACATAAGCAATAAATATGTACTAAGTGATTCTGCAGGAGCATCTTCCCGAGGGTGGGAGACCACCATCCCTTCTCCAGAGCATCAAGGCCCAGCCCATGCAACGTGGGGTGAATGGACACCAAGTACCTCTGCATTCCAGGCTCTGTTTTGTGTTGCAGTGACAGGCATGAACAAGTCTGTCGAGGTCTCTGTCATTACAATGCTTATAATCTACTGTAGGAGTCTTAGGTAAATAGCTACACACATATTTATCAAATGATGATGCTGTTATACACTATTACAATGGTTTCCTGAGCAAGTATTTGTATATTGGCATTGGAAATGAAGGAAAATGATAGAGAGATTGGCTTGATCCTATAAGTTGTACTTAGCCCAAGTGCTCACTGATTCCCACAAGAGAAAGTTGCAACCTTATTTCCTGAATCCAGGATCATTGCAAAGGAGGTCATGGAGCAGAGATGAAGTGGGCCTTGGGATTCCAACGAGGAAAGAACTGGGAGACCAGAGGAGAAGGTCTTCTACATCTAAATTAATATCTCTGAGTGATTGATTGGATTAACTTCTAGGTATTGGAGAAACTGAGAGGCTGGAGGCTGCTTGATGTCTGGGCTGCTTGGATTCACACTTGAGTCTTGAGAAAATCTTTGGAAGTTTATGCAGTGGGTTAATATTATTCATATTAATATTAATGATTCACTGAATATTAGCAATAGAGAGGTCAGAGAGATGACTCAAAATACTGCTCTTCATTCCTGGACCAAGAGTTATCTGGAAACTTAAAAAATAGAGATACTCAGTATATAGATTTGGTAGATAGAATGGAGACAATGTCAAGAGACAGGGATGGGAAATCTGTGTACGTTTAGTCTTGTTGGCTGAATGCTGGATGAAGGGAATCCACGCATTCGCCTCTTGTGGCATGGTGGATGCTATCAATCTGTGCATTATTTTAAATATAGAAATCATTTCTGGAATATTTCTCAGATATTCATGATTTTGATAACTTATGTAAATTTATGATTCCTGGAACCAGGTCAGAACACTTTGAAACCCGTGCCTGTCTGGGAAGTTAGATGTCTCTTGCTAGTCTTGGAATGGGTATCTAGAGGGGTGCTTACTCCTCTGGGGGGTAAGCACACACGTGTGTGCTTTCATGCGTGTGGGCAACGATGCTCACATGGCGTTTCCAGCAGCTGTTCCTGAGAGTGGATGAATTTAGCCTTGAGCATCTCTGCCCAAGGTGGGATCTCTGTTATATTTGGATTACACAAATGTGAGACAAAGTACCATATAGAATAAAGAGCTTTGTTCCTTTTCAAAAGCTACCATTGTATACCTAAAAGAACACTGTTTGCAACCATGACTTATGGAGTTATTATAGATAGGCTTTCATTGATTTAATCATCAGATATTTAGTTAGCACCTCATATGCCACACATTTCACTATGTTCATTCTAGAAATTTAGAGATGCCTAAGACCTGATTAGCAGTCATGGAGGCCTTAGACTTTAGCTGGGAAAACATCCAGGTGCAGAGATTGCTGCTCCAACACAATGTGATAAAGAATTTGCATTTCTTTCTCTAGCTGCCCACAGTGTCGGGCACTTACCAGGGGCTCATGAAATGTGACGGGTCCCCTGAAGGGGCAGTGCACTCGTACCAGAAGATGTAGCAAGCTGCCCACTCTGCTGTTCCCCATGGGCACTGTGGCCTTTGCTCCTTGAGGTAGGTCTTTCATATTTTCATGCAGCCATACACAGGCTGTTTCATGGATCTATGGTCAGAGGGCCCAATTTATCAAACCTGAGCTTCTAAAACTAAGGAGTAGTAACTCTGGACTGATACATTCTTTTTTTTTTTCTTCCAAATTGGTATGTGCTTTCCATTTCTCTTGTAGAACAGTAAAAATAATATGAAAGTTTTAAAGTCAGATTTTTGCATTCATTACCTTTCTGTGCACAAGAAATACATTAGGTATTTTACAGAAATGATCTTAATTTTTTAAGTTACAGGAGTTTTTTTGTAGCTGAAGTTTTTTACTAACTCGTGATTACTTGTCTTCTGGTTTGTTGAAGCAGTAAGTCAGACAACACTTGCCACAACAATGTCTGTCAAGGTGGCTGGCCATAAAAGTCCCACACCACACCCATCCGAAGGGCGCTCTTAATGAAGATGACTACTTTTGCCATTTTCATCCACCTTGTAGTATTTTAGGGCAGCCGACTTCACCTTCTTTCCCTTGTGCTTATTCTTCTTGGGAGTGGTGTGAGACTTCTCTTCCTTTTCTTAGCACCGCCGCGGAGTCTCAACACAAGATAAAACGTAGACTCCTTGTGAATGTTGTCTCCATTTTATGAAAGGAAAAATTGAACTGTAGGCAGAGGAACTAACTTACCAAGTACACAACTAGGAAATAATAGTCTCAAGTTCAAGTTGGTCTAATTCAAAATATCGCAATTAAAAAAAGTTTATCTTTTCCTCTGTATCTTTACATATATATATATATATATATATATATATATATATATATATATATATAATATGTGTGAGCAAATACATATTAATATATTATACTATAATAATTATATATATAATATATATGTTCTATAACATCAGGATAAATGAGTATATAATATGGAATGTTTAAGGAATATTTGATTTTGAATATATAAGATATATTGTCTTTGTAAAGATTTTTACTTGCCCTCAGACATATAGTAAACAGCTCCTGAGGTTGTGCTTGATATTGTCATGAACAAAGGGGACACAATATTGAGCATCCAGGCATAGTCTAATAAAACAAGGCAGTTTCAAAAATCAAATTAAATAATTGTAATTCAGTGATTACTGCAAAAGATACATCATACTTCTTTTAGTCCTGGGAGACCTTGAAGAACAATGTCAGATGTCAATTCCTACGTTGGAGGATCTCAGCTCTGGGGCACGCATGAAAGTCCTGTGTAAAAGTCCCACAGTGATGCCACCCCGCCACTGCCTCCTCCTGTCTCCTAGAGCACACAGTCAATGTGAAGTGAGTAAGTCACATGAACTGGAAAATAAAGTATGAGTCGTAGGGAGAGAGAAAAATGAGTTTGTCTCTGAGGGCAAAGCTTCCATTGTTCACTGGGATCAATGACATCGATTCTGCTCAGTGGCACAGAAAAGCAGTGGCTTTGAGATGGAGATGTTGACTAGCAGCAAAAGGCTGAGGGTAGCAGCTGCAGTAATGAGAGAAAGATGCTGGAAGTTTGAGTATCGATGGGAAGACTTTGATTTATCTCTATCCATCCACGCGCCGAGTTTGGAGCAATTGTTCATGTGGCTCTTTAAACAGGGAGTCTCGTAGAGATACAAAAACTGTACTTGGGGCTTCAGGACTAGTTGTTGAGATATGGGTGGACAGGGAAGAAAAGGGACTGGATGTCAAGAAGCCCATTCCCCCACCTACTGGGCCATCCACTTGCACTTACATCGGTTAACTGTGGCCTTGGGTTCCCTAGGCAATAGTCACAGTGGTTGGACTCTTCCCAGTTCAAGTGTCTTCCAGATGCTGGGTAGACCTCAGTGATCTACAGTGTCCCTGGTAGGCAAGGTCTTGGCCTGAGTGGGGAAGGCTCATGGATGTGCCTGTGGTTGCCACGCAATCATATCTGCCCTGCTGGATACAGATGAAGTGCACAAGGCTTTCATTTTTCTTCTGTCTTAGTGACCTGTATCCTTCAACAACATCAAAAGCAGCCAAGTGAGTTCCAAGTCTTGCTCACAGCATCCACTGATTCCTCTCTGTAGCATGCAGAAGCAGGGCATGGGGAGAGCAGGAGCCGTGTGTCCTACCCTGGGTTTCTCATTATCTATGAGAAAGATAAACAAACCCAGCTATATGAATGTAGCACCATCTGCATGAATAGGCATTTCATAAATACTTATATTGTATAATGATATGCTGGTGTGTGGGTGTGTGTGGGTGTGTGTGTGTGTGTATTTTTGTTTTTTTGTTTGATTTTGGAGGCAGGGTCTTGCTATGTAGTTCAGACTGACCTTTAACTCACTGTGTATCTCAGGCTGGCCTCAGCCTTTTGCCTCACCCTCCTGAGTGTTGAGATTGCAGACACGCACCATCACAACTGGAAATGGGAATAAAACATACATAACTTTTTTCATGATGCATTTCTGAATTATGATCTTTCTGAAGTGTACCTGACCCTCTGGATCTTACTGTAAAGGAAATTTGGATCTAAAACGATAACTTTTTTAGAGATTATGTTGATGTAATCAAACAGGTACAAACGTGAGCATGTGCATGCGTAAAGTCATCTTGGAAAATCAGATTAGCGAAAAGATTTTTCTCAACGAAGCTCTAATTCTTGCCTCCATGTTTTTAGCAGCATTATTGAGATATCATTGACCTGTCATACGATGTCCTCTCTGAACGCGTGTGATTGCAGGCGTCTACGACACTCAGCGTCGGGCAGTCATCATGCGATCCGTGCTGGAGCACACGCACTAGCTAGAGGGAGCTCTGCACTCTGCAGCCGCAACTCCGATGCCCTCCTTGTTGCAAAGTTCTGATAACTTTCAAAAGGTCTTGCCACTTTGGTGCCTCTCCCGAGTATTCGGATTAAGTGCACTGCAGCACTCTCTTCATTCCGGGCTATTATTTGTTTCCCTTTTTGTCTTTTCTATGGATTTATAACATCCTGGTGGGTAAGGCCTTGTGTTTTATTGAACTTTAGATGTTTCTTCTCTGCCCAGTGCCTGCCACATGTTCAGGGTTAGAGATAGGAGGAAGGAAAGAGGAAAGAAGGAAGGAGGGAGGGCAAGAAGAAAGGAAAGGGAGTGAATGAGACAGATAGAGATATAGATGCAGACACTGAGACAAAGACACATAGACACTCAAAGAGACATACATACAGAGGACCAGAAGAAGAAGATGATGATGAAGAAGAAAAGGAAGAGGAGGAGAGGAGTAGGAGGAAGAGGAGGAGGGGAGGAAGAGGGAGAGGAGGAGGGGAGGA
>NW_004524638.1:5771163-5791307 GCF_000260255.1 Octodon degus | reverse complement strand
GAGGAGGAAGAGAAAGAGGAGGAGGGGAAGAAGAGGAAGAGAAGAAGAAAAGGAAGAGGAAGAAGAAGGAGGAGGAGGGAGGAAAGGAGGAAGGAGAAAGAGAATAAATTACTAATGAAGTTTGGATTTAGACTGCAGAGAATGACCCAAAGAAAATATCTTTACAAATTATTTTGGTAAATTTTCACCAGACAAATAATAGTGCTTTGCAAGGGAAGGAAAAAATCTTAAGTATCAAACTTTTTTTTTTTTTTTTTTTTTTAAATTAGCAGTATTCTAGAGGTACTTGCTGCAGAGTCTCCACAAGATTGTCCTCCTAGGTCATCCCTCTCTGGATTAAGGTGCATGTTTGGCTGCTACTTTACAGAAACACAAACTAAAAGTGATTCAGGCTAACCAGAAACTTATTTTTCTCTGACACAACGATGACCACAGGGATGCTGGGAGCTGGGGCGGGAGCCCGGCTTGCAGGCTCCATCTGAGCTTGTCCTGTGCGCCTCTTCTGCCAGGGTCACCTTCCCTGTGCTGTGCAGAAAGGCTCTTCAGCATCTGAGTACTGCAGGTAATCAGAGGGCAGGGAATATATGGCTTGCAGGCCGCAACCTGGAAGTCACGCGCATCTTTTCAGAATGCACCCTGTCCACTGAGTTCATCTTGTGGCCATAACTATGCACCCAGGGGCATACAGTAGACCACTCTGGTTGTCGTTGCCTCCAGCTACAACTTGAGTCTTACAGAGACTCTCTAAAGGAAGAAGCGGAGAGGAGTGTTAGGAGACAGCTAGCTCTGTGTTCCCCATTGATTTCACAATAAGATAGGACATATGAAAGTGAGTCCCTCAACTTTCCTTGTGTTCAGTTTTGCATATTAGCAGACCCTGAGATCTGACAAAGATCAACATATTTTGCTATGTTCTTTATGTTTAGATATGTTTTATGTCATTTAAAAGAAAATGGCACATTTACTGCACTATTTTCTATTTTTGTAAATGAAAATGTATTTGTTCTCAACTGTAGAAGGAGTGAATTTGGCTGAGCTATCCTGGAAAACTTTCATCCACTTACGACATTGTTTCTATGAAGAAATGGCTTTGAATTCTTAAAAGGATCTGACAAAGGACAATAGTTTTGCAATTAACCCACCTGAAAGGGGTGATACGCTAAATGCTCTGAGGTCTGCTCATGTGTAGTAACAGTGGAGGTTTGCAGGGATGCTTTCTGGGCTGTTGTCCACAAAAACAGGAACTCCGTGATCATCAAGTGCATCTGGAACTCCTTTCATCCGTGTTTGTTTGTCACACCTCTGGTGCTTTGTCTTTCACCTTGTCTACCGAGTGTCTCATTCGAAGGTTGTTTAGCTGGCAGGTTCCAGCCATGGCATAAAGACAAGATTGGGCCAAAACATCTGAAGATATTTGGGTTACGGTCTGCATTGAAGCCTTGGAGATGATAAATTTGATTTTACTACGTATAATGGTAATTGCCTTTGAACTATGGGGATTTTCCAGAAATAAAATTTCAATTCTTTTGGACTAATAATGTAATTTTTATAAGCTGATGTTAAGATAGCGTCTTATGAGGTGCTTTGAGTCTGAAGTTCTAAAGTTGTTTGTCAAATGAGCTCTTGTAGTCCTTTCAAAAGACCAAGTTCCCTAGACTTATCCGTAGCCTGAGAATTGCGCAGCTTAGCATGATTGTACAGTTCAACTCCCAGCTTTACTTCCATCAGTCTAGTAAGTCCTCTCGCGTGCATTTGACGGATAGTTGTTACCCGCCTGTTAATACCAAGCAGCAGGAAAGGGACATTAAGCAAGACGGTCTCAAGCTCCGAGTCTGTGGGCCAAGCTAGATAGGAAACAGTCATCACAAAGGGTGAGGGGTGCTGTGTTTGGGGGGTACGGTTTGCTTTGGGAACACTTCAGGGAGGAATGCTTCAGGCAAAGGGCCCTAAGGAAAGTTTTCCTAGGGGATGAAGGAAGAGGGACAGAGATGTAGCTGTGCCGTATCTTACTTAAATGGCTCTTTCTCTGAGGAAGTGGGATGTGAAGAGAAAGTTCATCTCAACACCCAGGACTTGCCTGTGAGGAGACACCTGCTGTACAACATGACACATCAATGAGAGAAAGCTGAGTTCATCAAATGGTGAAATTTCAGGAAATATTGATGATGACAAGGAAAAGTTTTCTGCCTATTCTAAAGGTAGTGACCTAATATATGACTAATTCTTCTTAAAATTATATGGAGACCAGTTAGCTGGTCAAAGATTAAGGAATTTAATCTGAAGAGAAAAGCACTACAAAATAGGTCAGAATTCAGCAAAGGTATGGACATGTAACACCAGATTGTTAGAGCTCCTAGGGGTTCCGGCAGCAGCTATAGATGCATGTTCCCTTAAAGGGTGGGGAAGCAAGGCCTGAAATTGTGTGTGTGTGTGTGTGTGTGTGTGTGTGTGTGTACGCGTGCAGTAACTTTATAAACTTCCCAGCACAAAGCTCAGGACCGTTTCTTCTACTAAACAAGGAGAATTTTCGTAGCTTAGAAATAAAGCAAAAATGACAATTTAGAATTTTATCTAGAAATAAGTATATTTGAAAGTGAACCAGAGAGTGACTCTAGATTAAATACTAGGATGAAGACAGGAAATATATTTCTTCTTTTTTTGGAATGAAGTAAAAAAAAAAAAATCACAGCCCTAAGGTTAAACACCTTGAAATAATGCAGAAACAGCTGAGATTTTGTTTATTTACATGCAATCATGACTTGATGTGTCTCTTCAAATGTATTTCTTAAGCAACTAATACATTGTGTGTGTGTGTGTGTGTGTGTGTGTGTGTGTGTGTGTGTCTAGTACAGGGTCTGCAGGGTCTCACTACACAGACTGGACTTGTAGTGATCCTCCTATTTTCAGCCTCCCAAGTGCTGGGATTGCGGGTGCCTCAGTCTCCCTCTCAGCATGCCCCTGGGGCAGGTCCGGCAAGGCATGCCAAGGATCAAACCCCGTTTCTGAATCTGCCTAAGCAGGCACTTTAATCCACTGAGCTATCTGGCCGGCCCTAAACAACTAATACATTTTTAACATTGAAGGTACAGTAATTAATAAGATAGGATCTACACATTCTTGGAACATTTAGTCTACTGAAAGATGACAGGCAGTTGGAATAAAATTGGCTAAGTTCTAGGATGGAGAAAGCAGAAGGGACCTATGAAAAACGGGGACCAGGGTTATTTATTCTCAATCCGGTGATGTCCATGTCAGTGACTGTTTCTTCAAGGAAGGCATATGTAATCACAGGTCTGAAAAATAAATAGAGCACCAGCAGACAAGCAGTCAGATGCAGAGATGAAGGTAATTAGAGTTCTAGGGATAATAAGCAGCACATGTCCACGCCCAGAAATGCGAGGGTGCTGAGTCGGAGGAAATCCCACGTAGGAGACCAGCAAGCTGCGTGAACCGTTAACAAGTGTAGGGAGGGCTGGGTCTTGATTCTAAGACTAATGAAGTACAATTTCTATTTCTTTATAGCAGGCTACCCTTCACTTCTCCGCCCCAGGATGGTAAAGTTGTTCAACTGCTGCTGCAACCCCTGGTGCTCATTTTCCAATATCACCCCCCACCCCACCCCCAGGATCAGGAGATTTAGCTCGGTAGCTTGCATGCTGATTTGTGCCAATGAGCTGTGAGCACTGGGGTTGGGCCTCCCTCCTGTCAGAGGGCTGCCTGCACAGCAGAAGCGCGTCTGCCAAGACTGCCCGCAATGCCTGCAGATCCTCTGCTCCATCAGCCTGCAGACCACAGGGAAGACAAGCCCTACCTCTTCATGACTGACATGGAGTACGGGAAAGACATAAGATGTTTTGTTTCAAGATAATTCTTTGTCGTTTGTTAAGCTACAGGGGCCATTATAGTAGTATACCCAAGCCTATAGTTGCAGATACAAAATAGGAAATAGAACTTAAAATTGATTACTTAATAATCTAATAATTCATAATTTACAGAATTATCATTTAAATCTTTCCCACTCCTTTAGGTGCCGTAGATACAAAAGCTAGAATGTTCTCTGCCAAGAGCCTAGAGATCCTGCAGGAGACTCAGATTTGGTAAAGGAGGAAGAGCCGGTGTCATGGACACTTGTAGGAGGACCCCTTGGTTATGTCTTCCTTTTCCAGGAAGCCCCTGGGAGGCCCGGAGGGCTACAGAGGATGGGTGGCTGCAGGCCCTCATCAGACATCTAGCAGAACGAGCTTGGGAAGACGAGAGGAAGGCTCTGGGAGGCAGGGCGAGCCGGCGGAGACCGAGCCTGCCACGACGGGCGGCAGCAGCTCTTCTGTGAGGACCAGGTCTCCGTTTCATGGGGTCAGACTGAGAAGTGTTGTGTATTTCATAACCCAGAAAACTAGGCAGAACTTTTAGGAGCCCTAGGCCCAGTGGATTTTCTGTAAAAGAAAAGTTAGGGCTAAAAAATAAATAAGCAAGGAAATGAAAGAAAACAGAAGCAACCAATACGCTGAGCTGACAGGCGGGGCGGTGTGCTGCCCCGGGAGTCCTCCCTCGCAGGGCCCGGCGGAGCGGCCTTCGGCCTGGGCTGCGTGATCACACTGAGCGCCGGGGTCGTCTCTGCTCTCTGGGCGCAATAGCAAGGGCGTGGGAGCGAAGGGCACGGCCAGCCCCGTGTGCCATGTGAGGCCTGGGCGCCACCCAGAGGTCAGACCGCGCAGCCAGCGTCCAGGGCTGGGTATCCTTTGCGGGACTTGGAGCCAGAGCGGCTGGGCTGGCCAGATAGCTCAGTGGACTAAAGCGCCTGCTTAGGCAGACACAGCTGCCGGGTTCGATCCCTGGGTGCCGGCTCCGCCCCCGCAGCGCGCTGAGACAGCGATTTAGACTGGGTGTGGTGGCTTGCTCCTGTAATCCGAGCACTTGGAGGGCTGAAAACAAGGATCCCTAAGAATCCAGTCTGTGCAGGAGACCCTGTAGACCCTGTACTAAATATATAAACAAGAAAGTCTACTGGTGATGATTTGGGTGTGGTGGACAGTATGGATTTAGAAGTCACCCCAGTTTTCCTGAGACAGTTTTTTCCTTTACCTTGTTACAAACTGGTAGCCCTGCATCCAAATACGAATTTTTCTCACATATATGACAGTTTAAGAAATGAGTTCATTTTCCATTCTAGTTAAGTATGCGTGAGTCTACTCTCTCCGCTAATTACTGCACACCGTCCCTCTGAAAGACGATACGGGTATATATAATTACACATGCGTTTATATAATTTATGCATACACAGGCATATGTGTGTGCACTTCTATGTGTGCATTTAATCACACGTGCCTGTATATACCTGTGAGCACGTTCACACAAGATTTTAATGATCTGCCCCTTGGGAGGATACATCACTGGTAAAAATCCCCTTGCCCTGGATTGGTATCTTCCTGAGATTTCAGTTTCAGTGGCTTCTTCCACGTTAGCCTGCTTTCATCTCAGAGGAAATGCTTATGTCCAGGTTTGGCTCTGTTCGGCAGGACCTGACTATTCCAGACAGAGAGCCTTCCTGAACAGAGAAAGAAAACTGAAAAGAAAGAAAGAAAGAAAGAAAGAAAGAAAGAAAGAAAGAAAGAAAGAAAGAAAGAAAAAGACCCCAACACACCAGACCCCACTTACCTAAATCCATTTGCAGTGGAAATCTTGGTGGCTTGGCAAAGACAATGGCCTTCAAAAGGAAAAGAATCATTGAAAAATTCCATTTCCCACACTGAGTTTAGAAGCATAAACTGCACTTGGCAGGTGGGGTGGGTGTCGTAAAGCAGGTGGCCTCATTTGAATTTTCTCATTAAGTCTCCTGGCAAGACCTCCTCGGAACTATGTGGACTGTAACTCAGCCCTGGCTGTCTGTCTGTAGGACTCACGCAGATATTCCTGAGCAGTAGAATTAGAATCTGGATTATCATACTTTTTCATAGAACATGAATAACCTGGTTTGTTAGTGGACAGAAAGCTCCCCTCCCATTTTCTTTTCCTCCTGCTTTCCCAGCGTAGGGAGCAGTTTCAATTGCATGTACGGGGAAGCATTTTAGAGCAGCTCCTGCTCCTGGTAGGCATGGCGTCCTCTTAGTCATAATGAGCCCAAAGGTTGGTGCTTGCTCCTGTGTCACACCGCGGGCCTTGGGGAGTTAATTGTGTCCCTTGCCTATGCACTCAACAAATGAGTAGTGAAGAGACTGATTTGACATGACAAATAAGGTCTCTGTTCTTATGTAATACGTGATCAAGAAATAAAGACACTCAAAATATAATTAGGCGAACCACTAATTAATTGCACTTTTGAAAGTGCAAAGACACAGGAAGATAAAATGCGGTGAGAAGATAGATCAAAGAGACTCGTAAGCTGCCCTAAGCAGACTGATATTTTGAACAGAGTAAGGAAATACTAGCTTACCCTTGATTTAGCAGAGTCAGGAAGAAACTAATCATAAAATATTCATTCCATTTTACTAAAGAAACAGCCAACACACTCTGGGAGTGATATTATTAGTGTGAGAATACATATTGGTGTGTAGGATTCTTGGACTCTCCTTAGGCGGGGGATGCCTCAGCAGCCTGGTCACAGGGGTGAAGGGACTGGACCAGAGGAGCCCTGAGGTTCCAGCGACTTGGCGCTCAGCTTTGCCTGCGCTGGTGATGCAGTCCTAACATCCAGGTTCTGGGAGCACAGTTTCTTCCCCTACTATAGTGAGTAGGTGCATAGAATGCTTGCAGACTGTCTCGTGCCTCCCAGTGGCTCTTGTCTGCAACTTCTTGCTATAGACATCAGACCCATATGGCCAGGTGGTCCCTTTTGATGTGCAGAGGGACTCCCAGCACTAAGTGGGCAACAATTCCGGGGTAGCTGGAGATCACTCCAAAGCAGAGATGAGAGAAGAGGAGCAAAAGGTAAAGAGATACAATGGTTCTGCCAGTGACATCCTAGCCATCATCCACAAAGAGGTAAAGATGCAAGTTCTCACCTCGCCGTGTGGTACAAGGGCCATTTTTGGGAGTCTGGGAACCCTGTATTGGTACAGGGTTAGTACCTCTTCCAGTCTCTCATGTTCTTCAGAAACACAAGGACTCAGTACTCTTGGTGTCTCATCAAGGCCTCACCGGCCTTCTCCATCTTCACTCAGGCAGCCTGGTTCTCTGTGCAAGCTGTCCTCAGGAAAATGCATGGCTGAGGCCATGTGATGTGGGTGGCTGTGGCGCTCAGATTTTTGTGATGTCTCTAATACATCCCACCACGGTGATACCTTTGAAGTGTTTCCATGTGTAACTGTTACCAAGTTACCCACCCATCAGAGGGTTCTTGAAGGCAGAACCTGTTTCTTTTCTACGTATCTCCTGACCCACAGTAGGTGTCTAATAAAAGTTGATGAATAAACCAAGAAAATTTCCTCCTGATGACACTTGCTGGGCTCTGACACATGCCAGGAGTTGATAGAAGTATTTTCATCCAGAAAAAGATGTGGATAGTAGTCGAACTTGTTCAGTAGTGGAGCTGAGTGGGAAACACAGAGGCGGAGAGAGAAACCTGGTATCAGCAGATGGTAGGTAACCAGAGCCACAGAACCTGCCCCTTCACGTAGCCAGGATGAACAGAAATTGTGTTCATGATAGTCGCAGCCCTGAATGAATTTCCTTTGAGTGCAGCAAAATCCATAACCTGAACATTTCTGGCATGAACTTTTTTCTTCGCCAGTGGTCTTTGTTCAGTTTCCAAAGTGAAATAGCATCTGGGGAGACATGACAGAAATGGTCCACAACACAGATATTTAAAGAAATAATTTGTTCTGAGTTATTGGGATTAAAAGTCTCGAACTAACTGGCATCCCTGTCTCTTAAGAAACTATTCATATCAGAGCTGAGCTCAGCATAGCAAGAGACATTTGCTTCAGTGTACTTTTAATAGTAGGAACTAGTCTTTGGAATGAAGACCAATTTACATGTTGGCAGTTCTGTTAGTTACTGTGGGAATCTGAGTTAACTCTTTCTGTTTTCCCTATATCTGTGATACTCTGGGAGCCAATAAAGTTTTATTGGAACACAGCCACACCCATTCGTTCATGGGCGACTCATTCATCTGTGTCTGAGCTTGCTCTGCAGGAGCACAGGTGAGGAGACTAACAAAGTCCTTGTGCCCCACAGAGCTGAGGATGTTTATGATCTCAGTCTTTGAAGGAAAATGCTCCTCCCAGCTCTGGCATTTTATATAAGTTATTGCTCCAGGGGCTGCTCAGGCTGAGGACAGGACAGTCATGAGCAGTCCTAAAATGCCACAGAAACAAGCCAAACAGTGGAGGCTGGAGAGTCCTCAGTTAGGGACTGAATGTGTTCGCAGGTCCCAAAGGGAGCTGCTGCGATCAAAGTTAGCAGAATTGCAAGGAGCTGCTCATGGTGGGTTGGGGGAGCCCAGCAAGGGCTCGCCATGTAAGCCCTTGTCAGCTGCAGGGGAGTCACTAGATATTTGGGTGAGTTCATCCTTTCACTGTTCAGGTGACTTAATAGTTTTATTTTTTATGTCATAAATGTATCTCTGCCCCTTCCACATCTGTTGTCTCTCTGGACCTGAAGCACTGTCACCCAGTCCAGCAGATCCAGTGCCCCTGTGGAGTCCACCCCAGTGAATCTGGTAGGTTCATCTCTAGTGATCCTGAGCACGTAGCTGAGCCTGGTTTACAGCGGGAAGCCGAGTGCAAAGTTGGGGCTTCCCTGAGGGCTGGCAGTCACATACCTGGCCACGAACCTCGGATAACACAGCTGTCCCATGCTGGAGGTTCTCTGGGTCTTGGGAATGGCACCAGAGCTGCCAGAGTGGGTCTGAGCGGGGAGGACACAGAGACACAAAGGCCAGCTCCTGCAGAGCCAGCCTCCTCCTCCAAGGAGGGGCCCCACAGTGGAGCACAAAAGAGCCTTTCTCTCTGTGTGCCCTTTCTGCCAAGTCAGCCTGAAAAGAGGCTGGAGGAGAGGAAAGAGCTGATGGTAAAGGTACACAAGATCAGCGTGAGAGCTACTTTGGGGATTTTAATTTCTTTCCTCTAACTTGCAAACTACAAGGCAAGTGGCTGACAGTATGGGCCTTGGTTTCCCTGTCTGTAAAAGGATCATGCGTTCATTAATTATGCTGCTTAGAGAGACGAGCCAGGCAGAGATGCTTAGTACACAGCCTGGCTCCAAAACCACTGATTATGAATCGGCCATGGCTTCAGTGGGCTTTTGTTACATTTCCAGCCTATAGCTGTCCCTCTCTTCCAAAGGACAAATGTTAGCAAGAATATGCAGCCCAGCTGAGCTGGCAGTGGCATTTGGCACCACGTGTTGGTACCACCCAGCCCGGGATTACACCAGAGACATCATTGTCCCGGCAGCCCCAGCGTCCTTCAAACAAGTGAGCCGTCTGGCGTAGAAACCAAGAAAAGGTTCCTGTCCCTTGAGGATGGAGAAGAAAGCAACTGAGAAGAAACAAGCTATTAATATTAATGTTCCAGGAAAAGGAGAAGAGAAAAAGGACACGGATGCCCAGAAAGAGTGGCTCCATATGGCTTTGATGTGTTCGTTTCCACAGGATGGAGCGGCGTGGCGAATGCTGAACAGCGAGCAGGAGGCAGGAGGAGGTGGAGGTGGTCTGGCGGCCCCTGGGAGACGACATGAGCTTCTGGGAGGAGGTTCTGTCTGGCCAAAAGTCAGCCTTCCCAGCTGCCATCTGCAACCACTGAGGAGAAGCCAGAGCGGAGATGCGAGCTCTCAGGAGGCCTGCTTGTGCCAGGAAGTGGGCACAGGATATTTTCTGAATGGGACTGTTGTGCTAAACTGAGGGATACCAGGCATGACTGAGAGCCTTCCTGGATCTTCTCTGTGGTCCGACTAAAGCTAAGTTATTCAGTCCCTCCACTGAAGTCCCACTGACAGATATTTCAGTTTCTTATATCTGATGCCCGAGAGCCCGGCCTGACCGAGATCAAAGTCCGCACCTCTGTCCTGCTGGCCACACTGGGCAGCACGCTCTGCCTCTCGGGTGAGGCAATTGAGGAAGTAGTCTGTGAAGAGCAGGAAGCTAATAAGGGTGTGGAAGTCATCAGTAGAAGCTGGTGTTGCAGATGCCAGGGCCTATACTTTTTTCTCTTCCCCATGCTAGAGACAGTAGGAACAAAGGGGTGAGTAAGAAAATTGAGGACTAAAATGTCGTTCGAGGCACAGATGTTGCAGACTTGAAAGAGGCAAGCTTGGGGCCGGGGAGACAGCTTGGTGGTTTAAGCGCCTGCCTGGCAAGCACGAGGTCCAGAGTTTGATCCCCAGGACGACAGGCTGTGCTGGCCCCAGTTTGGGTATGGTACCCATGCCTGCAATCCCAGCGCTGGGGAGGCTGAGACAGAACAATCACTACAAGTCTAAACTGTATAGTAAGGCCTTGTATCAACTAAAGTAAAAAGAAAAGAAAAAGGCAAGCTTCTGTGGGAATACTGCAGGCAAAGCGGTAGTAGACCCCTCATACAGGCACCACCGAGAATGTGTCCACCCCAAGCCTCAGTTGCCCACTGTCTTGAAGCTTCCTATGGTCCGCCATCCCACAGGGATCTGCGGGGTCACTGTGAGATGCTGTATGTAAAGTAGCTGGGAAGGAGCCTCATGCGGCCAGCACACAGAAGCGTCTGATGGGCATGCGCTCTTCGCGGGGTTGACTGGATCACCTCGGTGCAGGAGACGACACTGAGGAGTCTCCTGTGCTCCCTGGCCGAGTACAAGAATCTAGAGGTGGAGCATTGGTTTCCTGACGAGGCAGCATTTACTGGCTCCAGAAGTTAGGGCCTTTTATGTTGACAGTGGTATCCACGGAGACTGAGAGGAGAAAACATGATGTGTCAGGCTCATGCTGGGGAAATAACTATACAGCGATGCCAAATAGGTTTCCTTCTAAAGTATAGTGGCAGATAAAGAGAGGGGACAGAGAGACTGATGCCGAATTACAGATGCTGAAAGATTTTAGGGTTAGAAAGACTAGGGTGTGATCACCCTTGTAGTGAAATCTTAGGTACCGAGGCAGAACATGCAGTTTAGAGTCTTGTTTACTTGTGTTTTATAAGACAGAGTCTTCATGATTAGTTCAGGCTGACTTGAGCTCACTATATAGCTCAGGCTGGTCTCAAACTTTGTGGTGGTCCCTCTGCCTCAGCCCCCCAAGTCCTGGGACACACCTTGTTGGTTTAGGATCCTGACTAGAGGGCTTTGACGTCAGCCTTGGGACCTAGAATTGATCTTGTAGGCAATGGGAGACTAACTGATAGCTTTTATTTATTTTTATTTATTTATTTCTGAAAGTGAAGGTACTAGTAGTCTTATAAGGATTGGAGGTGAAATGAGTTGGCAAATCTGTTGTGATACAAGATGGTTGTCATCTACAACAATTATTGTGTTTGGCTCAGCAGCAATCCCCTGGCATAGAATGTAGGCAATACATGCCTGCAGGATTTTTGTTCTGGATATAAAATTGTTGTAACTTAGATGTCATCTGGCCTCTCCAGAGTTTTCATTTAAAGTGACTTTGCATTTATTCAAACCAGAGTGAGTGTTTCTCCTGCAGAAATCCAGTTGAATGGGCGAGAGTAGGTCAGACATTCTGTGTACCCTTCTTCCTTCTCTCCTGAGCTTGTTCTAAGCAACGTGCTCTTTTCTATAGGTACCAGATGAAAGTGGACTTGGATGACATTTACAATAGAAGACTTTGTTTTCATTTTCTTTTTTTGTGGTACCAGGGACTGAACTTGGGACCTTGTGCTTGCCAGGCAGGCACTTATTCTGCTGAGCTCTCTCCGGCCCCTGAAGACTTTCTTTTCTAAGAGTGCCATTGGTTTCCAGTTTAACCAGCTGAACAATTTCACACAGCATAAAGACAGGTGCTAACTAGAAAACAGCTGGAAAGATGGCCAGAGTTTTGCAGGATTAAGAAAACATTAAATGATAAAGATGGCTTTTCAGCTAAACTTTACTGAGAAGTTAGTTTGAGGAGAAGCAAGGGTCAAGGAGACACCAAAGTGGAGGAAATAACTAAAGTTCCCGAAGAAGTCCCTGAGAGTCAGGGCCGGGGAGATGACCCAGCAGACTAAACACCTGCTTAGGACAGCACTGGGATTGGGTTTCCCTGTACCACATGCAGTGCTGCCCCCCCCCCACGGCACACACCTGTAATCCTAGCGCTGGGGAGGCTGAAAACAGGAGGATCACTAGAAGTCTGAGCTACGTAGTGATACCCTGTAACAAATACAGAAAAAAGTAAAAGTCTTGAGAATCATTAGCTTGATTTGCATTTTGTTGCCTGCCCAGCTTTGTTTCTTGAGTCTCGTAGTGTTCTGATCCCTGCTTTTGTGAGATCTACAGTGTCCAGGATTTTGCCTCTGTTTAGTCATGTCATAGGAACTACATCCCTTCCTTACTCCCATTTTCAGAAGCTCTGCAACCTGCTCCTGGGTTGGGCATTATTGTCGATCACTGGTGTTTCTCTTCTGAAAATACCTTTATCTAACACTGCACCCCTAGCCTTCAGCCTTCCAGCCTTCTGTGACAAAGATGGACAATGACTGATGGAAATGGAAACATATATTGGTGCTACTCATTCGGCGCTCGAGCCAGAAGTCATCACAGGTATTTACCTTTACACAGTACCTGTAAGGTGCCTCTCCAGTGGCTCACATTATAGTACTAAGTACTAAGAATGAGAGAAAAGATAGAAGAAGAAGAATGAATGAAACAATATCAAGTTTACCACAAATCATTGACATTTTATTTCCGGGGAGCTGATTACCTTTGAATGCTTTTCTGGTCCTTTAAGCTTTTGTCTATCATTAAAAAAAAAAAAAAAAAGTGTTGCTTGCTCTATGTCATTCGTAGAGAACTGTGGAAGCTAATTAAAAACAAAACCAAAAGCTACAGATATAATGATTACATAATGAGAGAAGAGCAACATTATCTGATGCTATTACATAAACCAAAAGTGAATTTTAATTAGAACCCAGGTGGTAACTAAGAAATTGGGTATAAAACAATTTCACTTTTACTGCCTATTTGCAAAATAATTATATATCACAATTATTGCTCAGTGCTTTAGTTACTTTTCTCATTGCTGAGATTAAATACCTGGTACCCAAAGTGAAAGGAGGAAAGGCTTATTTAGCTTGAAGTTTGTGAAGGTTTTAGTCCATAATCAGCTGGCTCCAAGGCACTGTGGCACACGGAAGAGGGACAACAGCTCATGGTGGTGGAAGACAGCAAATGCCACAAATGGGAAGACAGAGCACTTTCTGTCCATTTTATCTTCTACAGACTGTCGGGGTAGGGCTGTGAAAAACCAATCAGTGGATTCATTTAATTTACTAATTACAGACCCTTTCTCCTAGCATTACACACTCTAGATTCAACCACCTCTGAAAAAGCCCTGTGACCACATGAGGCTTTGTGGAGACATCTAGACACAAGCCATAGCACTCAGGTACCATAGTAGTTAGCATTCTGTCGCTGTGACAGAATACCTGAGTTTATGTTGGCTGTTGGTTTCAGAGGTTTTGCGCCATGGTCACTTGGCTCTGTTGCCTCCAGACCTGTGGTGACACAGTACCTTCTGGTGGGAATGTGTGGAGTTTTCTCACCCCATGGTGGCTGGGAAGCTGAATAGAGAGCAAAAGGACTGGGGTCCCAACCTCAAGTTCAAGGTCACATGCCTGATGACTTCACTTCCTTCGACTATGCCCCACCTCTCGTAGGTTTTGCCACTTTCCAGTAGTGCCACAGGCTGGTGACTAAACAGTTTGCACATGTTCCCTGTGGAACACCCTAGACTTCAGCTGTAGCAGTGCGAAGCAGCTTCTCTGGGAGTGTTTCCCTGAAGGAAGATGGCTGTGCTCGATCTTAACTGTGCAGCACAAATAAGCGAGCATGCATCGCTTATCAAAACCTGATTGCTGAGTCTGACGCTGCAGGCATGTGAGATTTAGCACCATTTGAAACATGCAGTCATCTAGTACCAAACGATTAGATTCATTCTTTCTAGTTTCTGTAAAGAATAAATATGAGATGTATCTGTAATGGCAATGAAATAAATATTTTAAAACATCTACTCCTGTCTTTACGCATAATTCATAATACTATTTTATGGCTCTCTCCCTCTATGTAAAATACACAGTTCATTCCAGTGTAATATGTCAAGATAATAGTAATGCGCTTGCACATATTGTGCACAGGTGGAATGGTGCTGAGCAAGAGGCAACACTTTCCAGGAAGCAGCCCCTCAAAGATCCTTCCTGAACTATAGTAACACGTCATCTCTATCTTGTGACTAGGGACCTGGGAGGGGACTACAGAGCCAATCGTGTAACCAGCAAATAGAGGTGTTGTCTTTGTTAACATCCAGGCATGGAAGAGGCTGGCTGGAAGGCTGTGTTGTGGGACTTCCTGGAACCATGATTTGGTCCAAGGGTGGCTGTAACTTGGCAATGTGATCAGAGTTAGTTATGACCTTGGGTGTACACTGATGGGTGGCCGGGGCAAGCCTGCAACTGACGGCCCGCTTCCTGCCTAGTGGGAAATCGACTCTCCAGGCTGGGTGGGTTCCCGGATTTGGGTCCTAACTTCAGCTACCCTGCGGTGCATCGTCTAATCTTTCTGGACCTCAGCCTATCATTCCAACTTGAGCGACAATACAACTCAGTGCTCTTACTGCAGCACAAGACCAGTCTAGAATAATCAGACTGAATTTACTGTACAAATTCTCCGACTAAACAAAGATACATTTAATACATAATATTTCCTTCATTCAGTGTAATAGGTAACTTAACCCGAGACCCAAAGGAAGGGACAGAGAGCACAACTCTAGCAAGTCTTGCAGCTTACTTAGAGCTTTCATTTGAAAACAAATTAACAAATAAACTTACAAACAAGGATAAAGATAAAACTATTTTTTTTTTAGAAAACTATTTACTCATGTGGTTATTAACTAAAGTTTTATGTCTTCCTAAAATTTATGTTGAAGCTTTAACAGCCCGCGTGGTAGCACTGGGAAGAAGGCCCTTCAGGGGATAATTAAGTTTAAATGGGGTTGGAAAGAGGCAGCCCCATGATGCGGTTAATGCCCGTGCTAGAAGAAATGGGGTGGGAGTGCCTGCTTTCTCTACCACGTGACCGCTCAGTGAGGGCGTGGCCATCGGCTTGGGGCCAGCAAGACTGCTGCCAGTCTCCTCCCATGCAGCCTTGATCTGGGCCTTCCTGGCCTTCTGCCTGTGAGAGTGTGTGTGTGTGTGTGTGTGTGTGTGTGTGTGGTCTTTGTGGTACTTAAGATTGAACCGAGGGTTTGCACACTGAGTTGCAAACCCAGCACTTTTATTTTCTTACTTTGACCCAGGGTCTCACTAATCACTTCGTTGCCCAGGCTGGGCTCAAACTTCGGATCCTCCTGTGTCAGCCTCCGAGAGGGTTGAGGTTCAGGATGAGCCATTATACCCATTTAAATGTTTATCAATGTGATCAGACTGTGACATTTTATTAGAGTAAACTGAGAGGATTGAAACACTTACACTACACCAGGGTTTATTATAAGTTTGAAGTGTTTCAATGAACCAAGAAAGCTTTTCTTTTTATGCAAGGTACTCCTAGTGCAGATAACACATGAATCAGTAAAATTAAGAACTTATGGATAAATGAATGTAGAGACAAATAAAATCATAGTAATCAAGAAGGGAAGCTACATTTAAAGTGTTAGATGATAAATGCTGTGAATAAATGCTGTGAAGTGCAAGCCAGGAGGATGAGATGGAGATTAGGCAGAGGGTGGCCGGGGGCTCGGGGGCTCCTTCAGATACGGCAGCCACACAGGTCTCCAGTAGCTTGGAACGTGACTGCAGTACTCAGCAAGGGGGGGACTTGGCCTCGTGGCCATCTCAAGGATACTTCTACATGGATGTATGACAATGCCAAGTTGGGTTCTGAGGGTTCAGAGAACAGGGTGGAAGAAGAGCAGCTTTTCCAGTCCTTCCAGATTCTTCATTTGACTTCATTTTGAAGCCTTGGATCTGACAGCTCTGTGTGCATTTCAGGGACTGGAAGGTGACTACCAACATGGTCCGTGCACCAGGCCCCACCACTGCTTTTGTTACCACTGACAGCTGTTTTTCCATGCTGGTCCTGACAATTACATATTTACACTATAGCGGTGTTAATCTTGCCCTGCGAATATATATATATATATATGTTTTTACTGTTACAGAGCCTGGTTTATTGAAGTAGTAAAACCAAATGGGAACATTGTTTAAAGTGTGATCTGAGTAGCCTCCACACTGATTTCCATAGTGGTTGTACAAGTCTGCACTCCCGCTGACAGTGGAGAAGGCTTTCTTTTTCCCAGCAGCGCCTCCAGCATGTGTTATTGGTTGACTTCTTGAGGACAGCCATTTCTTCCAGGGTGAGATGGAATCTCAGTGAAGTTTTAATTAGCATTTCTTGAATGACCAATGATATTGAACTTTTTGTTTTCATATATGTATCTGCTCCCTAGTTTGAGAACCTGAAAGAGTAAATAAAATCCAAAAGGTACATAGATACTGTGAAAGGGAAAGTGATTGCTCAAAGGGAAGGAGCAACTGGGATGAGAAAAATGACAAAAGAAAGAAGGAAGGAAGGGAAAATATACATGTATATACACAGGATAGCTTGGATAATTGTACTACTGATTTCTACTGATCTATTGAAAAGAACAGTTAATGCTTAAATTTTTTCCTTCCTTTTATTTTTTTGACCAATATTTATGCTTATATCTGATAGTCTGAACAACTAATTTGAATCCAACAATATGCAGCATAGCAACCATTGTTGAATTCCAAAATAAGACAAAAACAAAAAACAGCAAATGCACAAACAAAAACAAGAGAAATGTGTCATCTGTCAAGCTAGTGTCCCTCCCCCTCCCCTTTGTGTTCAGGGCAGCCCTGCAGCAGAAGGGAGAAACCTTCCACATCTCCTGCCTCCTCATTGCTTTCCTCCTGCTCTACCTGGAAGTGTTTCTCATGCAAACTCTTCCAGCAGTGGGATTAGCCATACTGGTTGTATTTCTGATATGTCCTCCAGAATATTCTGTTGAGTTTATGCACATCTCCTCAGGTTTCTCAACCTTTATAGTGTACAGAGTGAAGACAAATGACATGAAACTGAGACAGGGAAATGAAACAAGGTCTGAAAAATGTTTAGCATGTTGTATAGGACATAGCCAACTTGCACAAATGGTAGTTAATATTACCAGGATATTGTTTAGTCCTCCTAGAGAACCTATAAATGGTCATCACAATACTCAATTTAAGCCATAACTTCAGTGCATTTTCCAAAGTCACTCTACTCATTTCAGTGTAAATTAGGACTCAAATCTCTGTCGTGCTGAAGACCAGATATAGAGAGATATTGATATAGATGCAGATATAAATATAGATTTGTGTGCATGTACAAATAGTGTACATGTATAAGGGCAATATATACATGCTTGTACATATAAATAAGTACATGCATGTGTACAAAACACATTTGTATTTGGAAGATTATTTTATATATGTAATTAGGTTGACAGTGGTTCAGGTAGAGCATAATATATTATTGCTAACCTGAGTTGGAAGATAAATTAGAAGTAAAAGCAGTCAGCAGCAGCATTTGGCAAGTAGGCCAGGAATGTGAGAAGAGACAATGACCAGCTTGGGAGCACTGGGCAAAGAGACTGGTCATCGTGGGCTGAAGTAGGTGGGAAAATAACACAGGAGATAGCAGTATTTGGACAGGATTCAGAAGCATGGGGCACAAGAGCCAAGGAGCCACAGATCTGTGTGAAGACCAACCAACAAAGGGAGGAGACTAGGACAGTGTGGAGACAGCTGTGTTTGTGAGAGATGGGGAGATAGGAAAGGAGCAGGAGGACTTGAGGACCTGGTGGTGGGGTGTGAGTTCCTGCCTGTGTGTGTGCTCAGGCTCTCAGTCAGACTAGAGGTAGTATGTGGATGGAGTGAATACAGTGACATGAGATAGAGCTCCTGGAGATACACGAGGCTATATGTAGCACACAGATATTATACAGAGCTCTGTGATGGTTTTCCACTGGAAGATAGATAGATATACAGATAGATATATAGACAGATAGATAATAGATACATGATAGATGATTGATGATAAATAGAAAAAAGTTATATAGATGATAGATAGAGATGATAGATAGATGAAAAGCATATTTTTATGAGGGATTGCTGTATGCAGTAAGACTGAGTCCCACTGTCTCCTGTATATAGAAGGAGCTCTAAGATTGCTGGTAGTGCAGCTCCAATCCAAACCCAAAGGCCTGGAAGCCAGGGGTGCTAAACTCTGATAGGAAGAGAAGATGGACACCCAGCTCCAGCAGGGAGCAGTCACACCTTCTTTGCCTCTTTCTCCTCTTTGACTCTAGAGGGTAGATGATACCTATCTAACATTGTTGAGCACAATCCCTTTTCTCAGTCTACTGATTCAAATATTAATTTCTCCTAGAAATACCTTTGGGACACACCTGGGAACATTATTTATCATTCACTTGGCAACTCTTAACCCAGTCAGCTTGACGCAAACATCACAGTAGTTAAAGAAGAAATGATGACATGATTCAGACCCATGAGCAGTGAGTTTATAGTAATTTCTCTTTCCTGTTTTCTCTTCCCTTATTTCCTTATGGAATAATCTATGTGAATGGTATATGCTGAACATCACACATATGTAAAGAAATCCCACAATTTAATAACTTAATACAGTGGTTTTAAAAAATCTCCCCTAATTTATGTGGGTTGGATGGTTAAAACCAAGTGGGAGGGCTAGTTCTGGCTCCAGGTTTCTCATGAGGTTAAAGCTATGCTGTCTCAGAATAAAATGACATGACCTTTTTCTGGGACTTAAGGAACCCCTCCCAAGCAGCCCACTGTGCTAGTTGACTTTCTTGTCACTGGTACAAAATACCTAACACAACTTAAGGGATTTAGTTTGCCTCATGACTTGTGGTTCCACAGCTGACTGTCTCTGAGGAAAGAAGGACAGGGTAGGAGGGCCTGGCAGACAAAAGCTGCTTGCCTCATGGTTGTCAGGCAGCAGAGAGGGGAACAATGGCAGAGAAGCAGGGTTGAGGATGCATACGGGTTACCCTAGGCTGTGCCTCCATGACCCTACCAGACATTCAGGACTGTGCTGTACTACTATGCTAGGCATTTTGATCCAATGAAATTGACATATCAAGATGAGCAGCCACAGTCACTCACGTGGCTGAGGTTGGCTCTTTACCAAGTAGACACTGTTGAATTGCTCCACATGCTAGCCACCCCTCCTACCACCCTAGGAAGGAATCCAAGCATGGAAGAACCAGGAAGAAGTTGACTTCTTATGATCTAGCCTCTTTCAAGTCAGATTGCATTATTTCTGCCATTTCTATTCATGAGAATGAAATCAGTAACTTAGCTGTCACATCTGTTCAGGAGGAAAGGAATTAGATATTCCCTCCAGTGGAGAAGTGCTAACCTTTGGCTCATGACTATCCTCAAAGCCCTATGTGATGAAAGGTTCTTCTGCTGGGTGGAACTGCTAGAGATGCTGGAAACTTCAAGAGGTGAGGCTGAGTGGAAAGGCTTTAGGTCATTAGGGCACATGCATGCATGGAAATAGCAAGCTCCTCTGACTCCTGCCCTCTCCTCCATGTGCTCTGGCCTTCACGTTCTGCCTTGTCACACACAGGCTCCAAGCAAGGGACTTGATTAATCCTCCTGATTAGAACCTAGAAAACTGAGCCACAACAAAACTTTCATCTTTACCTTCAAACAGCTTCAGGCATTTGTCATAGGGAACAAAAGCTAACACAAGAGGAGTGTCAAGTAATTTGCAAATATACATACAAATGACTGCATCATATATGAAAAACTGCCACATCTTTACAGATTCAGGACCCTGGGTCCTGTGGAAAGCAGAATTCCCTTCCAGGAAAGTGGACATAACCGTAGAATGAAAGATGTTGAGAGCGATATTTTTCTTTGATTTGCCCTGTCCCACATGTGCCTCCAGGGCTTATGGTACTAAAATATCCTTTTTTTTTTTTTTTT
>NW_004524638.1:5758443-5770679 GCF_000260255.1 Octodon degus | reverse complement strand
TATATATTATATCTTTTGAGGAACTGTACCTTGCTCCTGGCCTCTTCTTCTCTGGCTCTTTACTGGCCTGTCAACTTCCTGGGAGCCAGGTGCTGAGTAGCTTCCGCCCTGGCCACGCCCTTCTCCCATGATGCTTCAGCCTTGGAGCAGCCAGGTATAGGCTAAAACCTCCGAAACTGTAAGCCGGAACAAACCTTCCTCTTTCAAGCAATGTGTGGCAGGCATTGTGCCTCTACCATGAAAACTGCTTAGTACAAATATTCAAATTTTAATTTGTATACTAATGAATTTTACTAACAGTGCACATATGTAATGTTTGTAATTATTATTATGGGGCATGTATGTCATTTATGCATATGCATGTGGGAATTTCTGTTTATATGTGTGAGAATGTCTGTCTCATTTTTATCTTCTGACAGTAATGAGTGATCAAAACCTTGGAGACACTGGTCTAATCCCGGGGTAATAGCCAAGGATGGCTTCTTTAGCTGCTCGTTTGAGTGGCCTTTGTATTCACTGGTCTGTCAAATAAAGGTTTTGATGCTGTGGTGCTCTTGCTTGGAATTAAATTTAGATTCATTATTTTAGTGGGTAAAGTCAGAAGATCTTAAGTGTTCTATGTATCTTGCTTTAAAAAAAAAAAAAATTCCTTTCTCCTCATTCCTTTCTTGCCATCTGCTCCTCTCCCTTGCTCTTCTTTTCTCCTCTCCTTGCTTCACTTCTCTTCTTTTTACTTCTAGCTTTTTTTATCTTCTTTTTAAAAAATTATTTATTTGCTTATTTGGTACAGGGTCTCACTGCTCAGCTCAGACACATAGTGATCCTCCTGTCTCAGCCTCCCTAGTGCTGGGATTATAGGCATGCGTCAGTTTTGGGGCCAGTAGGGGTAACGGGGATCGAACCTGGGTCCTTGCGCTTGCCAGGCAGGCGCTTATACTGTAGAGCTATCTTCTCAGCCCTTTTTATCTTCCTTTACTTCTTTTTTATCCACACAACAGAAAAAGTAAGTAGTCCTAGAAATTCTAAACAGAATATGGAGATGACCTAAAGTGGGCAGAGGAGGCCTGTCACCCCAAGCTTTTGCAAATGCTTCTTCTCTGTTGTGTCTTCCAGTCATCCATAAAGGAATTCTGCACTTGATCTTAGTCAAAATACCAAGAAGCAATCATAAAGGAATCCTGGATCCTGTGGAACTCTTTCAGCATTGCTTGCAAAGTCAAAACAGAGCCAAGACAAGAACAGTTCATAATGGTGGTGTTCTGTACCCATCCTCTCAGACCTGTGGACCACTTACCTGTATACCAGTCTCATTTTCAATGACCAGTACCTGAATCTTATGGAGAAACTGTCAGGTTGTTGGAGACCACTGTGCCCAGTTTGTGGTAGGGGAATGACATCTTGGAGGGCACTAATCATTGATTGCTAGATCTAGGGGAAGCTGCCAAGGTCAAAAGATGGCAGGGAGAAGTGGATGGCCACTTCAGCCTGCAGCTTGCTGAGGGCTAAATGTGGGAGTGCCCGTGATGGGTCACGACCCCAGAGAGCTTCAGGATGGGAAAGGATGTCCAAGCCAAGCCTAGGATGAGGGTGGCAGTTGAGAAATCTGGGTGTCAATGAGAAGCTTGTGTCCTTTGCCTGCCCGTCTGTGGGGCCACTGGAGATGCTGCCTCGGCTCCTGCTGCCTCTTCACGTATGAAGGGGGAGGAAGAGTGAAGGAAAGAAAGAAACAAGGAGGGAAAAAGACTGTCTAATGTTTCCCCTTAGTAGAACGAGGACAGAGTTTGTTTCATAGAAAATAGAAAATTTAAAAACAGAAAGAGGAAGAGATAAGAAAGGAACACTGTGAGAGTAAGCTGTTTTCTACAAGCCTGGATTGAAGGTATAACTGAATGCCTGATGGGCCAGACATTGTGAAGACCTTCGAGGAGGACCGAGGTGATGCAGGTGTGGGAAGTAGGGCTGATGACCAGAATGCCAAATGGTCCTCCTGTCTGCCCCACTCTAAGACTGGAAGGACTGCTGGGGCCAGAGGATGGACTGGATGGCCTGTGGACAGTGGGCTGAACAAGAAGAACTTGAAGTTACCCAGTGTCTTGAAATCTGGAATTTGTAATTTATAGATATAGTTATAGATACCCTGAGTGGCTAAAGGCAGAGTTTAGAAAGCACAAATTGCATGGGTGAGGACAGAGAGGAAGGGTAATTTCTCCAATATCTGGGACCAGTTCCTGGAGCAGTTTTCATGGCTTAAGTAACCCTCTCCAAAACCCTCCTTTCCTGAACAGGACAGTGGAGTTACTGAGAGCTCCTGAAGTCCTCTCTGATTGAACTCCTGCAGCTCTTGTGTCCACCACTGGAGCTGGGTCCTTGCCAGGATCCTCTAAGAATCAGAGAAGAGCGCCAACCCTGCAGGGCTTAGACAGCGGGAAGAGCCGGGAAGCTCCTAGCTGAAGGGAGGCTGGGCATGGGGTGAGGGTGGCAAGAGTCAGACCTGGAGTGTAAGAGTCAAAGGTCACAAAAAAGGGAATGAGCTTGGCTGATTCAGATGCTCTTAGTTAAATTTACAACTATTGGCTTTGACTAAACTTCTTTTATTACATACATGAGATACACTGAGATACACTTGTACTGGTAATAAATCTATATGCAGACGTCAATACTGTTTCCTATACTTATAAGAGTTGTAAGGTGTCATTTTGTTCTTGGCAATACAGAATTGGCACAAATTCTGTCCAAAACCTGTTAAAAATCTAAATTTTGGCTTAACAGTAAAAACTAAGTAAATATATGTAAAGATTTTTGTATAATTGTGATGTTGATTGTTACTAACCTCATGGTCTCTTAAATAACTTTATGCTTTCCCCTAGCAGATGGCCTTTTTAAGATGCAGGACTTGAGAAAGATGTCATCTCATAATGGTGATGCCAAAAGTACCGTTATTCATGATGAAAGATCTTTTCAAGTTCATGGTTATGTGAAGGTTATATAATTGTGTTATGATAGTTTGATGTACCTATAACTTATACAGTTATGACAATATCATTATAATGATTGGACATAAGGCATTAATAATCTTAATGACCTATAAAGTATATTTATAGAAAAGCGAGCACATTTTAGTTAAATATCACTTTACGAACAAAAAGTGGTTAAAAGTTAACAAATTTGGTAAAAGTTTCTGTACGTCATTTACTATCTTGCAAGTTGGTAAATAAAACAAACTAAAAAGTAATTTTATATTGATCAAAATTTAAGTATGTTTCAGAGATAAAAACAAAGACCTAATGATTATAATATAATGATGTCATTGTGATTATTGTGATAATGTGGTATTTTGCCTATGATCTCACGTTGTCTCTGTAAAACCTTATAGAACTGCTGTCTGTTAATTTTTAACAAGGATACAACTGATAAGACAACCATGCTTGCTAGGAAATCACAGTTCTCCGGCTATGCTATAAATTTCAAGGTGCTTGATATCAGGGTAAGATCATAAAATTAAACCAGTACTGGTTTACCGGATCTCCTGCATGTTCAACAGCTGAATTGAAGGGACCAAAGTTAAAAATGTAACTGGGATGACTTGGTTGCTGAGATAATATACCTGGCACCCAGAATTAAAGAAGGAAAGGTTTATTTTGCTCACAGTTGTGGAAGTTTCAGTCCAAACTTGGCTGGCTTCAAGGCAGAGTGGCACATAGCAGAGGGCAATGGTTTATGGTGGTGGAACACAGCAAAAGCAACAAGAGCAAAAAGGGAAGAGCAAAGGAGAAGCCTCATTCTCTCCCTTATATTGTACGCAGGTGACCTGCCCCGGGGAGGTGTAGGACTCACATCCATAATCCCAGAATTTGACTATGACTCAATCACAAACTCTAGAAGCCTACCCCAAGACTGCATGAGGCACTGGGGGGACATCTAGACATTAACATGGGCTAATGGGCGAGCCAATAATTTGGTCCTAGCCCTCTAAGATCAACAAAGACCCAAGACACAAGAAGACCTATCCTACAAGAGCCTACAATTCTGGTAAGTCAACCAACTTCCTGAACAGGGAGATTGTTAGACTCCAAACAACAGGAATTGACTGAAGTACGGAGTACAAAAAAGTAGAGTCACTAAAGAGAGAAATGCCTTCTATGCTTCCACAGGAAACTACATGGTCAAGCAAGACAGTGACCCAACCTAGCAGCTAATTCTAACAGAAGAGCTGAGGAGCTTTACATGGGCCACACAAATAACACTTGAGAAACTTAACTGATCTTCATATTTGGTTAAAAACAGTTCATTTTGGTTAATACTATTTTCACTTTAAGTTGGTCTTAAACACCCAACAGAAAAGTATAACCAAGGATATAAAAGTGATAGTAATGTAGACTAGACATAAACAAGGCACCCTAATTGCTGACCCCTTCTGGTGACTTCTGACCACACTGGGAGACAGACCTAAGAGCCAGCCAATTACAGTTGTCCTTTCCATTCCAGTGCTCATGCTTCAGTCCTAGATCCTTTAAAGTTTGTTTATTTGTTCCTAGACACTGTCCTTACCAAACCTATTCCTTCAGCTTATCCGGATAGTATGTGCTGATGATGGAATACAACAGAGAGAATGAGCTTCTGCTTACAGAGTTTGAAGAAAAAGAGTTCAAAGATATGGAGGGCTGGGGAAGGGGACAAACTGTGGCTCTGGCTCTTTCATCAAAGGCATAAACAGGATCACCTTCATTTTAAAATCTATTTCACCCTAGCTGCCCTCCCACACTCTGTGCACCAGGGTTTCAGCTGTCACACTTGCCAGGAGCACCTGCAGCCTTGGAGTCGGGGACACCTCGTGTCAATGACACCTCAGGCTTCATGCCTATTTATTTTTCTTCTCATCTTCTACTATTTCCCTTTTCTTTTGCTATTTTAAAAGAAAAGAAAATAAATGATAAAAACAGTAGTATAGAATTTCAAAACAAGATTGTAGGAGAATAACAGTGATTAATGTATTGCATATTGTGATCTTCAAAGTAGTTGTTGAAGGGCTGACCAAATAGCTCAGTGGATTAAGGCACCTGCAAGCAGGTGCAGGGGCCAGGGATTCAATCACCAGGCCTGCTGTGCTGGTTCCACCCCTGAGGCATGCTGAGATGACAATTGAGATGGTGTGGTGGTGTGTACCTGTAATCCCAGTGCTTGGGAGGCTGTAACCAGGCAGATCACTATGAGTCCAATCTAGTAGTGAGAACTTGAACACCCTGTAGACCCTGAAAATACAAAAAAAAAAAAAAAAAGTTATCCATATTACAAGACAGAGGCATGAACAATTGATCAAACAATACATATATAAACCTTTCTTTTCAGTGAAGTAATAGCAGTTACACACACACACACACACACACACACACACACACACACACACTTTTTCCTTTTTCCTTCTTTTTTCCTTTCTCCCATAGCTGCCCTGCCTGACATCCCTTCAGTGTTTCCCCTTCTGTAATTCTCTATGAGCAGCCTCCTCCTGCTCTTATTGAGGACCTAAGGGGGGATTTAAAGGACCCTCTTGGGCACCTCATTGTGAGACAACAGATGCAGGATTAGGCTCAGCTTTAGCTTTTGCTACACCAATGGGTTAAAAAACAATTGCCCCTGGGTTTGGCCAAAGGCACTCACTCTTTCAAGCCCAGGGGCACATGCAGCTCCTGAAACTCCTCCCATCACTATAATCCTACCCAGCCCCGCAGCAGTAAATGTAGATGAGACAATCCCTTGGATTCTTTGCAGCAGAATAGAGACAGCATCTTGAGACTTGGAATGTGTCTTTCACTTGTCAGCACTGCGTAAGATGGCAATCCAGAAGAAGCAGACCGAGCCCTCAGCAACCACTAAAGGACAGCAGCCCTGCTCTAGTCACTCAGAGGCTGGCTAATCTAACCATGGCAGAAGCCTGAGGATGCTGCTGAGTGGTGACACAGATGCACTGAATACTCTCATGATGATCTGCACTGCACAGCCGTGCCTTGCTCTTAATTGGATTTGCTCTTCTAGTGCTGCTATTCACCATAGTCCTAGCAGTAGCCCAGACTCCGAAGATCTCTTGTTGCTATGTATGTGGGGGAACCCACCTGGGGGAATCAATGGCCATGGGAAGCTAGAGAGTGGGATCCCCATGAACCTTGTACTGGTCTATGGTACCCTAGTTCTCCCTCATGAGTTTGGCTTCTCAAGACCCCAGTAATTGGAAGGAATTGTCTTGCTCAGTGGGAAAGATCATTCACTGTCTCTATAGTGAGTCTAACATATCTGGGTCAAAGGTTCTGGTCAGTTGACCAGGACACTGCCCAGAAGACCCGACGATGGAGTTCCATGACTACTTTGAACGAAGTCCCCGCCCCTTGCCCAGCTTTTCTCACCCACAACGGACCTGAGGTGGTGACGATGTAGACATCTAATGGAAGAACCCAGGGGTAATGTTGTGGATATGGGGAAGAATTACATGTGCTGTACTCCCTCAAAATGGGTCAGGGTCTTGTGTATTAGGGACAATCTACCTATCTTTCTTGCTACCCTCACTTGTCAGGGGAAAACATCTGGGGACCCAAGTGAATGAGGACAGGGGTGCTCATAGAAAATGATGTACCATGCAAATTGGCAATAGGACAGATGAAAAGTGGTCCCCTTAATGCACAGTTCAGCGTTATGGTCCTGCCACCTGGGGAGAGGATGGGTCCTGGGGCTACTACACCCCCATTTATATGCTAAACCTCATAATTAGACTGCAAGCAGCTGTGGAGATTACAACTAATGAAACTGCCAAAGCACTTAACTTGATAGCCAAACAACAGACCAAAATATGCACTGCTATCTATTAAAATCATTTGACCTTAGATTATTTGCTTGCTTCCGAGGGAGGGGTTTGCATAACATGTAACCTAAGCCACTGCTGCCTATGAACAGATGCTGAGGGAAAGGTCAGAGAAGAGATCACAGATCAAATGAGGAAAACTGCTCATGCTCCAGCCCAGACCTAAACATTGGGAACCTAGGGACCTGTTTGTGGGATGGGTTTCAACTCTTGGGGTGCTCAAAACCCTCATAGGCATTAACTCAAGATATTGGGAACCTATCTGATCCTGCCTGGCCTAGCTCCCCTGCTTACATATTTTGTCTCTAGCAATATTGATATGGTGGTCGAAAGAAAAATGTTCACATACGTGATGATGTTACAGACAGCCAAACCTTTAAACCAGGATGACGCTCTTTGACCCAAAATAGAATGGAGCCCGACCATCCAGAGAGGGACATGTTAGGGACATGTTAGGGTACCTCATGATGTGTTGGGTGAGGAACATGTTACAATGCAGCAGTAATAGCCTTTGTGTGCACGTGTGTTTCTGGTGTAGCTCTACCATAAATCATATCCGACCAGACTGTAGAATGTTCAGGGGCATAAAACTAACTGTCATCAAGGTACATAAATGTGGGTCTAGGATGTTTACATTTTGGAATATTTCTATTGATGAATTATTCATTTTATTTTATGAGTTTTATTACACTAAACAATGAGTACCTAACAGGGAAAAATATTTAAAAAAAGATGTATTGAAGTTTTAATATTTATTGCATGTTTTTAAAAATATCAGAATATTCAATGTCAACTGGTTTTTGGTATACGAAGTCTAAAAAAGAACATCAGAAACATTTTTTTTAATATAAAGTATCAGGAAGATACCAATAGAACCCCCCCAGAACTTTACTTCCATTATTACACCTAGGGCATTCTGCATGCATGACAATAGCATGTTCCATAACATGCGTTGCTTACACTGACAGCACATGCCTTTTGCTTCCTGGCCTTTCATTAGGTTGCACTAGACCTCCCAGTGGTCTTGCTGTTTTTCTCTGGAGGTTCTCATTACACTACACAGTGTGTAGTTAACAGGAACATAAAATTCCAATACAAGAAATTATTAAACTCTTAACATGTGTTGTGTTTTTAGAAGAGACATCAACATTTTCACATCAGCTGTGTATTTCCTTCCAAAACTGAAAAATCAAAATCAGAAATAAATTCCTATAGGTGCTATAATAAAGCTACTGATAGAACACTACCGCAGAAACAATCTTTGCTTCAACTGCCTCGCCCATCAGTCTTCAACTGCCGCGCCCATCACAGTCTTCGTACTTGACAACTGCACGTTTCATGCACACGTCTCTTACACTAACAGCACGTGTGCTTAGATTTGCTTTCTTATGTGAGAGTCTTGTCACCTCTCTTCTCTTACTGTTTTGTCTGGTGCTTTCTATTACATGATCCAACATACACTTAGTAGGAAAATAATATGTCAATCAAATAGAGTATTAAATATGTACAGAATGCTTAGAATAGACATCAACATGTTCATATCAGCTATTTACTTGCTTTTGAAAACTAAAATATAACATCAAATATGAAAAGCTACATGAACTACAGTTCATGGAAAACCAAGCAAAAGTCTATCAGAGAAATAAGCTTTGCTTCAATAGTCACACTTGAAGCAGTTTCTGCACACGACAGCTGTGTGTTCCATGCACAGGTATTGCTTGCCTCATAGTACATATGGATTGTTTTCCTGTCCAGGGGACATCTTTTTTATTTTCCTGTTGTTGTAGGAGGTCTTCATAATGCTGCACCTGCCTGTTCAACTGTCACCTCACCAGTGTGCTTCACGATATCTTTGCACAGTTTACTGGGCAGAAATATTTTACTTTTCCTACACTGTAATTGATCTATTATGAGCTTCAGTCCCAATTTCATAAGAAAAATTCTCAGTGATGTTTTGTACTTATCATTTCCTTAGCAACCTATTTATGCCACCGATGTTTAGGATAGAGTAAAACACAACCATTGGCCAGTGTTTTGTGTGTCAAGTAACATCATGGTTACTTCACTGCTCATCAACAGCATCTACTCCATGTTTGGTTTTGTTGTTGAAAGATTCCATCTGTGGAGGTTGCCCTATCCATATTTCTCTCATGGTGAACTGTGGGCATCAGCAGTACCAATTGGCTTTTCTTTGTTTTATGTGAGGCCAATGTTATATCTTTCTGAAATTCAAAGACTCTACTATATAATTCTCAGTTTGAAATTTCAGCATTTCATTTGAAATTTCTTCTTTGTTCTTGTGTACAGTTTCTCTGCTTGTCAACTCGTGCACAGTTAGCAGTGTAACATCAACTGGAAAACAGTAAACCAATTGTTGTATGTCACATTCTGATTAGTTTGTGAGATAGGAGCAACAGG
Source organism: Octodon degus (assembly GCF_000260255.1). Lineage (NCBI taxonomy): Eukaryota > Metazoa > Chordata > Mammalia > Rodentia > Octodontidae > Octodon > Octodon degus. Next base: position 5,761,414 of record NW_004524638.1, on the reverse strand, counting down.
GCTGTTTGCACCACCATTTAGTTTATTACTGTACCAAAAAAAAACCTGATGGCTACATTCTAGGATAAATATCTAAGTGGAAAGGATCATAAATCTTAGCAACTATAAGGAGATAATTTTAATATCATATTTTGACCTATCACTTTCCGTAAATCTTTTACATTGCTGTAATCACCATGGTAAATCCCTGCTAAGTAGATCAGATCCGTGAATGCTTTCAGTGCAGCTAGTGAGGTGTCATAATAAAAACAGTTTTGAGCATGGCTATTGGTGTATGCAGAATGTGTTACTTTCATTTCAGCCTTTGTGTATCTCACAGCATCTTCTAGCCTTTCATCTGTTGTAATTTTCAACACTGAATGGTAATGCCAGCTTTCTGTGCAGTACATTTCACCTCTGTGAAGACCTCTACATCTTTGGACCTGCTTCGAACACCGGATCCTTCCATTTGGTTGTGCAGCTATTTTGCAACATTTCAACTAGTCAACTGGGATCTCACATTGCTGCTTTCTTTATCATCTGGACCGAGGAGTCTGCGTCCCTTGAGTCCGTATCAGTTGATTCTTGTTCCACTTCACTGTCAAGGTAACTTTGGCCCACATGGTCAGTATCAAAGGAATCTTCATCGCTGTTATCATCCACCCACACCGCCCTTCTGGAAGGAAAGCATGTATTTTACCATAATGGATCACCACTGTCATCCGTGCATGAGTAATCTGATGATTCACTTTTGACCTCTTCCAAAACTTGCAAAACTGGCTTTTCATGTGCCAGTGTGCTGAACTGCAATACTTCTACTAGGAAAAATATATTTTCCAAATCCTGAGTGGTTTGGGTCTATTGAAACTTCTGTGATGCCTGGGTAAATGTACACGAAATCAGCTAACTGGAGCATAAATGTGGGTCGAAGTCCTGTTTTTCCACTTTTGCATATGTGTTCATTTCTTACTGTTGTTCATCATACCAAGTGTGTAAATACAGAGATTGCTTCTTGTATCCCTCAGGGAAAGGGACTGAGATGCACAGCCAGCTACTGTAATGCTGGAGTACAAATTTATAGTGGAAAAGTAAGGGATGGATCTGCTGGACCCAGCCTTTCGCCCTGTGTACCAACCCGACTGTAGAATGCTAGTGTATGCCCATATAAGGGAGACAAAGACACAACTGTATAAAAGTGTGTAGCTATGCAAATCTGGAACTCATCTTCTGTTGCAAATGTGCCGCATCAGTGTAGGCATAACCAAAGCTGCTTCCTGGAGAAAAGGGCTCTGTGTGTGATCTCTCAGGAAAACCCCGCAGCACTGGCCTTTGCCTCCACATGCTCCTTCCTTTGCTTCCCCTGTCCAGCTTCCTCATGCTTCCCATCCAGGTGGGTCTTTCTACTTTTCCCCAAAAGTGTCAGCTCTATTTTACTGATACTTTATTTCCCTACTAAGTGTATGTTGTACCATGTAGTAGGAAGTTCCAGACAAAACAGTAATCCTCAGATACAGACTACAGGCTTCTTATCCTCATTTCTACAGCATTCATTGCTTACCTACCTCCCAGTATTTACTTCTTAATTATTTTAAAATGTGCATGCTATTTAATGAGAGGCCTTTCAGCTGTGACAGAAGTCTACCTCAAATTTAATGCAGATAAAAATGTTTAAGTGGACATCAATTGGCTTCATAACTGAAGTTTTAATATAAGCCTGAAGTTTATTTTTCCAAAATTTGCTAACAGCTGTGCTTGATGGAAGCTACTCTCTGATAGAGTGCACACACACACACACACACACACACACACACACACACACACTGGCTTGCTGAGGAATGCTCTGCTTTACACCTTTTGTACAGAAACAATTATAAATAGTGCACCCTTTGACTCTCATTAGTGCCCTGGGATTTGCAATAAATTACAAAATTCCCCTGCTTAGTGACTTCCTAGTCAGACTGCAACTTCTTGGTCATTTTCAAGGACTAAGATTTACTCCTCTCCACTCAAGAACTCTGGCCTCCTCTGAGCACAAGGGAGTCTGTGGCCATGCTTTTTCTTGTCCCTTCCACTGTCCTGTCCTTGCTTCTCTGGTCTTAGAAATGGAGAGAAGAAAGATAGAAAAGGAGCTCTGTATATGATTATTCCTCTCTCTCTCTCTCTCTCTCTCTCTCTCTCTCTCTCTCTCTTTTCCTTTCTTTCCTTCTTTGTTTTTTTCTTTCATGGCCTGTTTCTCTTCATTATTGCTATTGTTCTAGCTGAGACTCACCTCTCAGCCAAGACGCCCAGCTCCTGCTCCCTTACAGGGGGGAGGACACATCTGGATGACAGGATGGAGGGAGCCCAAGGACCCTCCACCTTGCAAGGCACTTTGTTTGAGGAAGGCCTCATTGAGTCTCAGTCACATTCCAGCTCGGATACCTTGAAGGATGTCCCAACATACAGCCTCCTGCTCCCTGGGTTTCCTAGCTCACGGTCCTGTGTTTTCAGAGGAAAAATGTTAGATGGCATAAGCCCCAACAAATGCTGCTGTATCAGCTGTACCCGGGAATTGTCACATATTTGTACCAAGCACAAATCATAGAATTCCTGATTTTTTTTCTTAGATGTCTAGCTTTTCTCCCTCCACTATTTCTGCATCAGTAGTCTTTTTCAGCTCAGCAGCAGTTTTCCCTGGCAAGTTTCCTGAGAGGAGGAGACATCATGGTAGTGAGGGAATTACGTTTTGTGCAAGTTAAGCTTGTGGCAAACAGTTTAGAGGCTGAGGGATGTTGAAGGTTCTCCCTCAAAATAAGGTCAGTAATAAGAAATGTAACTCAGTGATGTCCCAAATTTTCTGAGCAAGGAGATTATAGGGCCACAGCGGAAAGTGATGAATGATGTAGAGTGTGTCTAAGGAATCACATGGAGACAAAACATTCTCTCAGGCTTTCACAGAAGGCACATTGGCCAAGCAATGGCTGTAACTCATCCACATGGCTGACACTGACAA
>NW_004524638.1:5753729-5757073 GCF_000260255.1 Octodon degus | reverse complement strand
AATTAACTAAAACCCATACCAAGGAGTAGGTAGCATCATTACTTCGCAGGTATGCTGGCAAATATTTTTTTTTGGCAGAACCGGGGATTGAACTCAGGCCCTTGAGCTTGCCAGGGAAGCGCTTATTCCACTGAGCTATCTCCCCGGCCCCTATGCTGCCAAACATTGCTCAGTGTAGAATTCTTACTTTTTACCCATCACCACTCAAACATATACATTCAATATAGTTGTATACATCACTTTGTTACAGAAAGATGTACAGTAAGGCATTCAACCTTCAGGTTATGGAGTGAAGCACAGAGAAGTTTATGACTGAAAACAAGAGTCCAGTGTCATAAAATAATAAACAGCTGGCAGTGAAGAAACAGAATTTGCCAAAACTTGGATTTACGAGTAGCAAACAGCATGATCAGAGCAAGGAGTGCTGCAGACATAATCATACATCCATAAAAAATCAAGCACACAGAACTCTTGAGCACTCTCTAGGCTCCTGGAGCTCTCTGGTTTTTAAGCCTTGATCACAATCTTGCAAGACTTTGTGAGCTCAGACACAAGGCTCAGATAACCATGTCCAAGATCCTGAACCATGGATGCTCTAAAATAAAAATATCTATATTGCTTTAAGATGCTTATTCTAGGAAAATTTGTTAGGCAACAGAAAAAAAATTAATATATAGAAGAAAAGGTCAGTTCAGGCTCAGCGATTGCTATCCCTGGATTAAACCAGAAAGCCTACAGGAATAGGTCCTCAGCATGTGTAGGATGATAGTTAAATTCTTGTACTTTCAGACTAAATATAGGCACTGCCATTCAGTAGCCATGTGGCTTTAAATGATGTATCTCAGTTCCTTAGTCATTCAAGTGGGGATGATCGTACCCGAGGGGTCAGGCAATTAAAGGCAATAGGGTATGCACAGTGCATAGGTAGTACAGCTTGTATGGTTGCCACTTGGTAAGCACATTCAGCTGCAATCTCTAGTGCATTTGCAGCAGGTAACACAGTACACACTATATACACACCCAGTATATATATTTTTAGAACAAGGGCTGATGGCTGAGTGAAGGATTTAAAGTATGGTGGAGACTTAGACAGATCTTGAGTTACTACCCAAGAAACTCAATACCTATATATTTTTAAAAATTACAGCTTTTAAAATTTAAGTGTGCTAGTACCTGTGGGATCCATAGCTAGAGGAAGACAGGGTGTTCATGACACCTCTCTTACTCTCCAGTAGCTGTGCAGCTGCAACGGAAGATGCATATGCCTCCCTGGTGTATCCAGCACAGACCACATCTGGAAACTGCTCGGAAGGCACTGAGAGTTTTCTATCTTTCCTCTCTTCTTTGCTTTCCTATTCTCCTTTTGGTGAACTGAGAATTCACATTTCTCTTCTCTCCTCTGTCCCAAGACACTGCTGTTCTAGGTTTCTAGGAGGGGATGTCTGATAAGCAGAAACTACAGCTTAATCCCATGAATTATAGACATTTCAATCTGGATGGAATAGAAGAAGGGACAGATGTAAGAAATGTCTGCTGTGATGGATTCAAGCTCTGAAAATGTGACCCAGATAGGCACCAAGGTAGGGAGGTGCATTTGAAAAGACGTTAAGGACTGATGGGTGCTGGAGCCTTGGTGTTTCAGAATGTGCAGCACAAATTTTGGGCTTTGGAACTGCACTTTTAATAAGTCTTAACTTTTCCTCATTTGTTAGAGACTGAAGATGCAGGAATGGTTTTAGAAGCTACAAACTGTATCAAGAGAACTGTAGGATCCTTGCCCCAATTTACCTTCAGATGCAGCTGGGCAAATCATGAGCTATTTTGCAATACAATTACATAACACATAGAGAATGATCCTGATGATGCTCTGAGGACTTTGAGTGAAGTGCCTTTCAATGAGTCCCTGCCTTTTCCTGGGACTCAGCTTCTTCAGTGATAAAACCTGGGGATTGAACTGAATCACACTGTAATCCAGCTCCAGGCAAGGGACCCCTGTATCATTCAGGGAGGAAGGGCTCATTATGATGTGAGACTCAATGCTTCTGAAATTTACAGTGAAATAAATTATTCCCAACTAGGTCAACTTGACAACATTGACTTCTGGGTAAAATTTAGTTCACAGATAATAAGCTACAAAAACTTGATGGCAAGAGTTCTCAAGCAGCCTCACCATGCATTCCTAGAGGTCCCAGAATGCTGCGACTGAATCAGAGCCTGCCCAAGGAGTTGTATAGAAGACCAGGGCAGCCACACTGTAGTATTAAGGTCGTGGAAAATGAGTGCAGAAGATGTGGCTTTGAGACTTACCTCTCCACGGACCACATGTGTCGTTACCATGAGATCTTTTAACTTTTTGCTTTCAGTTTTCCAGTGTCTACAACACTTTCCCAGGGCCACAGCTTTTTCAGTATCTAATAGAATATCATTTTATCCCTGAGGTTCTTAGTGTCATTGAGTGAACATTCACAAAAAGGTCTAGCATAGTGCCTCTCACCTGATCAGCCTTGGAGACAGGTAGGATTTTCTGTGTCTTGTGCTAGTTGTGTTACTATATTCTAGCTTCTGCTGATCAGAACCGTGCAACCTGATATTTAAAAGCACTCAAAGAGATGATTAGATGCGGGACACTTCAAATATTATATATATATAATCTCAAAGTCTATGCTTCTACGCTTTTGCTGCTTTCCTGCCAGTTTATGCACTTGGCATTTAGCTTCAGTATTTATCACTGCAATTAAGTAACAGGAAGACATATTTGGAATAGCTCTGGGCTGAGGAGTTTCCTGAAACTTGTTTTGATGTCCTGGTAACTAAGCCAACTATTGTGCCTTCCTACTGGTCTTGAGTAGGACAAGAGTTAGGATTTAGACAAGAGAGTAGCATGTGAAGGTCCCCAAGGTAGAAGCCAAGCCCTTGAACAGGGTGGAGAAATCCTGAGTGAATTGAGTGACCATCTTTCTATACTTAAAGGAGTGTACAAATAATGGCATTGTCAAATGACACAGCATTTTGGGGATAGATCAATATGTTCTATGAAAGTCCCCAAGATTCTGGAGCCATGCTCATTCTAGCTCTATCTGAATCTGGTAATTTGTTTTAAATACATCCCCTTTGTGTTCTCAGAGGCGAGAACATGCCTCTGCTCCCAGTGTGCAGAGATGATGCGCACAGTGATGCGCTGTGTAACTGATCATGTGACCTGAGATGAAAGTAGCACGAGTACCAGCATTCATTAGAGGCAGCTCACAGTTCATCCACCCAGTTGTCATTCATTTAGATCCATGATTGTTTGTTTGTTTATTTATTTTTATGTATTTACTATGTATTTCTTACAAGGTCTCACT